>NW_023458560.1:32237008-32283459 GCF_013731165.1 Rhagoletis pomonella
CAACGGTTTTAATTGAATTTTATATGGTTCACAGTACTACAAAAAAAATATAAAAATATAAACCCTAAACTTTATGCAAAACTCAGAAAAATTCAACAAATTTCCCACTGTTTAATCAGATTTAGTATGCAGTTTTGTGCGCATTAAAAATGCAAGTTGAATTTGCTAAAAAATTCCGTTGACTATAGAGAATTTTTTTTTTTTTTTGTTGAAATGGTTTTCGAAAGTTTTTTATATGGAAGAAAGTTCGTGAAGAAATTGCCAAAAATCAACGGCAAGCCTTAGATACATAAAAGTGGCACTTTGTTGCACTAAAATTTTCCACTTTTGTGGTCCATTAAAAAATACAAGTTTGAAAATGCTAAATAATCGCGTTGAATTTTCAGAATTTTTTTTGTTAAAAGTGTTTTCGAAATTTTTTTGTATGCAAGAAAATTCATGTAAAAATATTCCCAAAAATCACGTGCAATTCCTAGCTACTTAAAAGTGGCACTTTATTGCACTAAAAGTTACTTGCTACAAAACTGCATACTCGAGGAAATTTCAAAAAATCTGATTAAAAAGTTGAAAATTTGCATGAAAATTGATTAAATTTTCCTGAGTTTTGCACAAAGTTTAGAAATCATATTTTATGTTTTTCAGTATTTTTACAAAAACTATTTTATTATAAAAAAAAAAAATTTTTTTTTATAAAAAATATTTATATTAATTTTATAAATATTATTTATTTTTATAAAAAATTAGCGGAAAAATTAGAATAAAAATTGTTGCTTATATTGTGAAAAATTATCTGGGCCATTACTTTTTGCCGTGAGTGTATGTATGTTTTCATATCAAATAACCTACATTAATAGTTCCTTTTTCCAATTTCTACTCATTCACCCTTATGCGGGAAAATCCGAACTTGTAAACAAACCTTTTAGTTAAAGTCTCAAACTCTCTTAACAAATTTTTGTTTGAAAATGAGCCGCGGAGTTCCGCGGATGCCCACATTTGTATAATAAATGTCTTCTTTTTTGTGCCCGATTTTGTGATTTTGGGAAGATGAGATTGGCGTGTACTTTATAATAGAATATATTTTCCTTCCTTCTTTAAATGATGAAATTAAATTTAATTAACCAATACTGATTTCACATTCGAGTAAAAGTCCTTAACATTTTCTTTCATTTTAAGTAGCAAAAAAAAACATTTTAATCGGCTGATTTCATACTTTGGACAGATTTTGACATTTATGAGAGAATAATTTTTCTTACTCTCTAATTACCGGGCCCAACCCGGGAAGCGTTTGAAACAGAGCTCTTAGGTGTCGAAGCCAAGGAATGGAAAGAAATGGAATATTTTCAGCTTTCACGAGCAAACCGCAGGCAATGGAGAGGGGCTGATCGACTCCGCCGCGGCACGAAGCATGTTAGTTAGCAGTATTTATAAGATACCGGCATCGGGGCATACACAAAATGATTTGCGTGACCACTGATCACTTGAGCAATACCGGGAAAAGAGAAGGGAGAAATGTCGCGAGGAAGAAAAAAGAAGCCTAAATGCGAAGAGCTTGAGTTGCTGAGAGGCAGGGATACGGGTATAGCTGGAAAACTCTATCAGAAAGTAAGGCAAGAACCAAATGGTAATAGAACTCCTTTTACACGTAATAAATGGAGGGAGGCGTTTTAATAGCGACATATACCAAGGGCCAAGACGAGGTGAGAACACCAATAATACGGCTCAAAAACAGCAAACGCCCTATAACATCAGCTATCTACAGCATATACAACACATGTACGTACATATGTATGTTCCTCGCCTATAGCTCTTTAGAAATGAACTGATTAGACCTATCAATACTCTGCTCATACAAGCAGATGAAATAAGAAAAGCACATACAAAAAGTTTTCACGTGGTGGCATACACTGCTGGCAGTTATAAGTTTAAAGTACTGATGGACTTTTGCTACCAAGGATCCCAAAAATGTACCAGCAATAATATCAGCCTGGTGATTAAGCCAAGAATAGCTTTTGCCATTAGGTGCCACTATGGGTTCGGTGAGCAATTGAAAAGCAATATTCCTTCTCGACCGACAAAAATTAAGCTCTATGCAGCTCTCATCATGAATGTTCTTTAACATGGCACAGAAACAAAAATGAGAAGGTCCTTGGGCTTTCGAGCACTTCTACCCAAAATCGATGGCCGTTTTTGCATGGATGACGGGTACCGCAGAAGATGGAATGTTGAAATGTGCCAGCTTTTCAACAACGACTGCGCTGGCTTTGTCACTTCGTAACATTGGACGAGCAGCTCTGCAAGCAAGGGCACCCGCGAACAAACTGGAAGGACCAAGTGAAGAAGGATTTAAGTACATATCTAAACTTTTAATGCCATCCCGAGTAATGACGATAACTATGTAGGTCCTCTGCATTCGCAGTTAATTTTGTACCAACATCTTCCTTAAAAGTGTGCTGCCCTCTAATTTCCACAGAAAATATTACAACTTCTTCAGTCTTTAGTTGGCTTTGAGGAATTTTGGGTTTTGTTTTTTATTAAAAATATTTGTATCAAACTCGATTGTAAAGCGTATTAAAACGAAAATTTGACAACTGGCTTGCCTTCACAAGTTTTATTGGCTTCTTCAATTAATTTACTGATTGTTTCGTGTTAAATATTGGTGTCTCATTTCAAATAATTTTGTTTTAAGAGAACTCAGACACGCGTGTTTTCCAATTTTATGCCGTGGGCTTGCCTAGAGCCGTCAAATTTTGTATACTTTCATGCAAAAGTATGTACAAACATTTTTATACATGGGTGTGCACGCTCTTCACGAAGAAATCTGCTAACAAATTAATGAAATCAATGATTGAAACTCGGAAGGAGAAACAATGAAATCTTTTTGATATCACTAAATAATATCTGAAACATTTAATTCTATTAGAGAATTAATAAACTTATTCGTGAGTGTTGTACACATTCATATTTACATAGGTATACATATATGTATGCGAAAACATATGGCAACCTGCAAAATATTTCGCTGCCACATGAATAAACATTTCGTGGCATGCGTAGCGGCAATTAACAGCAAATTGTATAAATATGTGTGAATATATGTACAGTTTTGCACCTGAGCATAACTTAGTTAAATATATGCAGCATATACTATAGTTTATGTACGTACATTAGGATGGATCACAAAAAACTGTTACTGTTTTTGCATCCGAATTATAAGATATATTATATTTCAAGACTTTCGCCAAATTATTTCGAAAAAATATTAAGATTTAGGTGAAGATACCTACGAGAATCTCGTTATTTTATAACATTTTTATGTAGACTCTTTAAGCGTAAACTTTTCTATTTATCGAATTTATTTTTATTGAACAAATTTTATTGAGCTTGAGGCCGTTATTAACGAGACGTTTTGTGCAAAAACAACAATAATTTACGGCATAAATTTCAATAAAAAATTTTCTAAATAAATTGTTGTTAGGACAGAAATTAACAACAACAAAAAACTAATTTTATATACAAAAAAACTTGAATTTTTTATATATTTTCTTATCGGTTCAGCTCATGTAAACCTTAGTATTTTTTCGATTTATTTTGGCGATGGACCGATGGAAAAACAGTACCGATTTTATTTTTTTTTTTTTGTATGGAGAGTGATGCACCCTAATGCTAATATGTACAATAGCATTTTTTTTCGCTAAACTCCATTGCAACTCACCTTCTGCACATTATTCAAGTACGCTTTCGTTTGTTGCACATTCTCCTCGATTGCCTTGCGTTCTTTATCCTTGGCTTCCGCCACATTCGCCAATGTGGTAATGGCCTCCTTGCAATCTTGCAAGCGTTGGCCTAAAGCATCCAATTCACCTTGCATGAGGCCAGAGGCATCCAAACCAATATCAGCGGCTATTTTCGTAACGATATCGCGCAGCTCGGACAAACGATCTGTTTGTGAATTCAAATTATCTTGGCAAACCTGTATGGAGAGAAGGGCAGAAAAAAGAAAGAAAATAAATTAGAACTAAGTACTTGTTTTGGAAAAAATTTGCAGCGGAAATGCGAGACAACTTAAAAGTGCAGCGATTTTTTATATGTACGAGTATATGTATTAGCAAACTTTAAAATTTCTAAAGGTATATAGTACATTTGTATGTATGCGTATACTTACTTACTTTTGCGCTTACATGCGGTGCTTTAAATAAATTATTTAGCACACGAGTTACTCATCTAATTCCTGTCCAAGAAAGTGACTGCTGCTTATAGCATAGTTTTTATAATACTTGGCAGCATAAACATATGCGTGTATGTATGTATATATGCTAGCAGTCGCACTTCTGTGCTCACTTCTTTATTTTCTAATGCATTTAGCACACACTGTCTAGTCCAATTTTAAATTCCTGTCTTTGCGATTGTCTTGCGAATATGTACGTGCCTCTAGTGGCTATTTTGCGCGCGCGTACATTGACATTCTTCTTCGTTCACTTTCGCAGACACTTTATATTGTAAATATGTATGCATAAATCTACCTTTACACATACATATGTAGTTACCTAAGCACATGCTTAGTATAATTCCCCATGCCCATGCATATATGCAAACATTTGTATTGTTAGCAAATGTGTCAAATACTATTTTTCATTAGGAAGCGCAATAGTTACTTCAGCTGCAAACTCACATTGTACATAGAATTCTTTCCTAATGGTCGGCACGGCGTATGAGTGACTGAGTTAGCGTTGAGTTGAAGGGAATATGGAGATCAATAACGACAAATTATTGATTGCGTGACACTAGCACCTATGCACTTTAATTAAATAAGTGTGTGTATAAATACATTTACGCTCGATTAAGTGCTGTTCTATTATTTTGTTTTTTTTTAGTTCTCTTTTATACTGACTTTTATTTCTATTTGAAGCTTTTGGTAAAGTCCGGTTCACACGAATGTCAATTATATACTGACCGCTGAAATGATATTAACGAACTAAAAAGGACTGACGTACATACATGTATACATATATGTACATATGTAAGTAGTTAGGCACATGCGATAGCACGCTACATTAACTATGGTGCGGACGCAGATATAAATACAAGCACACATACATACATATGAACATACTAACTCGGATTGTATATGTTGACTTATCCAAAATAATTGATTTTACTTTAGTAGAAGTTTTGATTTTATCTGAAGTAAAAAAAAAATTAACTTTCATGGAAATATTTACATACATACATATGCGTGTATATACATATGTGCGTATGTTTTTACTAATACACTAGCCAATGCCCGCTTGCTTCGCGGCGCCTAATGGGAATTTTTGCGTTGGTCAATGTAAAAGAGCATTTAAAAGCAAAAATAGTCTGTAAAGTCAAAATTTTTAGTTTAAGTTGAAACCAATAAAGCGAGCATCCTTCTGACACATAGGCCAAGAATAGTAACGCCGTGATACCATATGGAATACTAATCCCTTTCGATGTCATGAGCTTTACCGATGGTCTTATTTTCACCCGTGAGATCTCTGCCAAGCATGCGTAATCTCTTTCTATGGTCTTGCAACTAAAACATTGGTCCGGTGCGTATGCCTCAAGCTCAATAAAAAATTGTTGAATATAATTGTTATAAGGCCATAAATAACAAAAACAAATAACTTAAGGACGAGCACACCTAAAAATGAAACACTCTAAAAAATAGATTTAACAACAAAAACAACAACCACATGATCAAGTTTAAATAGCATTGGAATAGCTGTGCTTGATTGTAGTTGGTGGCTCACATGAAAAAAGTGGAAAAAAGCAACAACAGTTTCTAAGGCGAACTTAGCACAGTGCGTAGGCAACTGGATGAGTCAGCTGGGGTCGTCGGTTCGAATCCCGCTGAAGAAGTCTGATGAGGAAATTTGGTGATTTCCGAAATAGCTATCACTTCTACCATTTTTTCAAATTTTTGTTGCCTTTCCACAATAGTTTTTCATTAAACACGGCCTCAAGCTCAATAAAAATTGTTGAATATGATCTTCAGATCGATAAAGGTGAATTTCATTTATGCTGCTGGATTGGCAAATAGTTTTCTCTACAGAATAAGAATCATTTTCTAGTAAAAGTTGCGAAGGCATTTATTTTAGCCGCCAAGACGCTTACCATGTCTTCGCAATGACGCATCCGAAATAGGATTTATTTTCCATGACTATTCGAAATTGGTAGTATATCGTGCTTGCGTGCTGGCTAAAATAATTGACTTCTTCTCATATCGCACACGATCTTCAAAACTGACACACAACTCAAAATTTGGCATTTTTTAAATTATGCATTAAAAATGTACACAGAGCTTTTGTTTACCTTTCAGCAAAAGCTGGAGCAAATTTTTGTTATAATACTGTGCGACAGTATATTTTACACATACAAAAAATTAATATATTCGCGAAAAAAATGGGCAAAATATAGTAAAACTGCGTTTTTAATTTTTCACTCTACGTCAGGATTTTTTTAAATTTAAAAAATGTGATTAATTAAAAAAATTATTAAAAGATTTCAGTGAAATGTAGAATAACAATGTGGGTATCAAATAAAAGAGAAAATCCTACAGAATTAAAAAAATAAATAAATTTATTGGTGCACAGGGACGAATGGGTATGGAAACTTTCCTTTTAAAATTTTATCCTTGAAAATTCGAAAAATGTATATATTTTTGAAAAAATTATATATTAAGGGCTAAAAATTATATATTAGGACACATCCTCGAATTTCGTCCACCTAACTTTGGTTACTTTGAAGATCGTGTGCGATATATATCTAGCTAAAAATGCTGAATATATACGAATGTATACCTAAGCTGTTCCTACGCTGGTATGTAGTGTCAACGTGGCACCCTATCCACCTTCGCTTTGTGCCGCATGACGGGACAATTTTTTTTGTCCTCACTGATTTTTGCGCACAAAATTATGCGCATTAAAATTGCCTTTAAAGCGATTTTACCGACACATTACTTTATCTCATTATCTAGCAGACATGATCGGAATTCACCAACTGTTTGTGGTTTATACAATTTCTATGCTGCTATGATATCACAGTGATGTCATCTAATCCTATGTTATGCTTACACAGGTAAAAACGTATGCAAGTAGAATTTGTTATGAAAAATCGCTTGTATCTGCTTACTTAGATGTGTACATATGTACATATTCGTATACATATACATAATCTGCTAGGCTATCTATGCTCTATGCTTATCTATGCTGCACGTTTTCGACATTGAAATGGGATTTGTAAAATTCCAAAATTGCCGCCCGACAGTTTCTAATTAATTTGTCAGCATGTGAACTACATGCATACATTATACAAAAAAAAAAAAATTTAAATAAGTAAAAAATTACGAAATTGTAGCAGTCGCAATATGATCTCCGAAAGATTTCAGTAATCGTAAAAAACTGTTTTTAAACCAACTATTGCTGCGACGCATTTATTTACTTCATTTCTTTGCCTTCATAAATTCATGATTTCATTTTACTCTTAGTACAGCAAATATTGGCTACTGCTGTTTTTTAACTTTATAAAAAAAAAAATTACTAAAAACTGCGATAAGCTTGAGATGGAAATTACATTAACTCTTGCTTGGTTTCCACAGTGAAATGCAAATATATTTCTATACATACATACATACATATATGCATATTTACTCATGTATGTACATACATTCCTCATATACATATATTTCAGTTTAATAACCGCAGATAAGCTTGAAAGGAAAAAATTTTTTATTTAAGTTTTATTTTATTTTTTCTTTGTTTTTTTTTTACTGTATTATACTAAATTTATCTGTAAATTTCACTTTCTTATGAGGAACAATAAAATTGCAACTGTGTAAATTAACAGTAAAATAAGCAAACAAATTTTTCTCAGCGGCAATAATCCGATATGGTTGGGTTGCGCCAAAAAAAAATTTGGTAATATTTTAAATATTTACGAGTCACAACATATCGACGCTGGGTCAGAACGAATCATTCACCACCCACTTCTCCACCACAGGGGTTCCGATGTATCGAAACCGGATAGAAGATAGAAAGGTGGGTGGAACTCTCGCAGTACTTACTACGTACTCTGATAGTCAGACGGCAAATAAGCTCCTTAGTTCCGTGATAATACTAAATATTTATGTACGAAAGCGAACACGGAATGCCCGGCTTTTCTTTCGAAAGCACCAAATTATTTCGTTATTAGGCTTATTTGGATTTCATGCCACAGAGATATCGAGGCAGCTGCAATGCTAACGAGTAACTAGTAGAGAGTAGCAGTACATCACTTCAAGCCCCTACTGCTGCAGCTGTATGAAGAATGACGAGGTGAAATGTCCGCAACAACTTCAACTGAGCTGCCCACTCAACGCGAGTTTTAGGTTTCAATTCCTTTAATCTCATTTCTTTCTGGCTACCGTGGAGCTTTGGGGAACAGAGATTATCCGCTTGCGGAGCTTTGTTGTTGGAACTGAGCGGTTTTCTAGCATAAACGCTTTAACGTTATTGCTAAACTTTCCTTCTCATTTTCCTTTGTATATTCTTCCTTTAGAAACGGCAAAGATAAAGTCAGTTGATCTACTAGCCTAAATACGTTTCCACCCACGAAGGCAGCCGTCCTAGGATAGTAGAACGTAATAAACCAAACAAATTTGAAAATCTAACAAACTTAAAGTTCAACTTTGTAAAAAAAAATTGGCAATTCAAGAAAATTTCGCGACGTTCGGCCAAAATTTCCATCGATTTATGCTCACTCCAATTAATCCTCAAACAAGCCAATATTTTGGTAAAGACTCGTTTTCAATTGAGTTCTTGACTCGGAAGATCTGTCGTGAAGATGTCACACTGGGGTACCTGGCTTCTAACATGGATTTGGAAAATATTAAATTTCTTCACTGCATTATCCCTAAGCCTGAGCTGAGGAACTAACTGCCTGACGCAATGCTTGCACAAAATTGGCCTCACGGTACAGCACAATCGTCCACCACATGCGCTTTTCAAACTTTCTCTCAATCAGAGTCATCAGTAAAGCACAAATGAGGTTCATACGCGCCCAATCTTCCTTTATTCAATCATTTGATTGATCGTCTAGGGCCTCCTTTATGCAGTTACGCAAATGTTTGCCTACCGAAAATGAAGTTCTGCCACCGACTTGATGTCAATACCAGTAGCTCGTTTCTATTACAATTCTCGATCAAGGCGAATTCATATATGCCTTGTTCTCCACTGCTAACGAGTAGTAGAGAATGACGAATATTCTCTACCAGTGGAGAAATAATCGATAGAGAAGAGTTACAGAAACGAGCTAGATAGAGCTGCTAATGACTTTTTAGGAAGCAGGATGCGAGATATGTCGACGTCAGCCGCAAAACATCTGTCAAATTTTGAATTAAGTTTAGCCTTACAACGTGAATTCCAATAGGACAGGATCGTCAGTCTAAGATACTCCGGTATATCACATGAGTCAGAAAGCACTTGAAGAAGCAGATATTCGGTATTCCTTGTAAAGGATTTTCACGAACTAAAAAAATGAGATTAAAATTAAATTTCATGTTTGAAAATTCAGAACCACCTCGATTTCCAAATGAATTTAACTACATACTTTGCTTATAGTTTCCCCAAATTTTTTTTCCATCATGTTCCTAGCGCTTTACACCTAATATTCGAAAGAACAGTTGCGGCAAGTTCTATGTATTTACGTATTATAGGGAAGTCCTAGTCCTGCCACATGCTTGCCTAGGGGCCAGTGCCAGATGAGTGTGGCTACTACTCTGAATACTTCTATCATTGATTAATTATGCAGACTGGAAGTCTCCGTCCTATTATAGTAAGGCTGGAGCTTCTTTGATATCTTGCAAGGCTCTATATCTGAGAAATTATTTCTAGCCGGTGCAATGAAAAGCAGATTAGTCTTTCTTCGGGAAAACACAGTCTAGTTGTGCCTCGTCACTTTGATACAAGTTTTATTTCCAATTCAGGCCGATTTTCTATTTTTAAACTAAATACTCATATGAGCACTATGAAATGTGCTATTCGACGGTTTGTAAAGTAGATCCGAATTATTTAATGGAAGCTTCTTAAGAACCCTACAAGCAAATTGTTACTTTATTGACTACTGAATGCTGACCTTCACAATATTTTTTATGTAATCAATTCAGATTATTTTGTTTGCATGCACGTATGTATGTACATAGCTGCTGATTAAAATAAGTAACAAACTTGAGCTGTTGAACTTTATAAATGATTTATAATTCTAACACGAATTCACGCCCCCAACAGTTGGCTATTTTTTATACTTAGTTTGCATCATCTACTAAATTTAGACCATCCCTTTTGGATAGTGTTTATTGTTTAATTAGTAAACTTATTTACATACGTACATACGGTATAAATATATCTAGTATTCACATACATATGTATGCACGTGCCTAACTATGTAAGTTTCTATTAATCTAACTCAGTATTAGGTTTAGGCCCTTTGACCGAAGAATATTAATAGATCGTTTTACTCTAATGAACCTACAAATAACGGGTTATATGTTATAATGGTCAACAATCGATTAATCTTGCCGACAGCTAATACCTAATTTAAGATTTATTTATAACAGTAACATATAACGGGGAATATTTTTAACCCGCAACGGTTATTTGGTTGTAACTCTTCAAGTCGCAAGCCGAAACCGCTAAGAATAAAGCTTTCAAAAAAGTTACAATTTTTCAACCGACTATGCACATATGTATGTATATTAGGGTGCATCACTGTCTAAACAAAAATAAAAAGGTACGGTTTTTCCATCGGAATTATAGAATTTTTATATTTTTTAAGACTTCTTCCAAAATGTTTAGCTTTACGCGAGCTAGACTAATGTTAGAATACCTCCAAAAACCGAATATTTTATACATGAAGCAGCAAATGTTTACTAATATTCTGTAGAAATTTTAATAGTTATGGGCATATTTTAAAGCAAGCTTTAGTGAGACGTTTACAATTTCCCAAACATGATTTATTTCACATATCGGTGAAAACAATTCTTCTGACATAATTTTTGTTTGGGTATCTCAAAAACAGATGTATGGGTCGTTGAAAAGCAAAAGTGCTTAGGCAAACCTGTGTAGAAAATTAAGACTCACAAAAAAAGGGACTTTTCCATTCTTGCTTTTTTTTATTAACTAAAGCACTCAAATTAGCGATATTTGAATATTAAACAAGTAATTTTTAAGCAAAAAAAACAAAACCGACTTTAGTTCTCATATAAAAATTTAAGAATTTCTTCACGATCTAATTATCGGATCTAAACAAAATTAGTATGGGACCACCTTTGAGGTACCACCTTTCCGGTGAAAAAAGAATTATCGAAATCGGTTAACGTGGTCCCAAGTTAGTTATGCGGTATCATACCTACATAAAAAATATATATATATTCCGACGAACTGATAACCTCCTCTTTTTTTATTATTATTTTTTAATTTATTTGCTCATTTTTTACTGAAAACAGGACTATGGCTTGTAAACCCTGTTTTTATGAGCACCTAAATTTGTGCTCTTGGATTTTCGAAAAAATAAGAGAAATTTCGAAAAATGATTTGCTCAGTTTTCTTTTATTGGAAACAGGAATTATAAAAAATTGGTTTAGAAAATTGGTTTTGTATAAGCAACACAAATTTCAGCTTTAGGATTTATCGAAAAACATATTCGAGCATTTTTTAAACAGAAATAATTAGAAAAAATATATATATTGCCAAACCCTTTTTTAGACGCTTTTTGTATGAACAACATAAATTAGAGTATTGGGATTTTGAAAAAAAAATTTTTGTTTTTTTTAACTTTTTCATGAGAGCAACAAAAATTTCACCTTCTTGTGCCTGTTTATTTTGATAATTTTTGTTTTTTGATAGTCTTCGATTTTTTAATACAAATAACAGTAAACAAAATTTAAAATTTTTAGCTATTTGCGCGGCTTTTTTGCCTATAGAAATAAAAGTTATGAATATTTGGAATTTTTCAATCCGATTTTTCGTTTACTTTACGTGAAAATGTTCGAAGACTTCTTTATAAAACATACAAAATTTGATCTTTTCGCGGCTGGTTTGTTTATAAAAATGAAAGTTATACAAGTTGTGAGTTTTTGAAGCAGACTTTTTTTAAAGAAACTTAAGCGCGCTTTTTTATTAAAAATTATAACCAGAAAAAATTTAGGTATATTTTTTCAAACGCTTTCTTATAAAAGCGGGGAAATGTTCAGTGCTTCTGCGCCTGCTTCCTTTTGATACCATTTTTAAGTTTCTTCTTAAGTTGAGTAAAAAAATATTTCATGGAATTTTTTCGTAAAAATTGCTACTTAGCAAAATGTGGGATGTATAGTATTTTTAGTCTCTAGAACAATAATTTAATTTTTTTAGAAAAAATTTGTGATAATAATTTGTACTTTTTCGACTTTTTAATAAAAATAAGAGGTATTTAGATTCGTGGGTATTTTTGAGTTATTTTTTATTACAAAGAAGATATGCAAAATTTTTATTTTTTGGTTTTTTTTAAATAAAAGTTACAAAAGTTTTGATTTTTTTTACCTAGTTAGCGATTTTTCTGTTTTTTTAATTGGGTATTTTTACTTAATTTTTTATTAGAAAGAAGGGTGGCAGCATTTTTGTATTTTTTGCAATGAAAGTTTGGAAATTTTTGTTACGAAATTCGTAATTTTTTAGGTTTTTTTTAATCAGGTATTTTTAATAAATTTTTTATTAGAAATAAGAGCAGGAACAAAAAGTAAAAAAAAATTGGATTTTTTTACGAAATTCGTGATTTTTCAGTTTTTTACCCAAGTTTTTTAAAGTCATTGTTTATTAGAAAGAAGAGTAGCAAAATTTTTATTTAAATAAAAGTTATTAAAGTTAAAATTTTTTTACGAAATTCGTGACCTTTCAGGTTTTTTTTTTATATGGCTTTCTTTATATATGCAGTAACCCTTTCAGTTTGATTTCAAAAATTGTCTACGTCTTCACTTTAACTTTTCCATAGCAACCGATTTCGAAATTTCGTAACTTACAAATTTTACAGCCAATTTCACGAAAACAATTTAAGTGCAAAATGATTTTAATTTTTTGAATTTTGTATGAAAATTTACAGAAAATTAAAAAATTATTTTCCACTTAAATTGCTGGTAAAATCGGCTGTTAGAGGTATTTAAATTAGAAAATTAAATCTAAAATTTTGACGGTTTCTAAAGTGGGGCATGCCTTTACATATAAATGTATTAAATTTTCAAATTTGTGATTTTTTCAAGCTTCTTTTTGGTTTAAAATATGGGAGAAAACTTGTAATTTTTTCTAAGAATTTATAATTACATCATATACTGGTGCCTTACAAGTTCATCGATAGTTCCGTGCCGTGCGATATCAAGGGGATTGATTATATCCCTTACAATACTCTTATTTTACTAGTTTTTAGTCTTAAATATTTTATATCCTATTTTCAATACTGATATTTTAGCTAAATCGTGCACTTTCAAGCAATAAAAAACAAGGACTATATATTGAGCAATAACAATCACTTACCTTCGCATTTTGCAATGTCTCCAGCGGTTGCTCCAAATTCTTCACCGCATCCATTTGCTGTTCAACGTAATTGCGTATAGCGGCCGATGCGTTACGATATTTCTCCCACAATTCAACGGCGCGTTGATAACGCGTACATAATTGTTGTAAATTATCTGAAGTATCATTCCAAGCTACAACCGCTTCCTGTACGGCCGATTCGATTTGTTCGACAATTTGCACATCGCACGTCTCGATAAGGGGCTTAGCCGAGGACTTTAAGTCGTCCAAGAGTGTTTCACGATTTTGCAAATCACCAGCAAGACCCTGATTTTTGGAAACAAAAAAAAAGGAAATTCACTTCAATAAATAACTAACACATTTTAGGGTATGTATGCACATACATATGTACCACATACTCTATAGTACTAGATATATTCACAGGAAATTAGTGCAAAGGTTGCGCGCGCGTATATTTATTTTCATTTAAAACTTTTCAGCATTTTCAAATTGTTATGGCATTCGTTTACGAAACATTGCCGCTACTTAAGCATTCAACTACACTTTTACTATGCTTCCTATTAAATTGCCGTTAGCATGTTTTGCCGTTATAGGCATCCGTTCGCATCGAAAGCTTAGCACGTACTAAAAAGTAATCAACACAAAAAGGCTAGCAAAAAAAATTACAAAAACACAAAAGCAAAAAACCAAAGGAAATATTTTCAAAACAATGTATTGAAGTAAAAAAAAAATCAACAACAGCAACAAGCAAATACAACTTAACCAGCTAAAAGCGCCAAACCTCAAGCGCTCCCAACTTTGTGCGGCCCACTGTAGCGCCACAATCGGCCGCCGAATGGCCGACGTTCAAACACTCTCTATGCCACTTCTAATGGCAGACCCAAATTCTTGACACATGCGAATGTGTGTTCAGTTGCTACTCCTCATACTTAAGGCACCAAGTTCGTAGGCGCTGCTAAACTTTGAGTAGCATACTTACATGCATATGTATATACATGCATGTATGCACATTAGGGTGTATCACTCGCCATACAAAAATTAAAAAATACAAAATTGGTACTGTTTTTACATTGGAATATAACATTTATTATATTTTAAGACAGCCGCCAAAATATTCCGAAAAAATATTAAGATTTACGTGAGCTGGACCGATTTGAAAATACCTAATTTTTTTTTTATAAAATTAGTTTAAAAATTTTTTTTCCCAAAAAATAAAAGATAAAAGAGTTTAAGATTACAAGGTCTGCATAAAAATGCTCAAAACTACTTTTTCCAATGGCATCAAAATAATGACAGTTTTAGAGCTATTTTCGAATCGGTCCAGCTCACGTAAATCTTAATATTTTGCCGAAATATTTTGGCAGATGACTTATGAAATATAATAAATGTTATAATTCCGACGTAAAAACAGTACAATTTTTTTGTATGGCGCGTGATACACCCTAATGTACATACATATGTATATATGCTTGTTATTATGCTACTCAAAGTTTACTCTAATACACTTTATAGTTCCGATGGAAGAAACTGTACCATTTGTTGGTGAGACACTCTAATGTACATACTTTGTACATACATATACATACGTAATATATGTATGTTTGAATGCTCATATGTGCCTGAGTAATGGACGTACACTTCTAAATATGCTAATCGCTTCATTTTCACTTCATTTGCCGCATTGGACATGGCTAATTATATTTTTCTTCACAATTGTCTTGGTAGCCATAAAAATATCGCAAACATACCAAATTGGTGTGGAGAAAGAAGTGGCTTATTTTTAGTGGAAAATATTGTGCAACCTTAAAGGAAAAAATTTACTGAAGTGAACGCTAAAGATGGAAACCCTAGTAAAAAACAAATACCCAATAACTTCAGAAGACTATAAAGTGTTTTCAAAAAGGGCTATCAGATATGGAGATTTGCTATGTTTGTAGGTTCAATTTTCGTTTGGAAAGTAAATAAGAATATAAGTGCCTATTGCACGTAAAATTTATAGAAAGTCAATAACATTTGTACACACGACGCTCAAAAGTTATTAGTCAGTGAATTGACTCACATTTTAGACATATATTGTCAAATAAGGTTGCCACCCAGGAAAAAATTTAATAGATATTAACTGAAGTAGAGAGGAATGAGGAGGGAAGAAAGACGACTCTTCAACGAGAAGATAAGGAAGGGAGGAAGGACGTCAGTGCGAGAAGCTTAAGATGCTGCGCCACGAAAATTTTAACAGAAAATGAGGCAGCAATTGAATGGTATCATGACCGGGGCAAGTTTCTGCAAAGGCGAAGATAGAAATCTGTTAACAGACTTGCAGAGTACATTTGAGATATGATGTATAGGACTCGACCAAGGCGAGGTGAAAACAGCATTAATGCGGGTTAAAAACAAGAAGGCATCGGAAGCCGATGGATGGTATATAGGCCGAGCTGTTCAAAGCCGGTGGCAATAAGCTGGTCTGGCGCATGTACCAGCTGTGAAGCAAAATTTGGTCTGATGAATAAATATATTCCCTAATATTAGAATCTGAGTATACTGTAGCCCCCGTTTGTGCCAATTATCGTGGAATAGGCCTTCATACCATTGCCTATATGGTCCTATTGACAATTCTGTGCGATATACTGAAGCCCTTCATGAATCAACTAAGTGGACTTTATCAGTGTGGTTTCAAACCTTACGACTCCACCAGACTTTACATTTGACCAGATTTTCATAATGCGTAGTTTCCGATTTTAAAGCTGCTTGAAATCCACGAAGCCATGACTAAATTAAGGATCCCTATAAAACTAATACGGCTGAGTAGATGACATTGAGTATAATTTATACATATATAGCTCAGTTCAAATTGGGAAGGACCTATTCGAGCCGTTAGAGAGCCAACGAGGTTTTAGTCGGGCGACTTGGAAACGCACTACATACGAGTTGTCAATCTGAATCGCAGCGACCATATACGTATATAAGAAATGCACCATGTTGGGTGAATACAGAAGTAATTGACATAGTCGGACTCACTCATCATGCCCGTTATTGTACAATATTTGGGGAGCAGGAACGTGAACGATGTTGGGCAAAAGTAAAAATACTTCGGGGCTTTACAGAGAGCTGTTCTAGAATTCATCTATGGCTCTGTTTGCGTGGGTAACGGACACCAAAGAGGATAGAAAGACGAACTGAAAATGAACATAGTTCATCGCGTAAAAATACAACGATGGTATTGGCTTGGGCATGTCGTATTTAACCAATACAATCTTGTAAAACTAGGCAGATTTCAGAGGGCAGCATTTATCAGCACAGCAAAGGCAATGAGAACTTGCTCGATTCTCGCAATATTATTACAAATCTCAGGCTTCTCACCAAGGTGCAAAGGTCTAGTATAATCTGCATAAGCGGAGCGCTCAGAACCACGCCAAACGATGCTCTGAACGTATTTTGGATCTTCTGCCATTGGATTTGTTAGGAAATTTAGATGGCAGCGCTCGCTGCTCTTCGCTTAAGAGAGGCCTCCCAATGGCAACCTGTAGCCCAGGGACACTCTTGTTTATTAAATGAATTTTGCTTCATTCCGAACAGCACAGACCGCTGCACCAGAATCCCAAGCATGGACACCTATACAGATGATTCAAAACTCGACGGCAAGGTAGAAGGCGGCGTTTTCTCCCGAAACCCTCCTTTAAAAATCTCTTTAGGTTACCGGACTACTGCAGCGTATTCCAAGCTGAAGTTTCAGCTATCATGGATGCTGCTGAGAAGCTTGGAACCGAAATTATGGGAAGGGACATCTATATTTTTAGTGATAGCCAGGCTGCAATCAAAGCTCTGAGCTCCTTCACGTTTCACTCAAAGATTGCGCTGGACTTCCGCCTCTCTCTACAGGATATAGCCAAGCAGAACAGACTTCACCTGACTTGGGTCTCTGGTCATAGGGACATAGAGGGAGACTGCATGGCAGATGAACTTGCAAGGCAAGACACGAACAGGCAGATTTTTCCTGGTAAAGAACGCATTGGTATGCCTTTTGCCCCTTGCAAGCTGCTAATTAGTGAATTTGTTTACAAACTAGCTGAAGAAAGATGGACTCAAAGTACTACTTGTCGAATTTCCAGGCAGACTTGGCCTGAATGGGACCGGAGGCGGTCACGAAGGGTATACTCTCTTAGAAGGGTGGATATATCTAACGTCGTGGGGGCCCTAACCAGGCACTGCTTAATAGGTAAGCATGCAAAAAGGCTCGGGGCACCTTTTTGTAGACGTTGAAGAAGCTGCAAGGACGACGAAGAATAGGAAACAGTCTTGCATCTCATGTGTAAATGCCCTGCGATGTGCAGAAGCAGGCTGCGTCATCTGGGTTCACCATTCCTGACCGACCTTAGGGAGGTTTCAAATGCCGATGCCAGCTGCCTGATGAGATTCATCAGCGACACGAAGCGGTTCAATAGGGAGGATAATTGAACGGTGTCAACTGTGGTAACACAATGGGCCTTCTATCTATGGCCTAAGTGCGCCGCTAAAGCGGCAGCCGTCTCTACCTACCTACCTACCTACCTACCTATTACAAATCTATTTCCTATACATATGTAGATCTTCCCTTAGTGTACACCGCTTCAGTATCTGCTGTAAGACAAAGATAACGGAGTGGATTCTCCATTGGAGTTCAAAATAACATTAGACACTGATTATAGGTGGCCTCAAATAGATGTGCAAAGGCCCTTCGGAGTCTTTCTCGCGCCGAGAGCTGACTACAAGTGTTTTGCTCTTATAAGTATTTGCTATCGCTGAAGCATGCTGACTTTTAAAACATAGTAGTTTGCGCAATCTCGCCAAGGTCACCATTTGCTACGGGAAGACTGCCGTACATTTTCCTGGTATTAAGTGCAAGACGACTAATTTGCGGCATTTGCTATATACATTCTTATATTTACATATACATTTATGATCCAAACTTTATCTTCAATACTTTCAAAGCAGCAATAAATAAGAAATATCTGATAAATTACTGACTGATCTGGAACTTAATGCTAATTTAGGTGGGAAAATCTCGTCAGAAGCATGTCGAATATAAAAAGTATTTTCCACAAAACTAACAGGTCTACCTTAACGGAAATCACAATCTCTATCTCCAAACACCTTTATTTCCAAAAACATAATTTTCAGTTTGTATACTGAAAATCTACAGCCGTTAAACTCAGATTAAAATATTGCATATATTCAAAGCTTTGTATCCACTACAAAAGAAACTAAACTTTTACACTCACAAGCAGTCATTTCCCTCTTTCTTTTCATTTGAAATTTTAATTTGAATGTTTATACTATGTTCAGAGTGGTAGTTATATTGAGTTGGTTTTGAACTGTTTGTTGGTTTGAAAATGATTTAAGTTATTGCAAAAAATACAGAAATCAAAAAATTCCGTACTAAAATTTTTCTAATTTATTCAGATAATTTGATTAAATTTGGTTGTAATTAAGTTTACATAAAACGCGCAATTTATAAACCGAATTCAATTAATAACTGAATTTATAAAATTTGTGGATTCCTCAATTTTGTCAACTTGCTACCTGAGCCTTCTAGAACTCAAATTTATTAATTGCTCAATTTGCTTAACCATGCTCAGTTATAGTAAAGCATTACGTCGCAAGTCTTTGCACAATCCCCACGCATACATATATATTATAACCCTGCCCCATTTTACTCACCTCTAGCCGTTCGGTGGCTTTGCGTAGCCGCTCATAGTCCACCTGGCCGTGCACCTTCAACAGTTCCATCATAAAGTCTGTCTCTTGCACCGACTCATGCACCATCTCCAATTGCCGCTCATAGCGCATCCACAACGCCAAACGATTTCTTAGTATACCCAAAATGTTCGTGCATTTGCTCTCCAAGAAAGCATGGTCGTCTTGTAGCTGCGATATGTCACGCTCCAATTTTACTGGTGACACAGACATTTTCAAGCGCATTGGCAGCGTATGCAACATTTGACGGAGACGCATGATTTCTTGCCAATTGCCGATGAGATCTTCACCCACCGCCTGACAGTCGTTTACCGCCTTCTCTATTGCTTCGCTGCTCAATTTTTCAGCGTTTTCACATTCATCTAGTATGACAGAAAGTTTGGTTTGATGTTTACGTAAATTCTGTATGCCTTCTTGTATGGCGCGCAGCTGTTCGCGCAGCACGGAGGCACCCTCCAATTCTTCGGCAATCTGTGTGTTGATTTTGTGTGAGAGCGCGAAGAGTTCTCCCACTTTCTCTGGTTCAATGGCGGGATCTTGCAGACCAATGCGTCCCAATTCGTTGCCAATGAAGCCAACACGCGTGCGTAATACCTGAATGCGTTCGATGTAGAGACACAGCTCCTCCTCGTTCTTGATGACACCCTTGATGCTGGTCATGGTGAGGTAGATTTCTTGCAGCTCACGTTCGACCAACTTTAATTTATCTTCGGCTGGCATGTCTTGTGAGGCGAGGCTGTTGACAATGTTGCTTTGTATGCGCTCGATGGACGTAGCAATATTTTGCCAGCGTTCTTCGAGCTGCGCGTGGAATTGGCGTTGCAGCATCTCATCAGCGAGCGGTATGACTTGCAGCGCCTTTTCGAAACTATGTCCAGCCAAGTCGCGTACATTGTTGTGCACTTCGAAATGCGCTTTCATCTCCCAGAACTGGCGCATATGTTCAATAGGTTGCTCCAGCGGATCTTCGGGTATATGTATTTGGCGCAATTCCCTTTCGGCCTCGCGCACAAATGCTTCGATTTTGTCGGTTTGGTTTTCATACTGCGCCCAGATCTCTTTGAAGACGAGCAGACGATGCAGGTACAAAGAGACTTCTTCACGCAACTTCAATAGCACAATGAGCGCTTCATTAGTCTCCTCAACCAGATTAGGCGATTGCACGAGGTCTTGTAATTTGTTCGCAATATTCGATAGTTGTGTCATTTTTAGATAGTGATGTGAGATGTCGGTGCTGAGTGACTGGTAGAGTGTTGTATATTGATCGTAATCAGCCGAAGTGACAGCGGACAAATCAGGTACACGCTGCTGTGCAACATGCAGCCATTGCAATTCATCCTTCATGCCCTTCTCCAACACAGTCCAGCGCGAAGCAGCTTGCACCAATTTCGATGAACGCTCGGAGGCTTTCTCCAACAGCACAGTTGCGCGATTGTAGAGATCTTTATGCAACTCGGCATGCTTCTCGCGCGTTTCGGAGTCGATATTCTCTTCCAGCGACTCCAGCATTGCGCGGCAATGACTCAAGTTGACGAAGAATTTGCGATGTTTCTGCACTTCGTTGTTGAGTTGTTCCAATGAGCTGGAAATAATGGGACTTTCAACCATTTTATCGGCCAGAACTGTGATGTTTGTAAACTCCTTTAGCGTCTGCTCGTACTCATCGCCGAGCGACTGCAACTGCAGTAAGCGATCGCGCTCAGCAAGTATGTTGTTTTCGATATTCTTGCACACTTCGTAAGAATTGTAAAGGTCTTGCGGTACTTTTTTGCCAGGGAAGTTGCGTTGGAATGCGCGCGCGCTGTGCGTCAATTCTGCGATGCTACTTTGTACGTCCGCATTTTGTGTTTCCAACTCGTCAAGGCTTCGCAGTTTCGCGTTCAGTGTTAGATCTTGTGTCACGATGGTGTCGTAACGCTCCTGTAGTTCTTCCAAAATTGTGGTGCTACGATGTATCAACACAACGAAGTTGTTCCACTTCTCCAACTCCTTAGAATCTTGCGCCTGGTTGTCTTTGGTTATGCCTTGCACAGCATCGACGTGCTCCTTGAGCGCATCCACGCATTGCTGCACCTCAGGGCCGGTCAAGTGATCAGCCCTCTCTAGCTGCGTTTCCAGTGTGTTGACGTTTGTCTTAATGGTGCTGAGCTCATCGTTCAGTTGATTATAATTGTCCAACTTTTCCTCAGATGGGCCCTCATCGGAGTTCTGTCTGATCAGATAGACGCGATATTCAATAGTTTCCAGCCATGTTGATACCTTTTCGATCACAGTTATGACCGTGGTTTCGATCACAGTGCGATCACCATGCTTTACGGCGTCCTCCAAATCATGTAGGCCTTGATTGACTTCCTGCGCGCGCACCTCAGCGGGTACATCTTTTATTCTGTCGGACAGCGTAGCCAAATGCAGGACATTGCTGAGTGACGTATGCTCTGGCGTAGACTCTTTCAAGCATCTTATGCGTCCGCCTATCACCTGTTTCGTTTCCGCCCAAACATCAACTGGTTTTGATTGCACCTGCGGGCCGGGATAGTGTTGCAGACTTTCGGACATAATCATTGCCTGGGAAGCGTCTTTTGGCGTCTTATCCACGCCAATGGCAGCGGATGTTGCGGTTAACCAAATGCTGTCAGTCGTGCTTTGTGGAATTTCCTTGTCTGGACCTGGCATAATGGGTACAACTAGCTCCTCGGTCGGTGAACCGACTTCTTCAATCATGACCGTAGAAGTAGGTCTAGAACGCGGTTTGGCAGCCTGTTGGCCGGACACATTGACCTTACTTTGCTCACTAATTTGCAGCTGCATATCGGGGAACTCCTCGTATACTGTAGTTTTTGTGATTTGCAGCTGCACCAATTGCGGCTTCTTTTCTACATCAGGCGTTGTTTTGTCGTCGGCCGCTTGAACCGGCTCTGACACATGATGAGTGGTGGTAACCACGACGCCCGCTTCAGGTACCATGTCATTTGCTATTTCAATATTAACATTTACTTCGGGTAGCTGTTCGGACAGCGATTCCTCATCCTCTTGTGGCGCATGCTTTTTCTTCTTTTTCTTATCTTTCTTCTTTTTATCACGCTTGGGCAATTCAATGGTTTGTGTATGTTCATATACAACAGGCTCCATTTCAGAGTTATCTGTGTCGGGTGGTATTGCCACAGAGGTCTGTATTTCTATGTTATAGGGCTCGGATATGGAAGTCAGTGTTGATGAGATATCTTCCGTTAATGTTAGTGGATCCAAGGATGCTGGCTGTTCCAACGATTCTGGCTGCTCCACCACCACAGGCTGCTCTACCACTGTTGGCTGCTCCACTTCTTGCGGTTGCGGTTTCGGTTCGTGACGTGGTGTAGTCTGTGAAGTTGAGTCTACAAATTGAGTCAACTCAAAGGTAGTCGTGTGCTGGTCGCGCTGTTCTGCGGGTGCCTTCACCACTTGCACCGGTTCAATAAATTCTTCAATCACGGGTTCGGGTGTACTGGCTGGCCTAACATGCTCCACCGGTTCGGGTGTGATGGTTTGCACATGAATCTCTTGCGTAACTGTGGGCTCGGTGCCAATTGCTTGATCTGACTTTTCTACTTTTTCAGCAGGCAGATCAGTAGTCATATCCTTGACCAGCTCCTGCACTAACGGCTGTATGATGTCTGTGCTGCTGGGCTCAGGCGTGTGTGGTGACTCCTTAGGCGTGGTCTGTAGCTCTTTTTCAATTGTGGTAACAATAATTGTTTGACTCGATATTTCAGTAGTTTCGGGCTTTATTTGCACTTCTGCTTGAGATACGGGCACTTCGAACGCCACGTCAGTTTGCACTGCTTCTTCCTCAGTTTCCTTCGGCTCAGCCACTATCTGCGCGACTGGCTCTTCAGTGCGTGGTGTTGTCTGAATTTCCGTTTCCGTCACCTCCACTGTTATTGTTTGCGCCTCGGTGTCTTGTATTTCGGGCGCAATTTCAATACTGGTTTGCAGTGATATTTCTTCCTGCTGTGGTTTGTGTTCCGGTGTTGTCTGAGAAGACTTCAACTCTGTTATTGGCTTCTCCAGCACCGGCGCAGGCGCTTCTTCGCGTGGCGTTGTCTGCTGCTGCTCATCTTCTACGTAGGCGATTTCTATCACTTCTGTAGGTATGACCAGCTCCGTGAAGGGCTCGCGTGGTGACTCAGAATCAGGCGTCACAACGGCTTCTTCGACCACCTTTACTGAAGTATCTACTTCAATGCTAGTAGCTTCACTCTCAGGACTAATTTCAGTAATTGCCTCGTGCTTGACTTTACCTTCGGACTCCAAGCTGGGCGATTCAACATCGCGTGGCGTCGCCTCTGAGGATGGCACATGCGATTCTTCATCTTCGCGTGCCTTGACCTTTTGCTTCTTCTTCTTGCGGCGCTTCTTCTTGCCATCGTCCGTATCGCCATCATCCAGAGTTTTGTCATCTGCTTCATAGCCGGTTTCATGTGGAGATTCAATATCGATTTCGGATACTGAAACTCGTGATATTGGCACCTCAGGTTTCTCGACCTTGGGCTCTTCTTCGCTTTGTTCAAGTTCAGGCGCAACTTCTTCCTTTCTTTTCTTTTTCTTGCGACTTCGCTTGGTATCGCCGGCTGCGATATTCAACTCATCGCCGCGTGACGTGGTGTCTTCTCGCTCTGTCTCCGTCACCGTTGTAGTCTGAACAATTGTCATGGTTACTTTAGGCGGCAATTGATTGGGATCAATGTCTTCCTCGGGTGTCATAACAACTTTCAAAACACCGCTGCCAGTTTGCTCGATGGAGGGCGCTGTTACGGTGAATGACTTGCGTGGCGAATCGCTGTCAGTGGCCAATACTTCACCTGAAATGAAAAGTTGTGTGGCAGCTCGTATGTCGATTTTGGATTTATCAGCAGGTGTAGGTGCAAGTGCAGCTTGCAGGAACTTGTCCTCCGGTGGCGTAGCTGTGCCAGTCTCGGTAGAAGTGAGTGAGAGAGGTTCCGCTTCGAGTGGAGGTGTAGTAATTTTCTCTGATGTTACAGTAGTAACTTCAGTGACCGTCTCGGCCGTTTGCTGAATAGGTTCTACTAACGTAACCTCGTCTACGCTGATTACTCCTGTAGGCAAAGGCATCTGTGGTGCTAATACTGCTGGTTCGGGTGTCTTAGGAGTTACTTCCTGAACTTCTGTTGGCAAAACTTCTGGCTCGCCGACGGGTGTGGGAGCTAATACTTTTGTTTCAGGCGCTAGTGTAGGCACTTCCGATATTGTTACTGAGGTTTCTATTGCGGTTTCTTCTTCTTCTGCGGGTTCTTTGAATGGCGCCAATGGTGGCATCAGTGTTGCTGATGCTGGTTCTTCAGTTGTCTCACTCACTTCATGAGTTACTTCCGGCGCCACTTTTTCTGTGGTTGTGACAGTTGTAGTTGTTGTTGTAACCACTTGCGATTGCCCAGTGGGCTCGCTCTCTATCGGCTGCGGTTTTGGCTCCACCAACTTTTCAAATTTATACTCTTCCAGCGAAACCGGATAACCAGTATCTTCGTCAATTGGCCAAACTGCCTCCACTGGCTTTGAATCGCTTGTTACTATCACCTCGTGAGCCGGTTTAGCTGGCTCGTCGACGTGATGTGAAAATTCGATATTTGTTGGTATCAAATGATGCTCTCTGGGCCAAATATCACTTACATTTTCTATAGCTTTAACGGGTTCAGTAGTCTGTACGCTTGGTGAAATCGTCTCTTCGACTACTACTATCTGCTCTTCGTCGTGTGGTGTTGTACTTAAATCCGCTGGAATATTAACGGGGCTAGTGCTAGTAGCTTCTACGGTTTCAGTGATTCTTTGTTCAACTACTTTTGGTGCTGGCAAATCAACAAATTCTACTGGTGCTTGGTCTGTTGATGTTGTTGTTTTTGTTCTTTCTGTTATACTTGTTGTTATAATACTGGTTGTTGTTGGTTGTGTTTGTGGTGTTGTTGTTGTAGTGATGGTAGAAGTTTCAATGTCAAATACCTGTGGCGGCTGCACCGCGTCTGTCACCGTTGGCACAGCTTCAACTTCAACGGGTTCGCTTGGCGGCGGTGTTGACACTTTCGGTTCTAATAAATCTGTAGAAACCTCTTCAATTACCACGCCGGGTTCTTTTGTCAGCCGTTCGAATTCTTCCTCGGTTACCACCTTACCGTTAACAGTGCGTATGATGTTCACATTCACTTGCGGCGGCAGCTCCTCCTCGCTAACTTCAATCTCTTCTGGCTCTTCGACCACCTCTTCGGTGACATGCTCAACACCATCGATTACCACAATACGTTTAATAATTTTGCGTGTCTTACGTATAATCTTGCGCGTAACTTGGTGCACAACGGCGCGTATGCTGCTTTGCGTGGTGGCTGTAGTCGCGGGTCCCTCAGTGGTTACGGTGACAATATCAGTTTGACCCTCAGGCATTTGCAATTGCTCGTACCGCTCCACTGTTGGTTCGGTCTCGAACTCCTTAACGATAATCGCATTCGGATCAGATCCGTCGACTACAGTGCCGCGTGTCTGTTGCGTTACCACTGTCTGATAGCCGCGCTGATCATCACCGCTGGTATCTGCGGTATGCACATTTTCGAGATTCAGTTGACCGGTGGATTGCACCTGGATGTTGCCTTCGGCATCGGTAACCGTTGCAATCGAGCTGATTTGCTGATGCTGCACCACTTGTTGGCGCGTACGCGTCACTTTCTTCACTATGATGTGTTTGGTGCCATCCGCATCTACCACTACTTCAGTGGTTGTCTGATCGGGTTCAACAAAGGTAGTCTCGAAGGCTTGTGGCACATTCTTCAACACCAATTCGGTAGCGCGATCGACGTCGCCTTGCGGCTGTTGGTGATAGCGTGCTTCAATTTCAACATCGTCTGGTACTTCTGGTATCTCCTTATTCGGTATGGTATCGATTTGTATAGTCTCCTGTCCCGCTTGTATTGTTGATGTGACCAGAATGTTCTCGGTGGGCTTACGCTCCTTCTGCGTCTGCATGGCCGTCTCAATAGTTTCGACAAAAGGTGGCAATAGCGCAACAGGTTCCACCAAACTAGTTTGTGCTTCTACAGTGTGTGTCTCTACAATAGGTTGTGGCTGTGGCTGCACCTGTGGTTGTGCCTGTGGCACGGCAAGACTTTCGGACGTTTGAGTTTCGACTGCTTGTACCTGTGCGCCAGCAGTGGTGGTTGGTTTCACCTCCTCCTCTGGCATTGGTGCGGAATCAATTGTACTAGCATTCGATGTAATCGACGCTGGCGCGCTGGTCGTTGGCTGTATCAATGATGCTTCGGCAGCCACGCTAGTCGGTGGCTGTATCAATGCTTCGGCAGCAACGCGCTTGCGATGCTCCTCCTCCTGTCTAGACTTACGCAGCTCCACAATTGTCTTTTCGATCGTGTAAATGCGCGTAGTGGCTACAGTGATTTGTTCGCGCAGCAACGTTATAATATGCTCGAGTTGATCCATCAGATCGCAGGCCATGGGCGCAACATCTTCATGCTGCTGCAGCAGACGTGTCTTTTCAACTAACTCTTCGAGTGATTGCTGCTTATCCTTGAGTGTGCGTAGCAGCTGTTGGCTGCGTTCGGCTTGTGCCTTAAGCTGCTCCTCATCTTCGGCGACTTCAGGTGTGGGCTCGAGGTCCTTCAGCTGCTGTGATACTTCCATAATCCATTCTTGTAGGGCGATCAAATGCATTTGGTATTCGTTGAGCTCCTCTTCGCGTTTCTTCTGTCCATGCATGGCGTTCTGTGGGGGTGGTAAAGGAAAGAGAGAGAGAGAGAGAGAGACACAAAAATTAGTATTAGCACCATATGCCATTAAACTATTTTTCTTTGACATACCGCAATCATTGTGATGCCTTGCTGTGTGCGTCGCAGCAAAAGATCGATGCGATCCTTGATCTCGTTGAGTGTTCGCTCTGTTGCCGGGTCTGTGGGTAGCGTCTGACTTATTTCTTGTAAGCGTATTGCCTCCTTCTCTTGGTATTCCAGATTCTCTTGGATTAGCTAAATGCAGTAGAGGGTATGGTTACTAAAGAGTTTGCATATGAAACTATACAATGCATAGAAACCAAATAAAAATTATAACATTAACGTAGAAACCGCTAGAAGTGAAAATTATTTTGTTGTTGAAAAATTTAGCCTTTCATAAAAAACCAGCGGGTTGGATCAATGGATTTGCTTTTTTGCCACATCTCAGAACAGGGTTGCCACCTGCCCAAAATATTAAATGAATTACATACAAAAAGTTGATTGAGATATTCAATAAGGCGCCGTTTTACAAAGGAAATATCTTTTTGATGAGGTTGCCACCTATCTAAATAATTATTCAAAAACAAACCTAAGTGAAGTGGAGTGGAGTACTACAATATTCACATCAAATGAAAAATTTTTGAAAAAATTTTAACCTAAACATGGTTTTTGAATGGCTTTGGCACCTATATACATATATGTACATAAATGTACTATATATAAAAATAAAAAGTTAAATAGTTTAAATACTTATCAAACAAAACAGTTTCTGAGAGTTTTTTAAAGCGAAGAAACTTTCGAGTAGAGTTGCCACTTTTTAGCTAATAATTTTATTTTTTTTAAGTACAAGTTTTATATTAAACGCATGATATCTTAGAGGCTACGCGTAATCTAAAAAACTGTAAGGCAAACTGTTAAAGGGCTGTCATATTTTTTTCGTCTAATGGTAAATTTGATGAATGTTGTTGTAAGCAAAAGTTATTTAAGCAGCTATTTATACAAAAATCTATCCTCTTGGCATAAGAACAATGTTGGAAGGCTGAACTCCTTTAAAAAAATTTTTAAGTTAAAACAAAAGGTATTTCAATTTGCTTTACATAAGCGTAGAAAAAAATAATGGCTCATTTTCGAATTTCCGTTTGAGAGCTGTCACTTTTTCAACCATTATTGTTCTTTTAAATAATTTTGGGTATCGAACGAAAGATATACTCGACCGATTTATCAAAATTTTGAAGAAATTTGTTTTTTATTCCACAATAGTTTTTTAGCGTTGCCACTTTTTTAGATATTTTAATTTCTTTTCTCTCGGACACATTTAGTATGCAATGAACGACATTAAAGGCAACTTTACGTAAAATATGAAAATTTAAATTTTTTGAAAGTTTTAAAAGTTAAAAAAAAAGTTGGCACTTAACTTGAAGCATTTAAGGCAGTTATAGTCATACTTCCAAAGAAATCTAATGAAATAGAAACCTAAAAATTTATAGCTATGTATATGGCCACCTTAAGAAAAAAAGCCTTAAAAAAGTTCACAAAAAAGTCAGGTAAAATCTGCAAAGCCAATAATTGGTTTTTAATTATAAAAATTCTTTGTAGTTTTTCACTTCTAGCGCCTTTTACTAACAAATACTTATCACACTCGTCTTCAAAAGCGCGTTAACTCAAAATTTCGCAATTTTTAGAAAATATGTTGATATAAAAAAACTGATTCTATGAATGCGAAAATGAATCGGAAAAAAACTTCCGAAAATCACAATTAAATAATTTTGCAATTATTGCTGAAGGGTAAACATATAAGCTGCGAACATTTTTAACATAGAAAAAATTTTAGTTAATGCACTTTTGTATAATATGCGAGTATAATAGGCAGTATTTCATGGTTTATAGTTATTTTTTTTTAATAAATACATTAGACCGAACCAAAAAAAGGTCGCCGTACACTCACTTCTAAGTCTAAAATATGCTTGCAAGGCTATTTCGATTTTTTTTTTGCCGAACGTACGGGTCGCCTTTTTACGTTTTTCATTATACCTTCAGCATTAAGAGTTGGATCTTAAAGTATAATATATTGATATTTTTTTTAAAGATCATTGCCACGTATAGTACTTCGCTTCCAAGGCATTTTCGAGTTTTTTTTTGCCGTACGTAGGTGTCGTTTTTTCACATTTTTCGTCTATTCGGCATTTACAGTCAGATTTCAAATTAAGATATATCGCACACGAGCTTCAAAAGTGACACAACTCAAAATTACACGTTCGTCAGAAAAGCGAAAAACTGTTTCTTAGCACACGCTAATCATATGGCCTTAGGTTTCTTCAACAAGTTATGACAAAAATTTACACCAGCTCTTGCTGAATGGTAAATAAAGGCTCTGTGTACACTTTTAGTGCATAATTTCAAAAATGCCAAATTTTGTGTTGCGTCAATTATTTGAAGATCGTGTGCGATATCAATGTTCTTGACTCGAGGAGACAATTTCGCAAAACCATTGTTTTTTTTTACCCAACGTAAAGTATCACCCTAATGCCAGTAGATCAAAGCTCGCTAAAAATCATTCAAATTTGTCAAAGAAAATTTTCTATTAATCCAGTAGAACTATTTAAAAAAGTATTATTGCGGTTAAACGGAAATATTTGCATTATTCCAGTAGAACTCTTTTAGATAATTATTTTTGTTGCCGAATGTTGGTGACACTGTAAAATGTAAAAAGCTGACCCTTAGGTTCGGCAAAAAAAAACTTTTTTGAAATTGCCTTGCAAAAATACCTTAACACTCAGAGCTGTACGGGCAATTTTTTTTTTTTTTGTTTGCTTGTAAGGTGATACGGTCTAATGTACATAAATATATGTTTAACAGCTACAATATACAACTACAGTTACATTACATAAAAAGTACTAAGTACGCTTTTGTATTTGTAATTTTATACAATTGTGTAATTGTAATATAAGCCAACTACATTATCATGTTGTTTGAAGCTTTCTAAAAAAGCAATAAAAATACTGCCGAGCTACTAAATATAAAAGCTACATTTTTAAGTTATTTTCAAACTTATATTTAAGCTTACATAAATGTTCTTTAAAGTGTCTAAGTTTTATTTGTAAAGGAGTAAGGAATGTGGATTTAATTTGAAAAGAAAAAACTAACTTGCCAGAAAAAAACTTTTACGAGGTATGGTCAAAAAGTTCCCGGAGTAGAGGGGTTGGAAAGAGGAGGGTGCTTTTTTCGTTTTTTTTTCTAAACTACCACTATCTGGCGACTCAATTGGAGTTATCATTAAATCAATCATAGTGCGAGTTTCGAGAAACCAACTACAAATCGTTCTTTGAATCCGAAATGCTATGACTGCATTATGTTTGAGTAATAGCATTTACCTAGACTTCTCGCAAAACCGGTCTACGAATTATTCAGCAATAGCCCGTAATTCTTCTGAATACCACATGCATATGTTTCAGTCAAATCTCATTCATTAAAGCTTGAGATGTCGCCGGTTAGGCGAGTAAATCGTGGAGATATAAAGAAAATTGGCAAAAAAAAATTCATGGATTATGGCAGCATCGCGCCGAGAGTTGTCAGTTCTTTCGACTCGATTACCTTACCGGCCCACAATGCTTATTACACTGTCACTTTTTAATCACTACCGAACAAAGAAAGCTGGTTTCGTTCTATTTTGAAGGACGTATTCTGGAGGACAAAACATCAGCAGGCACGAGGCGCATTTAAATGTTACAGGCGATGTTCCCGTGGGTTCCGTGCTCGGCCCATTACTATGGAATGTCATGTACGACGGTGTCTTACGCCTTAAAAATCCCAACGGTGCCAAAATCATCGACTTTGCAGACGATATTGCTTTAATCGTAACTAAAAAACAACTTAGCGAAATTTGCGAAATAGCAAACGGAACTATAGCTTCTGTTCAGTCGTGTCTTATGCAAAATGGACTTCAGCTCGCGGAGCAGAAAACAGAGTCAGCGCTCATATCCAGTAGGAAGAAGTTGGAGTTCGTCACAATAAAGATCGGCGACCACAACATTACTTCGCTGCCAGCGGATAAGTTAAGTACCTGGGTATCATGATATAAAGGAAGCTCTCGTTCAAATCCCACCTCGAATACGTCAACGAAAGAGCATCAGCTACAGTAACAGCATTATCGCGGATAATGCTAAATGCACGCGGACCAAAGCAAAGCCAGCAAGAGTTGTAAAGAGCCAAATACTATACGGTGCTTCGGTCTGGCATTCTTCCATGCGGCACGCGTCTTACCTGTGGGGCATAAAGGCAACGTACCGCCAGCATTATTATTTTCAAAAATGTAAAATCAGGGAGGCCACTCTCGACTGGTACTATAACATAAAAAATTATGGAAAAAATAGGAGACGCAAAAGCCAAATTGTGTCCAAATTGGACTGGTATGCCACATATATGGTATAAAATCTCGAACAAATTTATAGAATAGGAAAAACGACGCCACATTTAATATTACTCGCCCTTCTCTTTATTTCCTGAACTTTTTGACCTCCACTCGTAAAGCTTTTCAATGTTTTTAGTTTTTTTTTTATTCTAAGCAGGTCTACAAGGATTTTATATATAGCACTACAATTATATTACAGACTCTTGTATGTTATTTACTTTTGAACAAGTTTCCGCAATCCTTACTCAAGCGGTTTCGCGGTTGTGCTATCTTCATTGTCAGAACGAAGAATGACTCTGAAGATTGCACAACGCCAAAAACCGGTTCGTCGCCAAACCAAACTTGACAGGTGATGATGAAAATTCGTACCAAGATAAATCATCCTGCTACCCTGTCGTAAAAATCATCTATGTAAGTTATTTTGTTTTTCCATTTTTTATATAGCATTGGAGGTCGCAGACTTAAAATTCTTTTACTAAATACCGTATTTCCACTAGACACGAATTTTTAGCCAGACAAATATTTGAAAATTAAAATGATTGCATTTGCTGTCAGATGCCATTTTTTAATTCGAAATTCGAAATTTCTTTGTCATTTTTCATATTGTAATACCTAGTGGAAATACGGCATAACTATTGCTAAACGACTCATACCTACAAATCCTAACGTTTTCATCGTGAAAAGTAGTATTGCCAACTAATTTATTAACCTAAAAATTTACTTTTTTTTTATATAAACAAGATTACGGCAAAACAAACTAGAACTAATATTAAGAAGAAGAAAAAACAAATGAAATAAAAACGAAAAAATTTAATAAATCAAAATAAATGTGCGATATATGAATGATGCGGTTGTGTTACTAATTTTATGCGACACACGCCAGCTATCATTAAATCGGATATTTTTTTCTTAAAAAAAAAAAAGTTAGATGCGTACATACTTGTAAGTATTTGTTAGTTACCCAAAACTCTGGATCTAACTAATACTATAATTTGTTTTTGAATATAAATATAATAGAAGAAGGGAATTTAAAAAGGTGTTGCAATTATATAAAAAACTATGTTAAACTTAGTATGCTTTGTGGATGTAAATGTGTCGTTGGTTTGTTGGGGAATTGTATGCATAAAAAGTGTCATTAACAATATGCTATATATGTATGTATGTATAAGTATGTATGTACATAAGTAGGTGTAATCAAATGCAAAACAAATAAGTTGTTAACCACATACTTACATACATATGTATGTAAATGTATTTACAGACAATACTACATCGCGTTCGCATTCGCGCGCAAAACAACGTACCTTCAATCCTTGCAGCATACCATCCAAACTTGCGCTGGGCAAATTGCCAATGCCATCTTCAACCGTCGACAGGGATTGCAGTAAATCTTCGATATCGTGCGTTAACTCCTATAACATTCGTATTAATAATGTGAGTTGTATTTAAAGTGAAAAATTGAAATTTTTTGTTCATTTTTTTTTTTTTTAGATTACATAAAACAAAAGCCAAAAGAAAGTAGGGCGAAAATGAGAATAATAATGCCAAACATATAGAACAATAAATATAGAATAGAAAGTAGATAAGGAGCGAAATGAGTCAAAGGGATGGGGGAAAAATTAAGTCGCTGATATATTTTATTTTTTATTTTCTATGCAGGAAACCCAAAACTGTGCGAATAATAAATATTTAGAAACGCAACAGAAACAGCTGGAACGATGAAACAAATAGCGCAGAATTTTTTGTAAAAACAGATGATAATACTTAAAATTTTGTACAAATGGGATAGAAACAAAGGCATTCCTTTTTTTTGACACAGCGTTTAGTTTTAGCTATGTATGAGTTGTAGATATGTACATGTTCGTAAATTAGCGAAATGTTATTAAATGAATGTTTGCGTTTTAGGGTGCATCACTCGCCATACAAAAAAAATATGGTACATGGTTTTTCCATCGGAATTATAAAATTTTTTGTATTTGAAGAATTCCGTCAAATATTTCGGAAAAGCATTAAGATTTACAGCAACTGCGCCGATTCGAAAATAGCTCCAAAAATTTAGTTATTTTATATGTAAAGAAAATTAGTTTTTAAAAATATTTTTTTCAAAAAAGTTCTCATCAGATCATGAGGAGTTTAAGCTAATGTTTAAAAACTTTATTAACGCAATCGAAATAATAATGAAATAAGTTTTTATAATTATATATTTTCATATATATATCACGCCAGATGATGAGGGGTTTAAGCTAAAAATGTTTAAAAACTTTACTAACGGAATCAAAATAATAAAAAAATTGTTTTTAAAAATATATATATTTTTTTTAAATCACGTCAGATGATGAGGAATTTAAGCTTAAAAGGTCTGGATAAAATATTTTAACATGAACATAATGATCACCTTGGAAGCATTATCAAATCGGTCTAGCTAACGTAAGTCTTAATAATTTTTCCGAAATATTTTGTTCGAAAGTCTTAAAATATAACTTGTTTTATAAGTCAGCGGGAAAAACTGCAACTTTTTTTTGGTGAGGCACCCTAATCTTTGGTATATATATATACCAAAGACAAAAGTGTTTATTTGAGGACACAGGCAGTTTAGTTGATTTTGTAGAAATGCAAGATGGTTGGTTTTTTGTATGCAACAGGTTTAAGGTCAAAGGGGGAGCGTAACTTATAGCCTATTTCCACCAAAGGCTTAACTGCAGTTAAGAGCTCAGAAAAGTTCAAATAATTCCAACATGGGGTGATCAGAATGGTTGTTTTCTTAAGTTTTGCTTTATTTCCTTTCGTTTGCTTCTACTTAATATGTGGAATTACCCCCTCCGAGGTGTAATCTCCGTTTTTTAAACGACATAAACTGCAGTTAAGGCTTGGTGGAAATCAACACTAAGCGTTTAATTTTTTGTGGAAGTATGGATCTTAGAAAATACTCTGACATGCATGCCTATGTATATATATGTGTATTTAGATGAGATGCAAGATGACACATGCATATATCGTTAATTTTATGTAGAAATCTCTATATATATCAAGAGCTCTGTTACTTCCTCAAAGATAAAGCGACTTAAGTAATTAAGAGTAGCCATTTTTATTGGAGTTTAAAAGAGAGATATTATTAACTAACAAAATTTCCAAAAAACTTCAAGTTAAAAAAAATTGTTTTTACATTAAGTTAACGATACGAGCATGGTTTTTTACGTTGATGCAGAATGTATTAATGCCAAAAATTGGTTTACTAATGATTTTCGAAGCATATTTTTAACCCAAATACGATATTAAGAAAATAAAAAAAAACTCGCCATCATCAAGGCTTATGCTAAATTTGCACTAGGCATTAAATGACATAATTTTAAATGACAATGTTGGGTATTAAAAAATATATGTGCCATTACATTCATAAATAAAAAAAATAGTCATTACGTCTGTTTCCGCATGGCATTTTTTAAATAACATACATTTTTTTCTGATTTTAATGCCTAGCAGAAAATCGTCATAATAATAAAAGAGAGAAATTTTACGAGGAAAAAAATCTAATTTGGCTAAAAAATTCTTACAGAGCTATTCTCAAGATGTCAACAAATCTAATATTTTTATGAAATTTGCTTTGTATTTCATACCAGCAGGCGTATCTTAGAGATATCTAAAATAAAAAATTCCAAAAAAGGTTTAAATTTGGCCTTTTGCATTGATGATGACGACTTGTTTCTAAATAAATACCCGCTGTCACCAGTAATTTTTTGTTTTTTTTTTAGTCGCATATTTAGAAAGTAAACAATTTTTAAATGAAAAAAAAAAAAATTTTCACTTCAATTCGACGGCTGAGTGGAAGATCGCCCTATCGGCAGCCAGTTCGAAAACGACTCAGAAAACTTTTCAAAAATGCCCTATCTTAACATATTTTCAATACATTTTTAGTTGAGTTAGGGCGTTTTTGAACCGAATTCTGAAATAGGGGAACGCCCTATCAAAATCAATCAAATTCTGAGATGGGGCGGTTTTTAACCAAATTATTAAATATGGCGTTCCTGAAAAGTTTTCTGAGAGAGTGTGTTTCGTTTCGTTACATGTAATTTATTTGTTAATAGAAATTTATCTTAAGCAAGTGGAATTACGTAAAAACAAGTAAAGTTCGGGCGAAACCGATTTTTATATACCCGGCGCAGGTAGAAAATCTCGTCATTTGTCAGCATATTATCAAAAAATTTGCTAATGGCCATATTTCATAAAATTCATAAATATTTTATATCTTATAGCTTTTAAAATAACATTTTGGTAAAAAAAAATCATTTATAAATCCTTTTAAAAGTAAATACTTTTTTCTTCCGAAAACAACCGCTCATTTTAAAACTAACTAATGGTAGTATAGGCAAACGTGAGGTGAAGTAAAAGTAATTTCAAGGCATCCTAACGAGAATCATGTACATTTCAAAGGAATTCAGCGCATTTTCAAATTTGCATTACCGTACTTACTTTACGAGGAAAAGTGATTTTTTTATGTATAAACGTTATGGTGATTCAGAAAAAAAAAATTTTTCCTCGGAACCATGCTCAAAAGTTTCGTTTAGATGCCAAAATAAGTCTCAGAAAATATGAGCCCTTAATATTAAGAATGTCCGCATCGCACTTTTCACGATTCACCATTATTTCGACTTTGACCTCGAATAACTTTTGACCGAGTTGACTTATCGAAAAATGACTTCAGACCTTTTTTGTTGAGCTTTCAATTCCCTACAAAAATACTCCAAGACCTTTACAGTTCATTAAATATAAAAATCAGAATTACATTAAACAATTTTTACTGTGTTATGCTTAAAAAATGTTTTTTCTCCGGCAACCTAATAAACATACATACTTTGATATCTAAGTAGTTGCCAAATGCAATTGTGTTGCTACTGCTTCCACGCGACACAAACTTGCCGTCTCCAGGTTTGCCTATTTCTGGAAGACGAGTACCTACTCTTCCTTGCCAAATGCAAATAAAATTAGATTTGCAGCTTTTCCCAATCGAATTGAAATTACTCTCCTATCGATTTTACATAGAAGGTGGGTGTGCAAATTTTTCAACCAATAGCTTTGCTTACACAGTTTTATCTTTTTTTTAAGCTTTTTATCTGAATTCCTTTCTTTGACTACACTAACTAATCCACTTTGTAATGCAGTAAAATTTGCACGACTATTTGCCACTTATTCGCACACGCGTTCACCGCTTGCACCGGGTGCTGCCGCTAAACTAACGACTGTCGAGCGCATTCCAAATGCAAATCAGAAATCTATTTTAAATGCCAGCAATGTTGCAATGAGACTGCAGCTGAAGACGAGCGAGTTAAATGCAGCCACGCAAGCCGGCGGCTATGCGGCGTATTTTGGTGTGTGTGCTCTTCTTCGTTTGTTTTTTGTTTTTATTTGTGGGGAAAATATGATGCGGCTGGCAAACGGTGTGTGTGTGTGTGTGTGCATGTGAATGCAAATAAGCAGAGCCTCTTACATTTTCGTAGAAATTTGCAATAGACAGATGTGGACACATGCATTCACATGTGTGTAGATTTGTATAAACTGCAGTAAGTAAACGACTGGATGAGGAACCTATTTCAAACTAAGTAGTTCATTGCGAACTAGCCCCTTGCCAACTGTTTTTAACTAGCGGGAATTGGAATGAAAGAACAGATTTTTTTTTTAACTAGCCACAAATGGAGCTGAAGTTTAAATCCAACGTTGCCCAATTCAGATAAGTCCAGACAATTAAAAAAATTTAGTTAATTTTAAACATATGGTCCAGTACCATACCGAAGTGGACTAGTTTTTCAATAATTTTGTGCAAATCTCATTTTCTGCTTTTACTTAAAAAAACAACCTAGCACAAATATATGTACCTATTGGCTACGCCGACGCTTGCGATGAGTGGGCTGCCGTTACCTTCTATCTAGTTGAGTAAACGGGTTGAATTTAAGTAATTTTGATGAAATAATTGAATTTAAAATTACTTTGATGACCAATCAAAATTCCAATAAATGTTTCAATTAGATACTCAATTTTAAGCCACTGGCGGATGGCTCACTAAAATGGTGAAATATTAAAGAAAGTGGCAAGTATTTGTGGAATGCTTATCGAACAAATTTCTGTATTAGAGCTCGTGGGGTTAGAGAAGAATATAAAACATAAACCAGTTATGTAACTAAGATGTCTCACTCCACCTACACGTGACGAATGGTCTGCTTGTTTCAGAACAGTAAACAGTACCAGCTATCTGATGATGATTACGGCAATAGACCTTAGCGGACAGACTTACAATTACGGCGGTCGTTTGATAGGAGTGTTTAGAGAACCTCAAGACAATCACAACCTACTGGGCTCAAGGTCTCGACTTTGAGGTCATAATAATCAGCTTTAAACCGTCTGCATGCTAGTGATGTGCTGAGTCGATACTTGTAAGTATTGATCGATACACGGTACCGATTTAAAAAGTATCCAATAAATAAAATAGTATAGAAATCGTTTTTTTCTGAATTTGAAATATTATAACGGCGAAGGTTTAATGTAAGGAATCAGTATTGGGTACCGAAAAGGAAGTATTTGGTACCGAAATCTTTTTGAACTTTTGGATACCGACAATTCAGCACATCACTACTGCATGCCTATGTGATTTCGCATACGTTCCTTTAACCCTTCTGCAGTGTTTGGAATTTACCCCCTCCTATGTTTTTGGTAATTTTGACCCAATAATAGAAATTAGCCAATTTTAAGAAAAAAAAAACGATATTTCAATTTGACTTCAGTTAATATTTTATTTATGTAAATACTTTATCGGCAAGTGCTGTATGCTTACCGGTTCAAAGTTACCAGATAATTATTTTAGTCAAAATGTAGTGTTTTCTATAATGGTTTTTTGTCATTTTGACCTAATGATAGAAATTAGACAATTTTAAGAAAAAAAAACGATATTTAAATATGAATACAGCTATTATATTATTATGTATCACATGCAGACAAATTTTCCCTTCTATACTAAATAATAATTTGGGTCAAAATGGCCCAGAAACACTGTGGGTGTATGGAAAAACTATGTCGCCTTCTAGAAAACAAAGGAAATTGGGTCATTTTAACCCAATAATTGCAGAAGGGTTAACAAATTTTAAATGGCACTAGAGTGAAAGATTCGTCTGTTCTGCAACTTTGAAGGAATGCAGCCGTAATCGTTCAAAAAGGAATCCCTAGTTTATAAAAAACGATTTTATTTAAAGTAAAATTCGTTCAGTTGCATAGAACTCCTTAACCCAAAAAATCTGTTACTTAAATAACTGAATAAAAAAAAACTACGCGCCGAAAGTAACCGTTAACTATCAACATTTTTTATTTTTGAATCATTGCAAAATCGTTATTTTTTCATTTTTACTTGTTCAAGCATGAATAATCGTTAAATTTGGATTTTTATTTTTTTGGTCAAATTTAATTTCTATTTTTCGATTTAAACTTTTTTTTCAAGAGACTGCATTTTCATGACCGATTTAAATATTTATGATCTAAAAAATTGTATCCGAAAATAACGGTTATAATATGATCGAAAAAATTTGTATGAAAAATATGTAGCGATAAAATATTTATCGGAAAAATAAAAATTGAAAATAACGATTATTCCTTATCGAATAAATAAAAAATCATAAAATAACTGCACAAGGGAAAAATAAAAATCTAATTTTAACGGTTCAATCATGATTTTATTCATAAAGTTCATAACCGTTACAGTCCCTGAAAAAACACATTTAAGGAATTCGTTCAGGCCTAAAAGAACGTCTACAAAAATTATCCTAACTTTTGAGCTTAAAAGCCTTAGTTTATGATAAAAAAACAGAGTAGCCGTAAAAATGTCTCCCCCTTTAATCAGTAATTACAAAATAATGTCAGAATAAATCGACAATTTTTCGGTGTCCAAACCAGTTTTTTCGATTATTTTTTATAAGAGGAGAAATGTCAAAAGCGAAGGTAAACAAAAATGGAAGCTTCCAAGGAAAAGAGGTTTGTAAAGGTATTTTTGATAAAACATTTCAGTAAAATATTGAAATATTAAATTAAACTATATGAAAATCGTTTAATTTATCAGAAAAAGTGATCACAATCGCACAAAGAAGAAATTCACCCCTCGACTTGCACCACAAATTTGACAGCAAATAATACTTGATTTAACTGTGTAAACAGGGTTATTAAAGAAGATTATTTGGGCGTAAAAATTGTTTGTATAAAAGTGTGTAGGAGAGAAACAGGCCTTTGCTCACCAAACAAAGGACTACAGATACCTTACAAGCGCGATTAATCGATACGGAAAGTAATTAGAATCTATTAAACACTCTGCACTGAGTATTCTACCGAAATTACCCTTCTACAGTGTTTCTGAAGCCCACTACGCTAAACAGGAAAACTATTTTACTACTCCTAAGAATTTCTTGGGTAAAGGGTCGGAAAAGTTTTCGGCTTTGAAGTGCTCTTACAAGAATATTTCTTAATTAGAGTATTTCAATGCCGATTAAGTATATGTTTTCGTATAAATAACTCCCTGAAATCTACAAAAAAAACAGGAGGGTAACTGTTTTACATAAGAAATATTCGACCACTTTCCCTAAAAAAGCTCTTTTTCTCGCGAGCATTTGAAGATATTGAGCCCTTACCGCGAAAAGAATAATTATTTTTTTTTTTAATTTTGTCTAATGCACTAATAGTCCCAGAGCAACTAGATGTATTTCTGTATAAAAACGGAAATTTTGAAAAAAAATGTCGCTTTCGCTTGTTTGGCCATCAGGGCTCCACTCAGGGCTGATTTAAAGTTCTCGCTTGGGATAATTCTAGAAACGGTATTGGATGATAAAACACTGCCTGAATGAAATTTCAAGCACCTTAATAAGTTTCTCTGCAAGATATTAGAAGGATGAAGTTAACTTAGGATATACATATTTTCCATAATAAAAAGAGAGCCTACACTAAATACTTGAGAGCGACGAGCTCTTAAAGCTAACCGAAAAGTAGTACACTTGAAAATTCTTACAGGAAGTAAGACGAGGTCGCAAGATCAGGATGAACTTCTGCAAGAACGACCACAGTGGCCTCGAAACCGAATATCCAGCACATACTAAAATTATGGGGTAAAAGCATAAACAGACGGCAGCGTTGATTCGGATCAACTCGGGAATTAACTGCAGTTGATACGGATTAAGTCCGAGTTAATCCGGATCAACGCTTCCGTCTGTTTAAGCTATTGGAAAGGCACTCCGCCAGCCTCTCAAACATCGCATAGTTAGAAGATATTATCGAGCATATTGTTTGACAGGCTAAAGCTAACCGTTAACGAGCCCTAATCAGTGTGGCTTTTTTTCTCTCACTAATAAAATTTGAATTGACAACCCGAACTCGTTAAAGAGTGCCGTAAACTAAAAAATTTTATTTTGAATCGAGTTCTCCTTCCATAACGAATTATCTTTCTAAAATTGATTTTTGGATTAGCCTCAGTATTTATGATCATGGGTTTAGTTTTCGCTAGATAGAATCATCAAAAATTTTGATTAGGTCTGTTCTAAAAATATTGATCAAATATGATCGAAATTATAAGTATTTTAAAATACTAAATTAATAATGTCCAAAAATATTAACGAATAAATTACGTTTCCTGATTAAAGCGCACTTTTTATATGATCCGCTATCTATTTAGCAAGATTAGCAACAAATTGACAAAAAAAGCTTGTGTGTACAAGGATATCAAAACTTTTTTTGACAAAAAACTCTTTTATAAATTCTTACTTAAAATCTTGATGAAAAATTGTGGGTCAAAACTTTTTTATTAAAAAAAATTCATAAATTCTCTTTAAAAAAATCTTGATAAAAAATTTTTCAAAATTTTTTTTTATAAATTTTCGACTTTTTGAAAAAAAGAACTTATAAATTTTGTACCTAAAAATTTTAATAAAAAAATACACGTCAAAATCTTTTGTGATAAACAAATTTATGACTTTTTGACTTACAAATTTTGATACAAAATTATTTTCTAAATTTCTGACTTCAAAAATAAAATTTCTTAAGTGCCGCTTATTGCTAATGAAATAACAACGCCACTTGCAAAATATTTCTACGCTAGTAAACCAATTTTACTTTTCAAAATGTTACGCTTGTGTCAAATGAATGGTGTTATGTGTTAAAAAATATTAATAAAAAACTGTTTGATTATAAAAAAAGTAAAGGAAACAATAAAAGAAAGCATGCGTAGATTTATGTTAGTTTTGTTTTATTTTTTCTAAGAAAAACTACTTTTACATGAAATAAAACATAATGCTTAAAACAAAATATGTGTAAGTATGTTTTAAACATATTAAGTATGCATATGATGTAGTGAATAGTGATACAATAATATGCTAATATGTATAAGCTTAGCGTATAAAACATATTAAAACGTATACTTAACGTTTGTGGCAAGTACACAAAAGTTTAAAACTTGAGTTAAAACAAATAAGATTTAGAAAGAATAAAAATATGAACTAAAAATAAAATTAATACAAATTAAAAATTCCGGAGATGGTGGAGAAATAGATTTTTACAACTGTGCAAATAAAAAATTGTTAAACAAAAAATTAAGAAATAAAATAAATACAAATTAAAAATTTTAGAGAAAGTGTAGAGATAGATATGTACAGTTATGCAAAAAAAAATTTACAAAACTATAAAATAAAAATTTTTTCCATACAAAAAAAAATTAAAAATAAAATAAAATATTAGAATAAATAATTGCACTTAGTTATAAATAGATGAATATTTAAATTCACATAAATTTAAGGCACAATATTGAAAAACAAAATTTAAGGTTTTTTATGTAAACTGACTTTAGCATAATAAATATGTTTGTTTTAAGGAACAGCTATATAAAGGAATTACATTTTTTGCTAACAAATAAAATATATAAATTTTTTTTTTATTAATTACAATATTTAACATTCTTCTGTCATGCCACAGCAATGCAAACGATCAATATTTAAGTCCATACAGATGCATAAAATATTAAATGCTTTCGACAACATACTTTTATTACTGTATGTAAGTATGTATGTACGCATGTACACATATTTTTTAGTAGGAAACATTAAAAAAAAAACTGTAACCTACAACAGGCAATTTTTCCATCCAAGTTTTTTTATGTTTTTTCTTGTTATCGATATTTGACCAGTCTTCTGTGTACTTATTCTTTCTGCTTTATTAGTTTTGCGAGTGTTTTTGTTGTTCATTAAAAAATATGCCTTTTTTGGTTACTCTTCGATTTTTTTGTTGATATGAGCAAACATGTTTTTCTTTGAAATAAATACAATAATCGTGCTTCATGTCGCAAATGAGTAGGTGTTTATGCGTCAATGTATGTATGTATGTATGCAAATACGTTGTAATTATGTATGTAGATAAGTAGATGACAACTCAAAAGAGCAGAGAAAGGAGGAAATTGTTAACAGTAAGCATTTTAATTCTTAGTTATTTCTGTTGTTGTGTTTTTTTTTTTTTTTTTTAGTTTAGTTAATTTAATAACTCACAGGCAATCATAGCCATTTAAAAGCCATAAACATATACCAAAACCACACAGAAAAGCTGCAAACATAATTAAAATAAATGTACGTAGACTCAACGTGATCATCACCTGCTGCTGTTGTTGTTGTTGCAGCTGTTGCTGTTGTCGCAATAGACCACCAATTGCATCGCTTGTTGTTGTGCCATTTGTCGTTGTTGTTATCGTCGTTGTTGTTGTCGTGCGCTTAATAACGCTCGGCTCAGGTTTAACAACAAATTCCGGTCGATACAATTCATCTGTCACCGTTGTGGTGGTTGTTGTTGTTTGCGTTGTGGTTAGCGGTGCCAAAGGTGCAGCTGTCGGTGTCACCACCACTGGCACCACCGCCGGTGCAACAAGCGCCTCTGTGGCAACTACAGTCTCAGTGGCTGTTGTTGTGGTTGCTGTTGGCGCGTGCGTCAACGTTTCTTTGGACGCTTCTTCAGTGGCCACCACCGATTTGGTTAGCGGCACTTTCAACTCTTCTAATTGCGTTTCACTTGTTGTTGTTGTCGTTGCCGCTGTTGCTGTTGCTACCGGTGTTATAGTTTCGTCTGTAATTGTTGTTGTTGTTTCTGCTGTTGCTGTTGCTGTTGGTGTTGTTGCCTTATCGATGATTGTTGTTACAAGCGGCGCGAGCACAGCTGTTGCTGCCTCTTTAGTTGCCGTTATTGTCGTAGCCGTGGCATTTGTTGCCACATTAACGGTATTAATAATGGCGCTCGCCAATTGTGTTAGCTTAGTTGTGGTTGTTGTTGTTGTAGTAGTGTCGGTTGCAACAACAGTAGTAGTGGGGGGTACATTTTCGATTTGGGTGGAATCAACGATGGGTGTTAAGATTGGGATTGTGGTTGGGAGTGGTACAGGACTTGGGGATGGTGATGGTGATGGTGGCGGGGATGGATGAGTTATTATGGGAGCTGATACATTTTCGGGTACTTGCGGCGTTGCAGTTGCTACCACTGCTGTGGTGTCAGCAATAGTTGTTAGTTCTATTTGCGTTTTAGTTTCAGTTGTTAGTAACTCAATCGGCGCTTGTGAGTGCACAACGAATTCTGTTTCGTCTTGGGTTTCGGTTACGGGTTCGATTTGCTTTTCACCTAAAGGCTTATTCGAAAGATCGGGCACATCGCCCACCGTTACCGCATCCAAAGCAAGATAAGTGCTCTGATCGCGCCAATGACCTACACCGCCTGGCAGATCAGTTGACATATATTCGGAGGAACAGCTTTGATTTGTTGCGTACGCATTGCTATCGGGTTCGGGTGTCGGTGTAACGTTACCGCTACTACCACTACCAGGGTCGCGATCGTCACGGTCACGTTTGTTGTGTTCGTCAAAGTCACGATTAGTTTTGGAGTCAGTCTCTTCTTCTACTTCCTCATCGTCCTCCTCTTCTTCTTCATCATCTTCTACTACTTGTGGTTTGCTTTCGTCTAAGTTTTCTTGTTTCACTTGTTCGGCAACTGTTTGCACTTCTGTCACCTTTTCAATTTGTTCGTCACTAACGTCAGTTTTAACTACAACTTCTTCTTCTTCAGTTACAGAGATCACACTTTCAACTTGCGACACGGCACTTCCAGCAACCAACTCGCTAGCTGTATCCGCGTGCCATACATCCATGTACAAATTTCTACAGAGTGTATCAAGTGGTGAAGTAGTCGTTTGCGTCTGTTCAGTGGGAATGATTTGTTCTGCTAAACTTGGTTCTTCAGTCTTTTGTATGCTATGTTCAGCTTGGGGTTCTAAGGCGTGCGCCACAACTTCTGGCGCTTCCGCAATAGTTTCAGTCTTTTTTACACTTTCGGTTTGAGTTATGGACTCTAGGAAATATGTCCACCAACGTTCGCTTTGTGTTAGTTGAGTATAGCTGTTAACTTGTCTTATAAAGTTATCTCGACTTAGGTTAAGCAAGAGCGTTTCAGTCAATGTACCAGTTGCTGCTAATTCAACTTCGTTTGTTTCGGTCTTAGCTGGCTCTTCTACAGAGTCGAGTGTAACCGGAGACACTACAGTTTCTTCCTGCGGTTTGTTTACTACTACCCGTGTTTCTTCTACAGTTTCTTCCTGTGGTTGCTTTGCTACTAACCGTTTTTCTTCTTCTAAAATTAACTGCAATTTTGTCTCAAATTCTTCATAATTTGTACGCACTAACGTTGTGGTATCTAAATGCAAATTCTGTTGCAAAATTTCACTGTCTATTACAGAGAGTTCACTTGGTTCAATAACCACATATTCATCTACAACCTGCTCTACATCTAATTTTACTTCTTCAACAACTTTCGGTGTTTGCTCATCGGGTCTTGATAACTTAATCTCATTTGCCACAGCCGTGCGCTCACCTTCGAGAAAGTCGTGAGTTTTCGCAGCTGACGATATACCTATATGCGCGGGTAATAATTCTTTTTGTATAGATACCTGATCTGTTTCAGTAGTTTCGACGATATTTGTTTCTATCACTTCGACCACCTTGGTTGTTTCTTCCACCACGGACTGAGGCTCCTTGATAGCCTCAGATGTCTCACTAGCTGCGAGGTCTTTAACAGGTTCTGGATGTTTAGTAGGCTCCGAATCCTTAACGGGTTCGGGCTCTGTTACAGGTTCCGACGTTTGAACCAGCTCTTTAACAAGTTCTGGCTCTTTAACCGGTTTAGGCTCTTTAATTTCTGCATGTTTATCAAGCACGTCAAGCTCTTTAAATGCTTCAGGCTCTTTAACCGCTTCTCGTACTTCGACGATTGCGGGCTCTTCGACCACTTTTTCGGGTTTCGCCACCACTATCGGTATCGTTGCTTCTTGTAGAGATTTTTCGGTAGCAAGGAAATCTTTCGTGAGATCAAGTGCGGAAGGTACGGTAACTGCTTCCACCACTTCGATGACCTTTGAAGATTTTTCGATCGTGGAAAGAGGCTGTGGTTGAAGATTTTCAACCACATCGAGCTCTTTGATAGGTTGTGGAGCTTCGATTACTTCTGGTTCTTTAATTGCCTCTGGTACTACGACAGTTTCAGACTCTTCAACCACATTTTCGGGTTTCGCCACCACTCTAGAAATCGTTGCTTCTTGTTGAGATTTTTCTGTAGCAAGGAAGTCTTTCGTGAGATCAAGCGCTGAAAGTGCGGGAAGTAATTCCTCAACGATTTCCTGTTTAGGTGCCATTTCATCGAATATTGTAGGTTCGACAGTAACCGTTTCTACAACTTCGACTACCTTTGAAGACACTTCAAGGGCAGGCTGAGGCTGTTGAAGTTGTTCGACCACATGGAGTTCCTCAACAGGCTCAGAAGCTTCGACAACTTCAGGTTCTTTAACCACCTCTGGTACTTCGCTAATTTCAGGCTCTTCGACCACTTTTTCAGGTGTCGCCACCACTATAGAAATCTTTGCTTCTTGTTGAGATTTTTCTGTAGCAAGGAAGTCTTTCGTGAGATCAAGCGCTG
>NW_023458560.1:32283469-32288959 GCF_013731165.1 Rhagoletis pomonella
TGTATATACAAAATTTAAGCATATATAACAGATGCAAGGAAAGTGCAGCGGATACAAATGTATGTAAATACCTGTGCATGTATATTTAGCAAATATTTTATCAATTAAATACTTTTAGATAATTTCAGTGGTTTTCAGTTAAGTTCTTTTTAGTCGTAGTGACTTCACGTGACGAAAAATTTTAAGAGCTCATTAAAAAAACAAAAAAGTTTTAAGAAATGTTTTGGAAAATTTTAAGTATATAGTATATTTACATACATGCATAATTGCTTAAATATTTTGATACTTTTCCAGATATGATTTTTCGTGATTTTCAATTTTCAATGTCATCACTAAAATAGTTTGGCTTTTTTTTGGATATTTTATAAACAAACCTCATGAAAAGTTCAAAAAAAAAGTAATCCTTAACTTTACGTATAGACTGAGTGGCAGGCGCACATGCCTAAATACCGGCGTCGGCTGTCGCCGGAGATGACGTGCTGCTACTACACACATACATAAACAAAATCTCACAAAGAGCTCACAAATACTTATACTCCAATGTAGACAAAAGAAATGAAATGTTACGTGTGTACAAATGTATGTATGGATGTGTGTAAGTACAGTCAAAAAACATAGCCAACATGTTGCTTTTGCGGCTTTTCATAGCGCACTGCGTTTTTGGCTGCGAGCCAATGAAAAAATAAAATCAAAAAAGGAACAAAAATAAAAGAAAAAATTAAAACAAAACATAAATTTAAACGAAAACACGCAGTTCCTGATTAAAGTAGATTACATATGTACAAGCTTATTTATGACAAAAAAAATCGCTTATATGCAAAACTCTAAAAAATTAAAAAAAAAATTTAACAAAGTATATCAATGCCAAAACATACTTAAAAATAATGCATAGCTAGAAAATAAATTCGGCGTAATTTTTTCATAGACTTCGAAGCAAAAAGTGTTTGACATGCCAAAATGAATTCATTTGCAACTTTTTGTGTTTAATTTGTTTTCTTCTTCACTGTGCTTTTACTATTTGATTTATTTAATAAATTTATGTGTATACAAACACATATTTATTTAGCTGTGTGCAGTACCGGTTCCTTAACTGCAAAAAATACTACTACTAAAATTCGCTTGATCTCTAATCTAAGGTTTTTATGTGTATTTAATGTTCGAGCATTTCCTATAAAGAGACTAACTAATTTTTCCTCTTTACACCCAAACGGGCATGAAAAGCTACTAGTTACTAACTGAGTTCAAGTTTTCTAGGCCAATACTCTGTCTCCTGTCCCAGGAAATTTTCTTGAGAGTGCATACCTGAGGTCCCCTTACAGGTAAGGTACAGAAGCTCCTGTGGCAACCTGTGGAACGTTCCTGCACAGATAGGCTTTTATTCAACTTAGCGAACGCTGAACGAAAATCACGACACACCAAAATGAAGATTCCTACTGGCCGTTAGCCGCCTGCTGGCAGTCAAAGCAGTTTCTACAGCTGGGCATGCCTCAACTATCCGCTCTGACAGGAGGTATGCCCTAGCACTGTCCATAAGGAGCCCATCCGGTGCAACTTAATGTCGAAAATAGTTAGCTGCCGGCGGAACTTTATTTTTTAGCACCCAGCGCTTTATCTAGCAACTTCATATGTATTACCTGCAGTTACCATTTAAGTGAAAATCGATTTGGTGACAACGCAACTGACCCAACCTAACGTAAAATTTCTTCGCATATAGAGACATAAAAAATTCTTTGTTTTTTATAAATAAGAGAAAATTAGTGAGTTTTTTGTAATGCCGTATTTCCATTAGGCACAAATTATAATGACAAAGTTGGGCATTAGAAATATCTGTGTCATTACGGTAAGAAAAATTGGCATTCAATTCGTTTCCACATGACATTTTTTAAATGGTACAACTTTTTCGTCATTTCAATGCCTAGTGGAAATTCGGCATAATAAAAAAATGAAAACCTTTAATACAAACTGGAGTCAATAATGTATGTTTCAAATTGTAATAAAAAAATGTTATAAAAGTATTTTTTTATCTGCGAAGCCTATTTTTTTACGAAATTTTGAAAGGCACATTAATATTATATGCCTTATTAAAAAAATATATAAAATTTCGATTATTTGTAAAAAAAAGTATGGACAAGAAAAGTTAGAAAATGAGAAACTTACTTACAAAAAAAAACTCATTTTTAAGCAAAAAGCACAACCGACTTCACTGCTCAAATAAAGATTTAATTTCCGTTAATTTCTGCATGATCCAATGATCAGAACTAAGCCAAATTAGTATGGGACCACCCTAGAGGCACCACCTTTCCAATAAAAAATAGGTTAGGTTCGAAATTAAACATTAATTTCATTTCATTTAATTAATTTTGTCTGGACCAGCACACGACTTTTTTATAATCAGTTCGGGCATAGTTCAGGGAAATTTCAGATTAATTTCAAACTACCTCAAAATTATTCCGAACTAAATTGTCCTGAAGTTGTACTGCAGTAGTTCTGAAAAAGTAGTAAACTTGTCCTAAAATTATCTCGAACAAGTTTTAAAACGGCCACGAAATGGTCACTCACTAGTCCTAAAGTGATCACAAAGTAGTCTCGAAATAGGGCTGCACCAGTCTTGTAATGGACCTGAACTAGTCTCGAAATAGTCGTGAAATAGTCGTGACATGAAATTTTTTAAATGGCACTAGATGTTTACTCATTTCAGTGCCTAGTGAAAATCGGCATGTATATATATTAGGGCGGAGTGATTTGTTCGGATCAAAATTTTTCGAAGAAAGTGTATAGCAAATTCAAATTCTCCGATTGGCGAATAAACTATATACCAAAAATGATGTTTGAGCCTTCCATTTTTCAAAAGAAAAAGCAGTCTATTGTAACTTTTTTGGTCGAACTTTATTTTTCATTGTACCAAAAAACTGTATATTTCTCGGTTTTGCGAAGTAGTTTCTTAAATATGAAAAAACCGCAAAATTTTGTAAATGAAAAATTAATTTCGTTCAGAAAAAAATACAATACACTGATTTTTCTTTTAAAAATTGCGAGGGTCAAACGCTATTTTTGGCATATAGTTTGTTCACCATTTTTGCTTAGAATCGAACGTAGAATTCGAAAGTGCCATATTTTTTCGTAATTAATTACTCCACCCTAATGTACATACATATGTAGATAGGTATGTATAAACAAATATTCGACATTAATCAAAATATGCCATTAAATATTTTCAGGTGCGCAAATTTAGATGTTTGTTTATTTGAGTATGCCTATATTATACTTCTTTGTTGAATCAGCTGAAACTTTATTCATACTTTTAGCCATGTTTACGCCGAAGCGTTAAACACGCCATATACTCTGTTTAATGAAAAAAGTAAAAATTCTTTATGATACAATGACATCAAAAAATGCATACAATGCCCAAAGACTCTTCGTTAACGCATGACGTTTTTACAGTACGAAAAATGTAGGCTAGAGCTTCTAAAAAATAAATCTCTGGGTAGCCTCTTTTTAAAGTGGCAAAACCTTTCATGTTTTTTCGCAAGCCGCTCATGGCTCTAAAATATCAAATTTCAACATATAACCTACTCTGCAAATTTCAATGTTCAAAAAACAAAACCTCTGACTAATCGCTTGCATTCCTGCCATTTCCGGCATTCGCAGAAACACCTAACCAAAATTTAAGTTGCGATAAACAAAAATGATATGCAGCAGCGCCGTTCTGGTACAACACGAAAAACTAGAAATTCTAGAAAAATCTACATATGTATGTATTTAGCATTAGTAAGGCTTTTAACAATTTCAGTAGCAACAGCAAAGGCAAAAAAACGAATTTTTTTTTTTTTTAGAAATTTAAATTTGCGATAAACTGGCTTTCGCACAGCTGTCAAAGTGCTCGCGAGTCCATAAAGTCAGCGGCCAACGAACGAGTCCAATGCGCTGACCACCGGCTGACCTCGCGCAGCGTTTTGTTTTTTTTTGTGGGTTTTTAATTTTTCTGCGAGCTGTCTTTAGTTTTAAATCTTTTATAGCTGAACTTTCTAGTAACTTTTTTTTCTTACTAAAAAATTTTGTTGCTAATGTACAGTTCAAGCGCGTGCAAATTATGTTGCTTGCGTTTTTTTATTGTTGCTATTGAGTAGAGCAGCAGGCGGAAGACAGCGGTTTTAGCTTATTTTTTTTTCGCATGCATAAACTACAAAACGATGACTTATCCGCTGTGCTGTCGCAGCCGGCGTTGTCAAGCCAGCATTCACGCGTTGCTTCGAATCCGATGACAAAGTGTACGCGACAAAAACAAGCAAAGAATAAACGAAGAACGGTGACAATAGCAGCGATTTTTAGACTATCGTTTTGTTGTTTGTAAGTATCCCCTCCCCTCCCCTGCCTGCCGCCTCACGCTCTATGTGTAACCACTTGCTTTGCTGATTACTTTTGTTACCCAGGTTGTTGCTTCGCAGCTTGAACTCATATTTGCTTTCCACTGCTAGCTTGCCTGTGCTACTCAAGCAGAGTATATCTTAAACCGTTTTTTTTTTTTTAATTTTTCTGCCAACTTCGAGGCAGCAAAAAAACCGTTCTTGCTTTTCTTTCACTTGGAAACAAACCTCTTGCCTTTTTACGACAAATTCCTGCTAATGCTTGCTCGCAGCGCTTTTCTCTCTGCTAATAGGCAACCGCAATAATTTCGTTAAGGCAAAATTTCTTCGTTGCTTTCTATCTTTCTTTCTGTTGGTTTTCCTTGCTGCTCTGCTGCTTCTGCTGCTGATCGTCCTTTTTTTCGGTGGCCCTTCTTTTCTTCTTTTTAAGATTTTTTCGCTACTAAAAACCAGTAGTAACTCAGTCTTTTGGCTCGTGAAAGTTGGATCTTCCTTGTTTGCGTGTGCAATCGCTTCGCTTTCTCGCTTCTTCTTAGCCTAGTCACGACTGACCCAACCTCCTCTGTAATGCTCCTTCTATGTATGCGTTGCTGTTGAGAGGAGGCAGGCGTGTGCTTGCGTTTTACTTGTTAAACTGCGTAGAAAATGTGCTCTGTTTTTTTGATGATCCAATGCAGATTTCTTTCTTCTTTTTGGGTCTTTGGTTAACAGCTCCTTCGGGCTTACTTTTGTTTTGTAGCGTTTGAAGGTCGCGTTACTCATACGCCACGTGCCACCACGCGCTCCAGCGCGCAGTTATAGTACAAACTGTTGTACAAGCAAATCCTTGAATGTGTGCGTAACCTCGCTGCACGTACGATCAGCCTTGCGAAATAAGCAAGAAAAAAAGATTATTTTTTTTTTATATCTAAATTTATTTCTCTGCTTTGAAGAGCAAAAACAAATAAAAATAAAAAACTGCAATTTCGTTATACTTTCTTCTGGGTTACCTGCAAAAATCTGCTTCTTTCGCTCGTTTGCGCTGCCTTGAATTTCGTTTTACTATTTCGTTTGAAATTCTTTCACTTTATAAGTATATTTTTGGTATAAAATTTTATTTTTTTGTAACTACAGCTTTTTTAGAATG
>NW_023458560.1:32289059-32299471 GCF_013731165.1 Rhagoletis pomonella
CTAGCCCCTTGCCAACTGTTTTTAACTAGCGGGAATTGGAATGAAAGGACAGACTTTTTTTAACTAGCCACAAATGGAGCTGATTCTTAAATCCAACGTTGCCCAATTCAAATAAGCCCAGACAATTAAAAAAATTTAGTTAATTTTAGACATGTGGTCCAGTACCATACCGAAGTGGACTAGTTTTTCAGTAATTTGGTGCAAATCTCATTTTCTGCTTTTACTTAAAAAAAATCCTAGCACAAATATATGTACCTATTGGCTACGCCGACGCTAGCGATGAGTGGGCTGCCGTTAACTTCTATCTAGTTGAGTGCATGATTTGATTTTAAGTAATTTTAATGAAATAATTGAATTTAAAATTACTTTGATGACCAGTCAAAATCCCCATAAATGTTTCAATTAGATACTCAATTTTATGTCACTGGCGGATGGCTCACTAAAATGGTGAAATATTTAAGAAAGTGGCAAGTATTTGTGGAATGCTTATCGAACAAATTTCTGTATTAGAGCTCGTGGGGTTAGAGAAGAATATGAAACATAAACCAGTTATGTAACTAAGATGTCTCACTCCACCTACACGTGACGAATGGTCTGCTTGTTTCTAGAACAGTAAACAGTACCAGTTATCTGATGATGATTACGGCAATAGACTTATCGGACAGATTTACAATCACGGCGGTCGTTTGATACGAGTGTTTAGAGAACCTCAAGACAATCACAACCTACTGGGCTTAAGGTCATAATAATCAGCTTTAAACCGTCTGCATGCTAGTGATGTGCTGAGTCGATACTTGTAAGTATTGATCGATACACGGTACCGATTTAAAAAGTAGCCAATAAATAAAATAGTATAGAAATCGTTTTTTTCTGAATTTGAAATATTATAACGGCGAAGGTTTAATATAAAGAATCAGTATTGGGTACCGAAAAGGAAGTATTGGGTACCGAAATCTTTTTGAACTTTTGGGTACCGACAATTCAGCACATCACGTTCCTTTAACCCTTCTGCAGTGTTTGGAATTTACCCCTTCCTATCATGTTTTTGGTAATTTTGACCCAATAATAGAAATTAGCCAATTTTAAGAAAAAAAAACGATATTTCAATTTGACTTCAGTTAATATTTTATTTATGTAAATACTTTATCGGCAAGTGCTGTATGCTTATATGTAGTGATAAAATATTTATCGAAAAAATAAAAATTGAAAATAACGATTATTCCTTATCGAATAAATAAAAAATCATAAAATAACTGCACAAGGGAAAAATAAAAATCTAATTTTAACTGTTTAATCATGATTTTATTCATAAAGTTCATAACCGTTACAGTCCCTGAAAAAACTCATTTAAGGAATTCGTTCAGGCCTAAAAGTACGTCTACAAAAATTATCCTAACTTTTGAGCTTAAAAGCCTTAGCTTATGATTAAAAAACAGAGTAGCCATAAAAATGGTAAATGGAGTGCAATGGGGTATAGTCATTGCGCTGGGTATGCAGTTACAGTTGCATGGCTATACTCAATCCCGAATCTTGCGTCCTCGTTCGCGCACTCTGGGCAACGTGAGCAACCCATGTGCGAGATGCGGTAACCAATCCGAGTGGAGCGTTGGGTCACGGCAGAAAGAGAGGGAACTTCGGTGGGGCCACTCTGACTTATTCGGTTTAAGGGCTCACTGAAGTTTGCAGCGTCTGTTCACCAGTAGGTGCGGCTGCAAGCGGGTGTCTGCTTGGAGCAAGCGGCTCGCTATATAAACGTGTATTTGGTTGCGAAACCACCCCCGTCCCAGCAATGGGTTGTGCGCTGGGCTTGGGACCCGCCACGTAAAAACCACTTCCAGTGAAGAAGCAAGGCAAAGCCTCGGATGGGACCCCCCCTTATGATGACGACCACGGCAAATGTTTAAAGGACTACGATTTGAGGGCATGCACCTGGAATGTCCGGACCCTTAATGGGGAAGGTGCCTCTGCCCGGCTGGTTGATGTCCTCGTAAGGACAAAAGCTGACATCACCGCCATCCAAGAAATGCGTTGGACGGGGCAAGGCAAAGAATGTCTGGGGCCTTGCGACGTCTACTACAGCTGCCATGTAAAGGAGCGCAAATTCGGAGTTGGATTTGTGGTGGGAGAGAGACTCCGTCGCCGAGAACTGTCGTTCACCCCGGTGGACGAGCGTCTAGCCACAATCCGCATCAAAGCGAGATTCTTCAACATCTCGCTCATCTGCGCCCATGCCCCGACGGAAGAGAAGGATGAGGCATCCAAGGATCTCTTCTATGAGCGCTTGGAGCACACGTACGAGCGCTGCCCCCGTCATGATATCAAAATCGTGCTTGGCGAGTTCAATGCCAGGGTGGGCAAAGAAGAGATCTTTGGAACCACCGTCGGAAAATTCAGCCTCCACGACGAAACGTCCGACAACGGATTGAGGCTGATCGACTTCGCCGGGGCCCGAAACATGGTAGTATGCAGTACTAGGTTCAAGCATAAAAAGATCCATCAAGCTACCTGGCTGTCTCCGGATCGAAAAACGAGAAACCAAATCGATCATGTTGTGATAGACGGAAGGCACGCTTCCAGTGTTTTAGACGTACGCACACTCCGAGGCCCAAACATCGACTCGGACCACTATCTTGTTGCAGCCAAGATACGCACCCGCCTCTGTGCAGCAAAAAATATGCGCCCAAATATGCAAGGAAAGCTTAACGTCGAAAAGCTGCAATCACAACAGACAGCCAGCGCATTCGCTACTCGACTCTCACACCTGCTCTCAGAGAGCATTCTTCAACAAACCGACATATGCGAGCAGTGAAACCACATTTCCCGCTCATTAAGTACCGCCGCCGAAGAAGTAGTCGGATTTCAGCGAGCCCGAAAGAACAACTGGTACGATGAGGAGTGTCAGGAAGCTGCAGAGAAAAAAGATGCCGCCTACAGGGCCACGCTGCGATCGGGCGCAACGCGCGCTATGTGGGACCGCTATAGGGATCTGAAGAGGGAAGCGAGACGTATTTGCCGCAACAAGAAGAGAGAGGCAGAAATACGTGAGTGCGAAGAGCTTGAAATGCTGGCCGACAGGAGGAATGCCCGAAAATTTTACCAGAGAGTTAGGCGACTTACGGAAGGTTTAAAGACCGGGGCGCACTCCTGTAAGAACAATAATTGCGACCTAGTAACTGATGTCCAGAGCGTACTTAAATTATGGAGGGAACACTTTTCCGCCCTACTAAATGGCAGCAGCACAGAAAGTTGTGGAGAAGAAGAACCCGAGCCCGCAGTCGATGATGACGGAGTCGACGTTCCACCGCCTGACTATGACGAGGTACGTATAGCAATAACGCGGCTGAAAAACAACAAAGCCGCTGGAGCTGACAGCCTGCCAGCTGAGCTATTCAAGTACGGCGGCGAGGAGTTGATAAGGTGCATGCATCAACTCTTGTGCAGAATATGGTCAGATGAACGCATGCCCTACGACTGGAATTTAAGTGTGCTCTGCCCAATCCACAAGAAAGGTGACCCCGCCATTCGCGCCAACTACCGCGGGATCAGCCTTCTAAGCATAGGTTACAAGGTCTTATCGAGCGTATTGTGTGAAAGACTGAAGCCCACCGTCAATGAACTGATTGGGCCTTATCAGTGTGGCTTTAGACCTGGCAAATCCACCATAGACCAGGTATTCACAATACGCCAAATCTTGGAAAAGACCCGCGAGAAAAGGATCGACACTCACCACCTATTTGTCGACTTTAAAGCCGCTTTTGACAGCACTAAAAGGAGTTGCATATACGCCGCTATGTCTGAATTTGGCATCCCCTCAAAACTCATACGGCTGTGTAAAACGACGTTGAGCAATACCACCAGCTCCGTCAGAATTGGAAAAGACCTCTCCGAGCCGTTCGCCACAAAACGGGGTTTCAGACAGGGCGACTCCCTTTCATGTGACTTCTTTAATCTGATGTTCCAAGTTGGATAGGGAAGCAAAGCGCATGGGTCTGGTGGTAAACGAGGACAAGACGAAGTATCTCCTGTCATCAAACAAACAGTCAGCACATTCGCGCCTTGGCACCCACGTCACTGTTGACAGTTACAATTTCGAGAAAGTAGAGAATTTCGTTTACTTGGGAACCAGCATTAACACCGATAATAATGTCAGCATTGAAATCCAACGTAGAATCACTCTTGCCAACAAGTGCTACTTTGGACTGAGTAGGCAATTCAGGAGTAAAGTCCTCTTTAAGTCACTCATCATGCCCGTGCTGGTATATGGCGCAGAAGCATGGACAATGACAACATCCGATGAGGCGGCTCTTGGGGTGTTTGAGAGAAAGATTTTGCGGAAGATTTGCGGTCCTTTACGCGTTGGCGACGGCGAGTAGCGCAGACGATGGAACGATGAGCTGTATGAGCTTTACAACGATATGGACATAGTGCAGCGAATTAAAATACAGCGGCTCCGCTGGCTTGGTCATGTCGTTCGAATGGACACCGACGCTCCAGCTCTGAAAGTATTCAACTCGGAACCCGCTGGTGGTAACAGAAGAAGAGGGAGGCCCCCACTGCGATGGAAAGATCAGGTGGAGAAGGACTTGGCTTCACTTGGCGTTTCCAATTGGCGTCAGTTGGCACAGAGGAGAAACGACTGGCGTGCTTTGCTGAACTCGGCCAAAATCGCTTAGACGGTTACAGCGCCAAAAAAGAAGAAGAAGAAGCCGTAAAAATGTCTCCCCCTTTAATCAGTAATTACAAAATAATGTCAGAATAAATCGACAATTTTTCGGTGTCCAAACCAGTTTTTTCGATTATTTTTTATAAGAGGAGAAATATCAAAAGCGAAGGTAAACAAAAATGGAAGCTTCCAAGGAAAAGAGGTTTGTAAAGGTATTTTTGATAAAACATTTCAGTAAAATATTGAAATATTAAATTACACTATATGAAAATCGTTTAATTTATCAGGAAAAGTGATCACAATCGCACAAAGAAGAAATTCACCCCTCGACTTGCACCACAAATTTGACAGCAAATAATACTTGATTTGACTGTGTAAACAGGGTTATTAAAGAAGGTAATTTTATAGGGATTATATTTATATGTAAACGTACTTTAAATAAATAATATAAAAAAAACTTTTTAATATACAACGCTTTTATAAATGGACTAAAAAGTAGAAAATAATATTTCTCAGTCCCATAGAATTTGTTTTGATAACTTTTGATTTTGAAATTTTAGCAAAAGTCATTATAAATAATCTATGAAATTGAAAATGAAAAGCGTGGGACGCATGTAATACACTTGAATTGATATGAAAAGTAATATATGTATGTATGTATGTGGGTATATGAATAACGACCGCTTAAAATCGATTTCGAAGTTCTAATTTCGCTGTAGAAATTTTAGGTCTACGTTATGTAGTTTGACTATTGTCAATTAAATCGAATGCTTTGTATTGCATGCGCTCCACGTTTTTCATTTTCAATTTCATAGATTGTTTATAATGACTTTTGCTAAAATTTCAAAATCAAAAGTTATCAAAACAAATTCTATGGGACTGAGAAATATTATTTTCTACTTTTTAGTCCATTTATAAAAGCGTTGTATGGGGTATTCCATCGTCACGGGTGGGACATTTGTACAGCAAAAATAGTTTTTCTTTTTTAATTTAAGTATAAAGTACTAAGCAATTCTACATTTTGATAAAGCTACACCTAGTTCACTAATATACGAGTTATTACCAAATACGAAAAATATTCCAACTTGATTTTATATTGGAAAATTCTGAGCTGTTTCTTCCGTCACGGGTAGGACAAAGAAAAGACACTGCTTTTTGGAGAACATATATTTTAAGGAAAGTCTGTGAATTTACTTAACATTTCTATCTGGATTAGATGTTTTACTATACAGAAAAGAACCAGCAATCCCAACAAAGCACAAACCATAATAAGAATTATTTGTTTATTATTAAAAAATTCAAAATTCTCCTGTCACGGGTGGGACAACTTTTGTCACGGGTGGGACACGTACGATTTTCTTCATGGAAGGAAGCTTCTAGTGAGATCCATATCAAAGAGATTAGGTATGATAAATGTTAGAGGTCAAATACAAGATCAATTGACCTACTTTTATGACAGTGGAGTCATTGTAAGACGCACGATATACTGCTGACCCCAGGATCTATTTTAGGGGCAATAGTTATACCAAACGAAAGCTAGAAGTCGCCAGATTGATGTATTAAAATGCATGGAAGAAAGGATTATTTGCAAACGCATGAAATTTTATATGCATTTTCCTAATGCACTTCTGCACGGTGCATTTGATTGCAACGAAATTTCGAATGTGCCTTAATGATTTTCAAGTTTGTTTAGAATAGCTATGTATGTCTGACTAATACTAACTACAGGCTAAACATGTATATCGACTACTGTTATCACGTCGATAGAGATGTCTAACCTGCTGTTAGTGTTGACCAGACATTGAGTAACCGGCTTAAGAGTGGCTCGAGTTGAGGTATTTTTGGAAACTGATTTCATGGACAAATCATGCTCAAATTTAGCTATTCCTTAAAACCATAGAACGTCAGAAAAGATCTTGTGTATCGATGTCTAATCCGAAAAGTTATCTGCATTAGAATACTTGTAAGCAGATACATATGTATATCTTTGTCACTTAAAGGCTATTTATTGGATTGAATTTATAAGTTTCGCGAACTTCTAGATTTTCTTGGTTGGAACTTTTCAGGTAATTGTTAATATTGACTTTTAATTGTTGTTAAGCAACCCTCATCATAGAATTCTCTGGCGTCTCTAAGATAGTAATGCTTATCTTGACTTTTCGAGCTGGCCACGCGAAATTTTTTACTACATCGCTTAGCCCACCAACAGTATTATGGTGTTTAGTCAACCTGTACTTCAGAGTTTTGTGGCATTAAACATAGGTTTGAAACGTTAAACTTATTTTTTATTGTTAGGCATCATTAGAAAAAAATTATAAATGATTGTCACGGGCGGGACACGATAAAACGTTTCAAAATCTCTTAAGTAGGTACTTATAATATAATAAAAGAAATGAAATAGGGCTGCTTAGTATAAACACACTCTAGTTATGAAATTATAGAAAACTCCCTAAAGTAGTAACTAAGCAATACGAAGTTTAAAACTTTTTAGTCACGGGTTGGACATGCTAAACCGTAGTGATTTTATCCTATTATATAATTTAAATGCCTATTTTTCTTCAATGCCATATTGCTTCTTCGGGGCGCAGAAAGATCGAGACATTTATTCCCCCCTTCAAAAAAATAATAACTTTGTGAATACTTGATTTTGCAGAGCCTTCTATATTAAAATATGTTGTCGTATTCAACTACTTTTCTAATGTTGAAGTTTTGAGTGTATTTACAGTGTAATAAAATAATATAACTAAATTTTTTTTTTGAAAAAACGTTAATTTCAGGTATTGAGCATTGATTCATCAAGCATTCCATCTTCAATAAGCTACTCTACAATTGGACACAAAGTTTCACTTACTCATGGAATACCCCGTATATTAAAAAGTTTTTTTTATATTATTTATTTTCTACTTTTTAGTCCTGTCTGAATAAAAGTTTGCAATAGATATTAAAATAATTCAACGATATTAATAGAAAGGTGCACACACATGCATTTACATATGTATGTACATTAGGGCTGTGCGATTAATTGATTACTCAAAATTTTAATTAATCATAAAGTAAATAACTCAATTATTCGATTAATTTGAAATTATGATTACTCAAAAGTTCAGTTACTCGAGTAATCAAGATTTTTGATTAACCAAAAACAAAAATATTTGAGTAATTTGCTTTATGAGTAATCAACATTTCGAGTAAAATGAGTAATCAACGTTTAAACTTTTTACATATGTATAAAGTAGTTAAAGTTCCTTGATACTTTGAAAACAACGTTTTTTTTTTAAATGAAAACAAAAAAATTTGTTTCATATACAGAATTTAAAAAAGAAAATAAGCATTTTCCAAAGCAAACTCTTTTAACGAGCAAAATTATTTTTTTTGAGTAATCATATTTCAAGTAACTCGATTAATCATCGTTTTGAGTAATCAAAATTTTGATTACTCGAGTAATTGATTAACCGAATAATTGATTAACCAACTTGCTCGAGTAATCGAATAATCGCACAGCCCTAATGTACATACAAACGAGCACCAATTAATTTTATTTGTCGTCTATTTCCGGTGTAGCAAACGTAGTACATAGGGCGACATCTAGATGTCATCTACCTCGCCCTATTCACTATGCTTTTTTATAGGAGCTTTTCAAAGCTTTGCTTTGGTGTCGGACACACAACATTGAAAGTTTCTGGAACACAACATTGAAAGTTTCTGGAACACAACATTGCAAGTTGATAAAAGCGTTGTAATAAAATGGCAAGTTTCCGCAAGTGATTATTTGGGCGTAAAAATTGTTTGTATAAAAGTAAAAATTGTTTGTATAAAAGTATGTAGGAGAGAAACAGGCCTTTGCTCACCAAAAAAAGGACTACAGATACCTTACAAGCGCGATTAATCGATACGGAAAGTAATTAGAATCTATTAAACACTCTGCACTGAGTATTCTACCGAAATTAACTTTCTACAGTGTTTCTAAAGCCCACTACGCTGAACAGGAAAACTATTTTACTACTCCTAAGAATTTCTTGGGTAGAGGGTCGGAAAAGTTTTCGGCTTTGAAGTGCTCTTATAAGAATATTTCTTAATTAGAATATTTCAATGCCGATTAAGTACATGTTTTCGTATAAATAACTCCCTAAAATCTACAAAAAAACAGGAGGGTAACTGTTTTACATAAGAAATATTCGACCAGTTTCCCTAAAAAAGCTCTTTTTCTCGCGAGCATTTGAAGATATCGAGCCATTAACGCGAAAAGAATAATTATTATTTTTTTTTTAATTTTGTCTAATGCACTAATAGTCCCAGAGCAACAAGATGTATTTCTGTATCAAAACGGTAATTTTGAAAAAAATTTCGCTTTCGCTTGTTTGGCCATCAGGGCTCCACTCAGGGAGTTCTCGCTTGGGATAATTCTAGAAACGGTATTGGATGATACAACACTACCTGAATGAAATTTCAAGCACCTTAATAAGTTTCCCTGCAAGATATTAGAAGGATGAAGTAAACTTAGGATATACATATTTCCCATAATAAAAAGAGAGCCTACACTAAATACTTGAGAGCGACGAGCTCTTAAAGCTAACCGAAAAGTAGTACACTTGAAAATTCTTACAGGAAGTAAGACGAGGTCGCAAGATCAGGATGAACTTCTGCAAGAACGACCACAGTGGCCTCGAAACCGAATATCCAGCACATACTAAATTTATGGGGTAAAAGCATAAACAGACGGCAGCGTTGATTCGGATCAACTCGGGAATTAACTGCAGTTGATCCGGATTAAGTCCGAGTTAATCCGGATCAACGCTTCCGTCTGTTTAAGCTATTGGAAAGGCACTCCGCCAGCCTCTCAAACATCGCATAGTTAGAAGGTATTATCGAGCATATTTTGTGACAGGCTAAAACTAACCGCTAACGAGCTGATTAGCCTTAATCAGTGTGGCTTTTTTTCTCTCACTAATAAAATTTGAATTGACAACCCGAACTCGTTAATAAGTGCCGTAAACTAAAAAATTTAATTTTGAATCGAGTTCTCCTTCCATAACGAATTATATTTCTAAAACTGATTTTTGGATTACTGACGCTTATTCATGATCATGGGTTTAAGTTTCGCTAGATAGAATCATCAAAAATTTTGATTAGGTCTGTTCTAAAAATATTGATCAAATATGATCGAAATTATAAGTATTTTAAAATACTAAATTAATAATGTCCAAAAATATTAACGAATAAATTACGTTTCCTGATTAAAGCGCACTTTTTATATGATCCGCTATCTATTTAGCAAGATTAGCAACAAATTGACAAAAAAAGCTTGTGTGTACAAGGATATCAAAACTTTTTTTGACAAAAAACTCTTTTATAAATTCTTACTTAAAATCTTGATGAAAAATTGTGGGTCAAAACTTTTTTATTTTAAAAAATTCATAAATTCACTTTAAAAAAATCTTGATAAAAAATTTTCCAAATTTTTTTTTATAAATTTTCGACTTTTTGAAAAAAAGAACTTATAAATTTTGTACCTAAAAATTTTAATAAAAAAACACACGTCAAAATCTTTTGTGATAAACAAATTTATGACTTTTTGACTTACAAATTTTGATACAAAATTATTTTCTAAATTTCTGACTTCAAAAATTAAATTTCTTAAGTGCCGCTTATTGCTAATGAAATAACAACGCCACTTGCAAAATATTTCTATGCTAGTAAACCAACGACGTACGCGAGCAGTGGAACCACATTTCCCGATCATTAAGTACCG
>NW_023458560.1:32299571-32314649 GCF_013731165.1 Rhagoletis pomonella
TTTTTTTGTAGTACTGTGAACCATATAAAATTCAATTAAAACCGTTGCATATATTGTGCAAAATTCTCTGTGCCAATACTTTTTGCCGTCAGTGTACATATAAAAACATACATGCATAAGTATAAATGCTCTTGAATTGCTGTGCGCGCTTGGATGTAGCGTGAATTTCTAAACATCGCAAGGATTTCATTCACCTTGCCAGTTGAGTGCGGCCGCATCTAACTCCAGGTGTTGCACAAAGCATGAATTCCGCATACCTACCAAATACATACATACCTACATGCTCATAACGATAGGTGGGAGTGTGTAAATTGGGGTTTTTCCCTTTGAGCGCCGTACATACATACATATGTGCTAGACGGTGGCGAGGTCATTATGAAATTATAGGAAGCAAAACTTTTCTGTAAATTACCTTAAAAGTATGTAAATTGGCCAAGTCAAGGAAGCAATACAAATCAAGGACTGGCTAGGAAAGAAGTCTACACAAATTTACATACAACTTTATTGTTGATTGCGAACTCGCTGTGAGCGACCCGCACTACTATTTGGACAGTTTAAAGCACTGTCGTGGCTGCTAGAATTTCCGCCACAGTATGTTCTACTTGTATTCTAATTGAAGGTAATTGGTATGCAAGTAAAATACACAGCTGCCAATTTAATAATGCAGGCTACAGCAATTACAACAAAATGTGGCGCAAAGAGAACATATGTACATATAGCGAACGTGCCACTATTTGCAAACAGTCCTCGCCGTGGTTGAGTGCTTTTAACGCTGTCGCCACAAACGCTTTTCTTCTTTTTTCAAATATTTGTTTGCCCTTTTTTGATAGCATAAAAAAATAATGCCTCGTTTTCGTTGTTTACAGGACGTTGACCGGCAGGCACAGGCCGCTGTTGTCGGCGTGCCCAGTGAAGAGCAGTTGGCGGCATTGCGCGCACATCTGGAAACATTGGCGCGCACCGAGGAAGAGCTGAAGCAGTTGCATGAACGAAATATAGAAAATACAGCAACCGAACGCGGCAGCAGCAGCAATGACGATGACAACACCATCATTGAAGTGCTAGAGCTGTGGCAGAAGATCTTCCAGGAAACCTTCCAGGAGTATCATCGCCTATCCACGCGGCTGCTACGCAGTCAAAATAGCACAGAAGCACTAAAGTTGTGGCGTCAATACCTGCAACATGTACAGCAATTCCTTGCCTGCAACATACCCGAAGACTACACTAGTCTCAAGGAACAGCAACATCTGTGTGAGATACATCAGAACCTGCTTATCTCACAACAAAATGTGCTGGCCACGCACACCGAAGCCGAGCAGCAACTCGAACCGGCGCTCGCCGAACAATTTAAGCTGCTAACGAATATGCATAATGAAACGCTCTCACGTATTATGCAGCGCAATAGTGAATTGGAACACCGCATGGCCGCTTGGAATGCATATCGTACCGATTTGGCTGCGCTGCTCGAATGGCTGAAGGAACGCGAAAAGGAACGTACGCGCTTGCAGCTGCGCTACATACATTTGAAGCGCGTGCCGCGGCTCAAACAGCGTTTGGAAGAGTTGCTGCAGCAGCTGCCGGCAGGTGAAGGGATGTTGACGAAATTGAAGGAGCAGCAGGCGGATTTATTACGCTTCTGTGATGACGCGCTCGCTACCTCCATACGCATGGAACAGTCGAGCGTGGCGCAGCGCATAAACAATTTGAAGGCCGCGCTTGAGACATGGTTCGGTTTTCTGGTGAAAATTTCCAATTTGGCGAGTTCGCATGAGCAGCGCGTTGCGCAACTCGATGCTGAATTTGATAAAATCCAACAGCTGGTTGCCGATACTAATGCGTCATTGCCTACTAGCTCGAATGCCATCCAAGAGTGCCTTAGCAAGCTGCGCGCACAGCAAGTGCACCTATCGACGCTCACGCAAGAACTCGAGGGTCTCAATGTAACGCAAGAGGAGCTCAAGGAATGCATTAGCCCGCACGATATGAAAGCCATACGGCAAAAGGTTTGGCTGCACTGGCAGCAACATGCCGATCTCGAGTACCAGCTGTCGACCTTGATTAACACCATCGAGGAGCGCTTGTCTTTGCACGCGCTCTTCAATACCCGCTACGAGCGGCTGGCACATTGGCTGAGCGGACTGGAACACCGCGTTGAACGCGATTCAGATATTTCAGCAATTGCCAACCCGGAAGATGCAGCGCGTCAACTGGACAAACAAGTCACTGCCGAGCTGCAGTTGCGCGAGAAGGATCGCGAATGGTTGCTCTCAACGGGACGCGAACTGATTTCACTCTACACTGATAATTCACAGAACGCAGAAGCCATACGCATGGAAGTGCAAGAGAAATCCGATATGTTCATCGATCGCTGGGAGCGTCTGAAGTACCTGAGCAAGCAGCGCGCTAATAAGATTGGCGATTTAAAAATGACGCTGCAGCGCCTGGAAGAACGCATTGCCTTAATACGCGCCTGGATGTTTGAAGTGGAGACCGAATTAGACAAGCCGCTCACCTTCGACTCGTACACGCCGCCAGTGATTGAAGCGAAGCTGAAAGAGCACGAGAAGATACAACGCTCTATTGAGAATCACAGCAGTAATGTGGGTGAGGTGCTCAATTTAGTTGAAATGCTCCTAAACGACGCGGACACTTGGCGCTCGCATGTGAACACCTCGAATTTAGGTGTCTCAGCGCAGAATCTTGAAAAGCGCTGGAAGAATGTATGTCAGCAATCGGCCGAACGCAAGCAGCGCATACTCACCACGTGGAATTTGTTGCAGCAACTGATCAAATTCACTACCGAGTACAAGACCTGGCTGAGTAAGCAAGAATCGGACATTGCGAGCTTCGAGCGCGATCTCTCGTCACTGACCAAGGAGGAGGCAGCTGCGCGCCAGAAAGCCGTCGAAGCCAAGTTGGCTGAGCTGGAGACGCAAGAAGCGCCACTCAACCAGCTCGTGCACACTTACGGCAAGCTGATGATGAGCGCCGGCATCGACCCCGAGAATATACAGAATCTTACAATGCCTACGAAGGTAATGCTGGCAAAGTGGCGCCAATTGGGTCCGCGCTGTCATGCCGTTATTGATGTCATCGATAAAGATGTGAAACTGCGCCGCGATTTCGAGAAAGCACAGCAGGAGGCAGTACAAACGCTGACGGCTATTCAAAGTGAACTCGAGCGGCTGCAGAAGCAACAGCCGAAGACACCTGCGGAGGCACAAGCTGCGCTTAAGCGTATCGAAAGCCTCGAGGCTAGGTTGAAGCAAGCCGCCGATAAGGTTGAAAGCGCCGACAAACTGGGTGCAGAAACTAAAACTAAAGCGAAGCAAGACGAGCTCACGCGCATTGTTACGCTTATCACACAGTACACGACAATTTGGCGTGAGCTGCAAACACGCATTGTCACAATCAAAACCGAATGGGCCGCAAAGGCTGCTGCGGCAACCGCTGCTGCAGCTGGTGCTGCCGCGGAGGCGGTCATTTCGGCGACGCGCATCTCAGAGGCCGACGCCGGCGTGCAGGTGAATACTTTGTCGCAGCGTAAACTGCGTAAGGCGCCAATGCAACGCGAAACCTCGATTACGGCCAAGGATGCCTACATTATGGAGCTGGAGACAGCGATCAAGGAGTGCCAAACCAATCTGGATGAGCTGCAACGCACCATCTGCGACAAGACACGCAAACCGGGTCCACAAAAGATGTCGAAACTCATCGGCAATGCGCAATCGTCCACCGAGCTAGTCAAGCATTTGAGTCAGCTGCTGCTGAGCGAATGTCAAGCAAACGAGAAAGAGGCGCAGGTCGAGACGGTAGCTGAATTGTCATTGCGCTTTGACACATTACTCTCGCAGTGGAAGACACGTCAACAGCAAGACCAGAAATCAAGGTGAGTGCTGTGGAGTAGTGTGATTGCTGCTTATTATGCTAGACGAAATATTTATTATAAATGTTTAAGCAATATGTAAAATTGGTGTCGGGTTCTCACATTCGTTTTCTCTATTTTCTTGTTTACTTACACTCGACACAAAAAAAAAACACACGTGAAAACGAAAATTATTTAATAAAAAAAATTAAATAAATTAACACACACCCGCCTGAAAACATGCTTCATGTCACGCTCTTAAACGCATTCATGCCTACATACATACATACATATGTATATGTAAATGTTTAACAGAAGCGCGCTTCCTGCTGCTTACAAACTGACCTGTCCACAGTAAGTGCCACCGTAATTTTAACTTTACATTTATACGCACATTAAAAATTTGAATTTTTTTCTAAATTTATCGTATTTAACCCTTTCATAGATATTACACACAAACATGCATACACACGTACATAAATGCAATGGAATGAGTTTTATTTACACTAATTTTTTATGATTTATCAAATTTAATAAAAGAAATATAATGGTTGGAATCTTCTTTATCGATGAATTTAACAGCATATTTATCGTTGTCGTTAATAAAATTTGTTGCGATGTTCCAAAGGAAATATATCAGTATATTTTCCGATAACTTTTTTCTCGATAGTTATCGATATCGCTATCCATTTTTTAGGGAAATTTTTATTAATGTTTTAAACTTAGACTGTTAATTTCATACTTAAAGATACGTTTATCGTTTGATATCACTATCGACTTTTTCTCCTAAATTAATCGACACTTAAAAATAATATCGACTTTTTTCCCAAAATTTAGCGATGTTAATAAATAATGATACCAATGTTACAAGTTTGTTTCTGCAAATATTTGTTTCAAAATGTTTGCAAATGTGTATTACGTTTGATACTCTTATCGATACGCTATCGATTTTCTTCGAAATTTTTTCAAATTATAAAAAAAATTATCGATATACAAGAAACGATAAATTTAACGAAAGATTTATATACCCAGTAGTTGTATTTCAATATTATTGGAAATCATTATCGCTAGACACTATGTGTGTGTCACACATATTAACGTTAATTTTATCGATATCTTATATTTTTGAAATGTTTGTCTTTATCGTCATAAGCAAATTTATGGAAAGCAATATTGAAATAAATATTTACCAACATAAAATCTTATCGATATTTTTATCGATATACACATACATATATTTGTCTAAAAATCTACATATATCTCTTTAGGAATAGAAAAATTTTCGATTCGAAATCGATATTGTTATCGATTTTTTACCATCATTTATAGAAGTACTTCTTTCTCTCCGCTATTTTTTCTATTATTTTAAAGTGTAAACAAAACTCAAACGAATTCTACCTAAATCGCTGCTATAGTAACTAACAAATTGCTTTCTTCTTATTCCATAAACTATGCTACAATATCTCTACCCACAACTAATTCTTTTCTCTCTTACACTCCATCTCCCCCTCCATACCAAATACACAGTGAGGTCGGTCGCCTGACATGCCCGCTCTGCACGCAACGCAATTGGCAACAGATTGACAACGATTTGTGGCGACTGGAGCAGTGGTTGCAATTTGCCGAAGGCACACAAAACGCACAAACCTCACCGCCCTCAAACATCGAACTGCTCGAAGATGTTGTGCAAGATCACCGTGAATTCCTGCTCGATCTCGAAAGTCACAAATCGATTGTGATGAGTTTGAATGTCGTCGGCGATCATTTGGCCACACACACACTGGACACTGAAAAGGCGCGTCAACTACGCGATCGTCTCGAAGCCGATAACGAACGCTGGAATGCAGTTTGTATTAGAGCCACCAAATGGCAGGGTCTGCTGCAAACTGCCCTAATGGGTAACAGTGAATTCCATCAGATAATCGATGAACTGTGCGCTTGGTTGCAACAGACCGAACAGAATATTAAATCTTCAGAGCCTGTGGATTTGACTGAAGAACGTAGCGTATTGGAGGCGAAATTCCGCAAATTCAAGGAATTACGCTCCGAATTGGAACGCTGCGAGCCGCGTGTGATGAGTCTGCAAGATGCAGCCGATCAGCTGTTGAGAACTGTGGATGAGGCGAGCACTGAATCGACGCACACCTATGCAAGGTAAGCGGGCGTATGGGCCAAGCCGCAGGGCGGAACGATTAAAGTAGGGGGTTGTTTGAGAACAAAAGTTGTGTAAGAAATTTTTGATACGTTCGGAACGGAAATGAGCATAAAATAATAGTAGTGAAGAAAAAATTAGGAAAAAGGTAAAAGTATAAAGTTCAAAGAGAATAACACTTTTTTTCTGTGTTGAAAAAATTAAGAAAGCGAGTAATTTACATAAGTAAATAACGAAGATTGCTAAGAATGGGCTGTGATGAATATGTATTAAAAATTTAACACTCTTTCCAAGTAGTGTAGTAGTACAAGTAGAAGTATAGACTATTTGTGGTATTTCAACTTGTAGCGTAGACAGTTGAAAAATGGAATAACATAAAAATTATTTATTTTACCAATTGAAGTATTTGTGACGAAGAAAGCAGTGTATACACTTTTACTTTTTAAACCTTAGTTTTAATAATAAGGGTATTTTATTAAATTAACTTGGTTGTTAATTTCAAAACACATTCATCATTGTGTCATAGTGCTTTGTTTGAAAAAAATATATAATAATAATAAATTGTGTATGTCCGAAATTCTACTAACATTTAAACTAAATACTTGGTTTTTTCGGATTTAGTTCTAACAGACATTTCCTCAAAGCTTACAAAATCATATTCTTTATTGTACATACATACATAATAGTCAGATTAGGTTAGACGGGTAGCTCTGGTTAAGAGTTCGTCGTTAGGCCTTACATGACCATTGCGATGACCTAGGGAAGGCTTTTCTATATCTAATCCCTAACATAGCCTCTAATGCAGTTTTTCGTAAACTGTCCAAGCAGTCAAATAAGAGATACCCCAGTAATTGTAGGCGTTTTCTGAGGAGTGTTGGATTTGCTGGTTGTATTCTATCTCTTCAGCTTCTGCAGCAATCATTATGAGAAGCTGCGAACTTAGCGGCGATGTTGTTACTGGTTAAGTGGTATTCCTGTGAGAATCCTAACATTCGACCTTGACACTCTTAGCAAGTGGCTGATGGTCTTCGTTCATCGATAAATTGCCAGAGTGAGCGCTATACAGCACAGATGGCAGATTAGTTCACCTGCCTAACTGCTAGCTAACTGAGCTAGCCATTTCCTCAACTTGTGAGGACGCGAAACGCTGAGGAGGTTGTGAACCGCTTCCGATAGTCTTATCGCAGATTCCTTTCTCACGAAACCGTCAGCTTCCTTATTTCCCAGAACACCACCGCTAAGATTTCGATAGAAGCTCCAATATCGACAAAAAAGGCAATATTAGACGAGTGATACGATTTATTCTTATTGAATTGGCAATAAAAAAATCTGGGCATTTTCCGGTTAAAAAAACACGTGGACATTAGAGGGGATTTTCCTTGTTAACGGTAACCACAATTCAGTCGGACCTGTCATAACCAACCATTGTGACTGCCATCCATCCCCTCCAACCGGGGTTATTCCCCGGTGTCATTATATTTTCCCTTACACCATTTACTGTCGCGGATGAAATAACAGATGTCCAATAGTTTCACTTTCGTGACCTCCGCCAATCTGATGAAAAACCGAAATCCCAAGAGTTCGAATTAAAGTGGTGAATCGTTTCATCCTCATTCCGTTAACTTCTGTAGAGAAAACTTTTAGCTTTAACGTCCGAAGTTATTCAGTTCGTTGCTTGTCAAGTCTCGACAATAAAGGTCTTGACACTTCACAGCCAGCTCGATTACTCCATAGATCATTTGTTACAGCTGTGATGTACTTCTCAATTGCCTTAGTTGATCACCATTCAACCATAGTTGTAGGCAGTTATCCGCTTCGATGAAATGCATTTCCGAATCCTATATATGTAGCTATTTCATCGGATTTTTCATTCCCTTCAATATGGCCGTGTCCAGGAACTCAACAGAGTGCGTCGTTGCCGTAAAACAGTCATGCTTTCGATGCGTGACATTTCCAAAGAATTCATGAAAATGTTCTATCTGCAGCATTTCAAGTTTTAAATACTTTAGGCTTTCATCGAGCTTTCACCAAGCTGGCTATTTACATTTCACTTGGGACTTGAAAGTCTTTAAACTTAGTAAAAAATATGCATACATATAGGAAATATTATATACATCTATCGCATCTGAAAAGCTTTCTATTTCACAAAAAAATAAAATACAACATACATAGATACATATGTATGTACATTAGGGTGCTTCATCAAAGAAAAAATTTGCAATTTTCAATCGGAATTATAAACTTTATTAAATTTTAAGACATCCGCTAAAATATTTGATAAAGTATTGAGGTTTATGTACTGTTTATGTGAGCTGATCCAATTTGGAAACATCTCCAAAAATGTCATTATTTGAATTCCGCTGATAAAATTTTTTAAAATTATTTTGCAGACATTTTAAGCTTAAACTCTTCTATCGGCTGTGGTGTTTTTATAATTTTATTTTATAAAAAACTAATTTTATTTATAAAAAACTTAATTTATTGAGATAATATCAAATCGCGTGCTGGAAGTCTTAAAATATAAAAAGTTGTATGATTTCATTCAACAATTTTTATTGAGCTCGAGGCCATTTTTAATGAAAATTTATTGTGGAAAAGCAACAATAATTTGAAAAAATGGTAGAAGTTATAGCTATTTCGGAAATCACCACATTTCCTCATCAGACTTCTTTCAGTAGGCTTTGAACCGACGATCCCACTGACTCAGCCAGTTGCCTATGCACCGTGCTAAGTACGCCTTGTAAATTATCGTTTGCTTTTTCCCACTATTTTCATTTTTGTTATGCCAACACAATCAAGCGCAGCTATTCCTCTGCAATTCACTTGATCATGTGGTTGTTGGTATTGTTGGTTTTTGCTAATAATTCTATTTTTAGAATGTTTAACTTTTAGGTGATTTCGGTGAAAAAAAGTACCTATATTTTTTTAGTGGAGAGTGATGCACCCTAATGCACATTTAACATGTTTCACTTATTTTGGGTTTACTTTTAACCATTCTTACTCATAATTAAAACTGGTATATGTATAGCTACATTTATGTTAGCTTTTTACCGCTGCCATTCCATCTTTAATATTTAATTATTTACTCTCTTTACCTTTTATAGTTATAACTAAATACATATATAAATTTTTGTTTAAATAAAATGCCTATATATTTTTTGCTTAACAAAATCACAAAAAAAAAATTCCGAAAAAAAACACAAAATTGGAATGAACGCTTTCTTGTTGTTCTTGTTGGCGTTCTTTTGGTTGCGTATTTGGTTTTTTGCACTTTTTTGTTTAAACTCGAAACTTTTCGTCCGCCCATTCTAACACTTCATCCAATTGAATATCTCGTAAGTTCACTAACATTCGCATTAAATCGAAGAACCCTTTCCAGGCTGACAGATTTGCGGTTGCGTTTACAATCGTTGCGTCGCCTCTCCGGCATCTACATTGTAAAGTTGGGCGCCGTGCTTGGCTATGATGGTGATAATATGGGCGTGTCGCTGCATATGTTGTCGTCAGAGGTAAGTTAAATGATGGCGAACAAAATAATAGTTATTAAACAATTTTATGAATGTAGTAATAATGTGATAAAATTTAGTTTCTATTGATTGATGAATTAAAATATTTTTAATAATTTTTTCCTAAGCACCTGTGTGAAGCAATTGGCGCGAAAAAAAATAAAAAAAAGTATATTAAACTATGTATTTTGAGTAATTTAAAATTTAAATTAAATATTAATTGTTAACTTAAAAATGTAGCAAATCTTTTTATATAACGCCAAACTTTTATTAAACAAAATATTTTTTTGATAAAAAAAATAGTTATTAGTCATCTTTGAAACCTAATTTATTTTACCCCATGTATGCGTTTCTTATTAATTTCTTTGTGTTAATCTTTATTTCTTTCTTTTTTTCGTTTTGTGATTTTATTGCAAAACAGCTTTTGGATCAAACTACATTACCCTCTACATCTTCTTCTATGCAGGCTGCCGCACCGTACACTGATAATGCAAAGTAAATATTATTAGATTGTAAAATAGCTTTTATAAGTTATTAAAAAAATTTGATTATTTTCTTAAATTTATATGAAATATTTGTAAAATTTTATTTTTAATCATTTTTTATTATTAGTAGAGTTAAGTGTGCATGTCTAGTTTTTTTTTTATTTTTCGACCTGTGTCAACTGGCAATCTTCTACTTTTCTAGGTTTTTCATTTATGATTTTAATATTTTATTTTTTATTTTTTTAGCTTTTCATTTTTAGCTGCACAATGCACTATATGTATTTATACATTTTAAGTTTTTTTTACTTGCCAGTAGACGCAAGACTAATATTTAATGCCCATACACATTATGCCTGGTTCGCGATTTTGACTGGCTCCCGAAAATCGGAATGTAAAGGATTGCTATGATTTTTACTTAAAAATCACCAAAACTACAAAAAAATAAGAACGACCCCACACGTACAATACTAATTGGCGAGTCAAGCGCAAAATGAATGAAAGTTTGAAAAAAAAACTAGATTTCGAATTTCAAGAACTCTTGGTAAACTTTGCTGAATTAAGAATAGCAAGAAATTAGCAAAATTTTCCTTATAGTTAAGCTTTTCTATGAAAATTTAAGAAGTATTCTGCCTTCAGGCAATTTTTTAATGTTGATAAGTAGTTTATTCACAGAAGACTAATCACTTACCTATGGAGCTGAAGATGATGTATTGCCCCGATCAACGATATTGCCAGTCAGAAGAGCTCGAGCTCAAGGCTAATTTCAAACTAACCTCCATAGATCTCAAATAAGGAGCTCTTGTAATTCAGACTCAGAACAAGAGATGTTGCGGGCGACTCACATGGCTCAAAGGATGGCAGGATGCCTATGTGGTAGCCAATCTGGACTTCAAAAGAGAATAGAGAAAATGTCGAGCAGCTAATAAAGACGCTTCTTTACTCACTTCATAGCGACAGATTTAAGTTGTGATGGCTATTTACTCTAATGAATGGTGTGTCCATCTATCCATACGGCTGGGCTCCTCTATGCTGCAAGCATCTTCCAAACAGAAGTGTTAGATGTCTGTACGGTCGGCCTGTAGCACCTCAGGTGACTGAGTCGAAAACAAACATATAGCAAGTAAATGTTCTGAGAGTTAGACGCCAATTGTGTTTTAGTTGACCACAGTTTGATTCGTGACCAACGGAATTTAAAGCTAGTGAAGGAATTCGGTTGAATCTGAATGGGATTCGGAATAATCCTGAAAGAAGTTTATCAGCATTTTCGAGAACTCGCCAGATATATGATCAATTATACAGACTGGCATAAAAACTTTGTCTTGACTTTAGCCGAATGTAGGCTTTTGAATTGCTTAATAATTAGTATTTAGAATATTTGTAATTATCCGGAAGCGCTGACTCCTAATTACACACGTGACGAGAATATGACTTCGCCATAATACAGTATGTCGAAGTTGTAACCTAGAAGACAGTGAAAAAGTGTCCAGCATTTTCTGTGTGACTGCCCAAGATTCTCATCTATAAGGCACAATACGCTGAGGAGGATATAAAAAGTACCACGTCTAAAACAGACTTATTAAGAGCCATGTTGTCAATAAATTTATTTTGGAATCGTTTCAAATAAAAAATGTGTAAATATTGGAAGAGTCAGCCATCCTCATGCCAGTCTTCGAGCTAGATAGTGGCTGTGAAATTCGTTTCAAGGTAGAGGTCCGGGATCACGTAGTTAATTCGTTCAGAGAGTATGGAGACTACACTGTGTACTTTTACCATAGGACCTGCGCACAAAATGTCCCCCATAGCCTTAAGATTGAGGGCAATTTTGAATGCTATATTACTATGCTATTGCCGATAGTTAGCGCAAAAATTGAGATATATTTAAAACCCTTATTTATGGTCCGGTGCCCCTGGGAACCTTTCTCAGCATCTTTCAAGCGGAAGTCTATGCCATCAGTTTGTGTGCTGAGGTTAATCTTCGAAGGAAGTACCAAAGCGAGAGTATCGTAATTTTAAGCGATAGCCAGGCGCCACTCAAAACTCATCCTTCGATGAGTACCAGGGCATATCGGAGTCGAAGGCAATGAGAAGCATATCATCTGGCCAGACTGGCTGCTGCCTCGACTCCGATAGGACCGAAGCCCTTTCTTTCAATAGGTCCCAACACGATAAAGGAGAGAGGAGCATAAGGCATTTATGGCCAAGGGAGGAGCACATACACTCTCTCCGTGCTTTATTCATCTACCTCTCTATCTATCTGGTCTGATAACTTTTTACTTTTAAATATACTTACATATGTACACATGTATGTATAAATCGTCTTATTGACTCAGAGATTCGCGATGATCCAGAAGTTCAGAACATCTTTAGCCTCAATTTTGACTGTGACTGAGAAACCAGGCATGCATTATCGCCATTTGTTTTTAAAAGCATTTTGAATTAAATTTTTTATTTATTTATTTTTTTTTATTTAACAAACTTATATATATACCTACTTAAATTACTGTTTCAATAAACTTTGTATTAAAACATTTTTTTTTCTCTCTCTTTCTCTTACGCCTCTCAAAAAACAGCGGCACCACCAACGCCACCGATGCCGATGCTGTCGATGGCGATGCCATCAACACCACCGTACTTGCGCGCGGTGCACGCTTCCTCGGACGTGTTGCACGTGCCTCGTTGCCCATACAAGCGCTCATGTTGCTGTTGTTGGGTGTTGCCACACTTGTGCCCCACGGTGAAGATTATACCTGCATGTTTTCGAATTCGTTTGCGCGTAGCCTAGAACCGATGTTGTCATACCCAAATGGACCGCCACCAACGTAGTAGTGGTTGATGAAGAAACAAACGAAAATAAAGGTTAAAAAATAATACATAATAACTAAAAGTTAAAACGAACAAGAAATACTATATAAGAAGAACAAACAAAAAGAAAAGAAAATTGTAAACGAATATTAGCAAGAAAAGTAAGATTTGTATATAAAAAATAAATACTACTTGTAATATGATTACAGCCAAAATCAGTTGGTTGCAGTTGCAGTTGCTGAAGAAAGTTTTGAAAAATATTAAAGAAAAAAATTTGACGCTGTAGTTGTACGCTTGCGTGAAAATTTTGCTGACTTGCGTAATGACTTTGTATTAAAAAAAACACAAACGAATTAAGCAAAAAAAAAATTATTGTATAAACTACATTATTGCCTTTGCTTGTAATTGTACAATAACAAATGTGAAAACCAATCCTACTTTCTATATCCATAAACTTGTATTGTACTTAGTGCTTAGTGTACTTATATAAAGATGATTGTAGTTGCGCATGCGCACTTGCCGATATTTCCCCACAATAGTTGCAAACATTTGATAGCCCATAGATAGCGCTTTTGGAATATGTGAAAAACGAGATGAAAAAAAGACCAAGAAAAGATTATAAAACAAAATAATATTAGGCAAAAAGAATGTTAACGAAATGGCGGGGAATGAAATTAGTATAACGAAAATATTTACGCAGAAAGCAAATGAAACCAGTGAACTTTTGTAGCTCGTAGCGCTCATAGCGATACCGAAAAATAAACAATCGTTTCAAAAAAAATATGAGCGCGAAAAAATAGCAAACAATTTAGTATGTAAGCTTGTAAGAGAAAAGAAAAAAACAAAAACAAATTACGATACGCACATATAACACGAAAAATAGTATAGCAAAACAAATTTTTTTGATATTTTCAGTATGTAGAAAAGGAAAATTTTAGGAAAACAAAAGTAATTTAGCAGCTGCCAATGAAATTTTTTGCGCTATGCTTTGTATTAAGCGAATTTCGTGGAACATTTTTGCGTAGTTCAAGGCATAGCACTAAAAGAGAAAAGAAGCATAATGAAAAGGCCAACAGATGACAGAACAACATATACACGAGTAGAAAGCCGAAATCCTTACTCATAGCAGAACAGCAAAAAAAAAACAAAAATTAAATAAAACTCTCCAAAATTTAAATTTTCAAACAGCCACAACCGAATTGTGAAAATTTAACTGAAATTGTTTTTATAAACAAAAAAATCCATGACCCAAAAAATTGAAAATTTTAAAAATGTGTAACGCCCATATTTTTACATAACCTCATCTCCCAAATAAAGTGGTTTTGCGCAAAATCCGGGCATTTACATTTTCAAAATTTTCATAAAACCAAAAAAAAAAATGGCCAACGTTGCGCAGCCTGTTTGCACACACACACACACACACTCAAACAAAAATCTCTCCAAATGTTTGTTTTTGTTGTTGCTTGCGCAAAATGACTTGCAGCAACGTTGGCACATACACACACAAACCACGCAGTACTGCATAACGAAACATTTCGCAAATCAAAAACATTCCCAAAACAGGCATTACCATAGTTGCATACATATTTTTGTTGAAACGAAAATTTTTTTAAAAATACGCTTTTCGAAAAAAAATAGTAGAAATATAATTTAAATATTAAAAAAAAAAAAACGAAAATCTGTCGCTGCTGGCCACTTGATTTATGTGCACTCTTTCTTTCGCTTGTTGTGCAGCTGCTAAAACGAAAGCAGAAAAAGTGTCCTATGCTGGTGCTTAACCGAAATTGATGAAAAACCCCATTAATTTGTTTTTGCAAAGAAACAAGCAAAAAATAAAACGAACGAAGTAAAATATTCATTTAAATGCGTTGAAGAAAAACAAGCAAAAATGCAAGAAAATGTAAAAAAAAAAATTTAAGAAAATTTCAAAAAAAATTTAAAATCTGCACACGCACTTTTTGGCGTTTGTGGAAAAGAATTTTATTTTGCCAGAATCCATCCAAATTAGTTTATACATGCAACATGCATGCATACATATAATTATTATCTATGTTTGTATGCAATTGAATTTTCTAATTAATTTACTATACATATTTATTTTCTTTTTTTGGCATACATTTTACATACGCTTCACCTACATAACTACGTACGCTAATTTTCTATAAGTACCTAAAACGCAAAATGCAAAAGTTATCGTGTTATGAACAACTATAAACTATTTATTAATTTTACTATGAATTAACGCATAAACATTTATGTATGCATGCA
>NW_023458560.1:32314749-32318745 GCF_013731165.1 Rhagoletis pomonella
ATTAATTTTACTATGAATTAACGCATAAACATTTATGTATGCATGCAAAAAAAACAACCAAAACAAGTTATGATATTATTGATAATTGTTTAATTGCCTATTACTTTGTTACTTTTTTCATAGACATAAATACAACACGAAAAATTTGCCTTTATTATTGTAAAAAAAAATAAACAAAAAAGTAATTTTTTTATTACCGCAAATAACCGTTAAAAAATAAAAAAAAAAACGAGTACCAAAAACTCAAAAATACTGAAAAAAAAGTTTGAAGAAAAAAACGCAGTTTTGTGTTGTCAACTTTAAGACAAAAAGTAAAACTTACTCTTTACTTAGAAATATTTTGCATTAAGCAGCAAACATTTTTTTGAATTTTGTTTAGGTTAACTTATTTAAGTAAATATTTGTTTTTCACTTACTCGTATATTTAACTGTATCTACTATTATATGTAATTATGTTATGAATATATCACCTTTGCAAAAATATAAAAATTAAATTAAAATTAAAAAATATTAATAATGGTTTATATATTAAATGTTCGCTGTATTACTTCAAAATGGTTAGTAGCAAATAGCATAGCAGCCAACATTCCGCGCAAATAAACTTTAAAGATTACATACACGACGTACTTTGTTGTATTGTTGTTGTAACGGCTTACTTAGCCCTGACCAGACTGGGTTGGCCGAAAGGGAGAGGGGCGCTAGTTGAATGGCGTTTAGGGGCCATGCGAAGAAGTGTTGCGTGTTCGGAAGTGACTCTCCGTATGCCGGGCACTCATTGGGCACATCTGCCCATTATTTTATTCAGGTAGGAGTTTAGTCTGCTGCAGTATCCCTAGCGTAGTTAGGCTATGGTGGTGCGCATCCCCCGAGGCGAGACAGAACTTCGTCTGCCACGTCTGGTGGCTGCGTTACAAAAGCGGCAATCACAAGTTGGGAGTTGGTGTCCTGTCGGTACGCTGGTTGTCGGATCCCGAGGGCGTCCATAAGTTCGTACAGATGTCTTCTGACGTCTCTAGGCGAGGACTTTGGAGCAAGCAGGTGTCTGTTCGGATGCCCACGCTGGTTGTCGGGTTCAGGGGTTGTTTGACGAACCTCTGGACTTCGTCGGTAAGTTCGTATAGATGCCTTCTGACGTCCATACGCGAGAGTTCTATAGCAGGTGTCTGTTCGGATATCCACGCCTGTGACACCCTACTAGGAACTGCTTAAATAGCATTATGTTGTGCTCCTTTACGGGGAGCATTTGGGCTCCGTCATATAGGAGGTGCTGGGTGGCATCAGAAGGCATCCCGTGGCAGTCCGGAGAGCCGTATTTTGGCAGGTCTGTAACTTCATATATCAGGAATCGCAGACGCCCCTGTCATTCTTCACGTTAAGTTCTGAAATCTTTAGTTCCTATTTGATTCTTATTAAAAACGTTCTCGAAATTTTCGTTCTTAATTTGTTCTCATTGGAAACGTTCTCAAGGAGGTTGTTCGCACGGAATATATGTATTATCTGATGGTCGTTCATTGTAGATCTACAGGCCTCAATCCCAGTAAGACAGAACTGGTCATATTCATTAGAAAGTATAAAATCCCTGACGGTGGTCTTCCCTATGTAAGCGGTCAGCGCTTGCAGCTATGTGACAAATATTGGGCCTGATCGTTGACAGGAAACAGAACATCGAGCAAAGGGCAAGGAAGACATCAGTGGTCTTACATATATGCTGTAGGGTAGCTATTGGAAAGAGATGGGCTGTTTCGCCTAAAAGTTGTCTATTGGCTCTATAAAACGGTAGTCATGCCTGTTAGTCTAGACATTATGGAGTTCTGGAGGACTTAGATTTCATACCTCATCGAACGTATTATTGCGCCACAGAAATTGCTTCCAGGAGCATCTTCTCTGTCCACTTTCCATCCAGGGAGGATTGCGTGGGAAAAACTTCTGGAGAGGGGGAGCAGGGAACTTTTTCAAGAATTAATCAAAACTTGAAAGTAGGTAGTGTTAGTGCAAGAGTATCTTATATTGTGTAAGCATTATTATTATTATTTGCTTAGTTTTTATTCATACGGGTCAATGTAACCAACCATGTTGTTATTGTAGCGGCTGCTTAGCCCTGCCTAAAATCGAGAGTTAGTCGGAAAACCATCTGATTTAATAGATTTTTAATTTTTTTTTTTTTCAGTGTATCAATTATTACGCTTTCCCCCACTAGATGGCCCTAAGGCATAAATATAATTTCCTGCCGCTGTCAAAAAATACTCGTTACTGCTCGTTACTATGGTTTCGAAATAAAAAAATAAATATTAGACATAGCAAAACTTTTTAATAAATTTATTTTAATCTTTAGATATTTTGTTGAAATAAAAATATACATTTAAAAGAAATAATAAAGCAATTCAACATGTTCAAACGCGGCAAATTGCATTTTCTTAGCACCAAAGATGATCGCATCAAAGTAATGAATGACCGCATAAACATGACGGAGAAGCATTTGCTGGAAATATGTGTCAGCTTTGCGGCATGTACGAGGAAAATTGCAAAGTAAGTCAAGGCTAACACCAATCCCTGCCCGTCCCTACCGCAGCCGAATACGCGTGACTGGGACGAGTCAGATTTATGCAAATTTGGTCAAGCGCTGTCATTCCAGCAAGTCTGCCCAAACCATTTGAAGAATGTGCTAATAAATTCTGCTCCTGAAATTTACTAAAAAAAATGAGCTGACATAGGTCCTTGTAAGAAATGAATTTGACGAAAAACACATCTCATTGCATGTCTCCTCAATCCCACTCAGCTAACACCTCTGTCCCTATGGACAAACTCAGTCGAAGTTGCATGCTACCTGGGCCTCCGTTAGTTGAGCTTGACGACAACGATTGAGGAACAAGCCGATCTAGGCAGGGCTGAGTGCCGCCACAACAACACATCCGCTTCCGACACTTAGGTCCAGTTTTTCAGTGCACGGACGTGGTTTGAACTAAGTTTAAACATCCGATCTGGTTGGTTTAAACTAAGATCAGACAATCAATTGTCAGCCAGCCGTTCAATTTAAACTCAGTTTACTTAATCTATGATTAAGCTGGCATTGAAAAAATGGCCCTTACACGTACCCCTGCGGGAATGTTTTTTTTATAGCTCTAATATGAAAAAAACTGGGAATCTAACTTCGTTGTAGAAACAAGGTTTCCAGCATTTTATTTGGTTCAATTTCTTTGGAGTGTGCTGCGTTAAATATGAGATATGCGTTAAACTTCTGAGATCTAGATTATGCTTAAGACATATTTATGGCAGTGCCCATTATATTTTACAGATATCGTGATGCTTTCGACGATTTGGGCCATAAAGTCAAAAATTTCGCTGAAGAGGAAAAAATCAATTATAGTTTAAGTGATAGTCTGAATTCTATTACGACTTCCATAACTATTCAAGCTGATTATATGGACTTGCTGGTGCATCGATTAGAGATGAAGGTATGGACTATAAAGAAAATAAAATCTATTCTGTCACTACAGTAACATTTCGTTTAAAAAAAAGGGAGTCTTAATAATATTAATTTTAATATCAAACGCTTGCTACTATATTATTTTATATGCAGATTGTAAATGAGTTAAGCCAATTTGAAAACCTTTGCAAAACCACACGGGAAAACTTGCGTACAGCAACAATTGCACGCGATAAAGAAGTGTTGAAACAACAGCAATTAATGGAAATCAAATCCAAATTTTCGGCAAACAATGTGAGTTAAAAAAAAAATTAAAGCCTCTCACGCAAGATACTTAATCCATATTTAAATCCTCAGGCGGCTGCGGATTCTGACCTGTTAAAGGTCAAACTAGAGGTGAATCGCGCCAACAAGGAGATCGATGATATAATCAATAACTTTGAGCAACGAAAATTAGCTGATTTAAAAGCATTATTAACCAATTTTATACTAATATCCATAAAGTACCATACAAAAACATTGGAAGCGCTCTCGGCGAGTTATTATGATGTTTCAAATATTGATGAGCGTGG
>NW_023458560.1:32318845-32322023 GCF_013731165.1 Rhagoletis pomonella
AAAAAAAGTGCGCTCAAAAGCAATTAAAACAATTTTTGATGTGCAAATTTGTTAGCTAAAAATGTGCTAGTAAAATAAAAACAATAGAAAAATGGCAAGTACTAGAAAATGGCACAGCCAGAATAAGCAAAAAATAATAAAAATAAAAGAAACATGCGCCTCGGCAGCATTTAATGAGTGGTGAATAAAGCGCTACATAGCTGCGATAGTTTAGTACTCAAGTCAGGAAAGTTATAAAAAAAATATTTTTATATTTTTCTGAGCAAGAGCTCTTTATTTGAATTCGTATAATCTCGAACTCCTTACATGTTTATGTATTAGAATATTCTAGTATATTTATTATTGGAATATCATATACTTCGTTTTTTATTACTTCTTCTACATCTCTGATGTTAAGTGTTCCAGAGAAGAAATTTCCTGTTTTTGCGAAGTTAATGGTATTTGTAATAGTTAATAGTTCACTGTATATTTCCGTAAGTATTGAATTATCAAAAATAGATTGTGGATCTAGGGTTGTTAAGATTTTTTCAATTCGAGAATTTATTGTCCTTTGTTGATTATTATTTTCGATAAGTTGATTAAGTCCTGTTTTAATTTCAACTAGATCATCGTGATCTGGTATTCCTGTAACAAATTTTAATACTGAGCCTAAAAAATTAAGGGCGCGTTTGGCACGATACTCGGATGGTATTAACTGTGTCTTCAGAGTTTCTATTTTATCAATTATTATATTTTTTCCTTCAGTTTGAATTGAATCATATCTAGTTCTCACTATTTTTTCATATGGAGCTAATATTATAGATAGATTCGATACATGGTAAAGATAGGATGAAGTCTCATAAATATACACGGAATCTAGTTCAGTGAGTACGTATTTCTTACCAGTCAAATCGGTGATTTCATCGCATAACCCGCAGGTTATTATTATTAAATTTAAGAATCCTGTTTGTTGCATGGTATGCAATTTTTTCTTATGCTATCTTTGTGCATTATTTTTCCCCTAGTTGTTAGGATTGTGTCCCCACGATCTTCTTTCACCTTATGCTTATTATATTTTGTAGCGAGTTTGTTACGGCGATCGGTTCGGCTGTAAATTAGGTCACCTGGTTTGTAAGTTATGCTTTTCCTGTTCCTATTGTGATGTTGGAGTAGTTTTGCTTGTTTATCTTCAAGTGTGTCTTTGATATCAGGGTATTCTTCGGGCTTATATCCTGTGGAGGAGTGAATTGTCCTGTTGTATTGGCGAACTGCGTTGAATAATTCGTCGGCGGGAGCTGTTTTATTTTCTGCAGCTAAGGTTTGACAGAGTTCGATTAGTGTACTGTGTAATCGTTCAACTGGAGCGTTTGATGTTGAATGATGTACAGGCGTGACGGAGTGCGTTACTTGTAGCCGGTTGTACAAAAATTTCGCTATGTGTCCGTTAAATGTTCTCTCGTTATCAGTCATGAGTTATTTAGCATTTGGGTAAACTTGTGTGAGTCCTTCTTCTATGTATTCGTGACAGTTTGTTTTTGTGTTTAGTTTTCGTAGGAAACAATATTTGGAGTATCTATCTATGGAGCTAAGATACTGCATGTTATTGATATGGAATATGTCCATCTGTATGTATTCTCCTACTCGTATTGGTATTGGGGTTTTTCCTATAGGTTGTTTGTTTGGTTGTCTTTCATATTTGTGCTGTAAACATATTTCACAATCTACTGCTTCTTTTCTGCACCTCTCTTTAATGTTGGGCCAGTAGTGGGTCAACAATATTTCTTGTGTGTTATTTTTGTAATTTCTATGTGCACGTTTATGTGTCTGTTTGACGATTTCACTTTGCTCATTTAAGGAAGTTACGTCAATTAGCTGATTTTGGGCTAGTACCAGGGTGCAATTTGGGAATGTGGAAGTTATTTCTTTTTTTAAGTCAAATAGTATTTCTTCGTCTATTTTTATCGCATTAGTGAGTTTTGGTTTAATTACATTTTTTAATTTGGAGAGCAAATCTGGGGTATCTTTAAAAAATATTGTGTGTCTAGATTGACCGGGAAATGTTGTTTGATTAAGAATTTCGTTTCTTTCATTATCTTGTAAAATAATTATTTGATTTTTAAAAGAGTTTAGTGGTTGTTTAACTTTTTTCATAATTTCATTTGGAGAGCTTTGTTGTGAATGGTCTGAACAATCTGTTGTGTTGTTGACTTGTTGTCGGGAAAGTGCGTCTGCAACAACGTTCTGGTGTCCAGGTTTATAAACTAGTTTGGCACCGTATTCTTCAATTAGATTTTTCCTTATCCTTTGTAACGTTACAGGATTAGAAAATGGCTTTTAAGACCGGTTGAGCCCCCAGTTTAGTACTCAAGTCAGGAAAGTTATAAAAAAAATATTTTTATATTTTTCTGAGCAAGAGCTCTTTATTTGAATTCGTATAATCTCGAGCTCCTTACATCTTTATGCTTACATCTATTTATACCATTTCTACTACTGATGATAAATGGTGTTTGTTATTGGTTTAGTGATTAAATTTGTTATTGAAGGTTGTTTACAATGCTATCATATTCTTTTGTTACTTATGAGACAAACATGTTATAGTTTATCAGTAGGTTGTTTACGTGTTTTCGTGTTATCATATTCTTTTGTTACTTATGAGACAAACATGTTTATTTGTACATTATAGTTTATGTATATATGTAATGTATGTGACCAGGCATGTTAGCTATGTATGTAGTGTATGTATGTATGTAATATATGCAGTATATGTATTAACGTCGTTAACTCGATCGAAATAGCCTACAAAACACACAACACTTACCTACACACACGCACACACAAACTGGAGGATAATGTGTAGTATATATGCTGCACTTGGCCGGTTCTCGATCGAATGACGAATATCGCTGAGGTTGCCAAAATAATTTCAATAAAAATCAGTTGGAATTTAGCGTTAGAGGAAAGCGGATGTGATTTACTGGATGGCTGGAAAATAATAAAGAAGCATCAGCTTAAGCGAAAGAGAAAGGAATTTCGAAAGGAATTACAACTACATATAAAAAGAAAGAAAAATAAAAGAAAACGTGCGTTAAACGAGCGAAAGAATAAAATAAAAAAATAAAAAAAAAAACAAATACACAGCAGAATAAAATAGGCATTCTAAAAAAGCTGTAGTTACAAAAAAATAAAATTTTATACCAAA
>NW_023458560.1:32325023-32329522 GCF_013731165.1 Rhagoletis pomonella
GCGCTCTCGGCGAGTTATTATGATGTTTCAAATATTGATGAGCGTGGTGATTTTAGCGAATTTCAAAAGCTAATGAAAACGAAGACAGAACCAACAACACGAAAGCTAAAGCTGAAGAAAGGAATGAGATCGCAATCGATGGACAGTTTGGACCATGACACGCTTTTGAGCCCTTTAAAGAGACGTAGCAAGCTGACTCGCAGCAATAAAAGCTTGTCAGGCAAAACGGATGATGAACAAGAGAACGATAAAGATGACGATGGAGATGAGGATGAGGATAATGATGATGATGAGGATGTCAGTAACCATGTTATGCAGTTAATTTCTAACGCAATTTATTTAATTTTTTTTCTGGGCTCTTTAAAGGAGGATGAAGTGGCATCTGGTGATAACACTAACGATGAAGAAGAGCACAGCGGTACCGTCTCAGATGAAGATGAGCCTACTGAAAGTATTTCCGAAGCAAAACCAGCTGCAGCAGTAAACAAGGCTGATGAGAAAAAGACAAAAGAACAAACTAAACACCCATTTCGTGCTGTATCCTCAGCGAACGTAAGAAAGCAAAGAAAATTGCTTGGAAAATCAAAGTAGTTATAAACAGCGTAGATTAAAGATAAACGTACATACATATTTAATTGGCAAATGAAATGTAACTTGCAATGAAGTATAAGATTGGACTACTAAATTAACCACTATTGCTATTAAGTTGACAGAACATAACACAAAATCATGCATGCTACAGAGAATGGTTAAAATCATATTTTATTTGTAAACTAATTAACTTTACATCTCGCTCAGGTCAACAAGCCTCAAAGTCAGCATAAACCATTCGCTGCGAAGAGTGGCGTTGGTATACCAACTTTACATAAACGTGCCTCTGCCACATACTTTGGCAGCAAAGACCATCAGCTGAAGAGTAACCCTAGCAACATGACTATGACACTAGATGGGCCAAGTAGTCGGTTAGTGACAATTGTTGAATCGAAGAAATGAATATATGCGCAGGCATAATTTTAATGCCCAAAATATGCTAATGATATGTTGTTATATTGATTATACAATCGAGTTCATGGTGGAAGCTTTCATTAATAAATGTTCGGAAAGTAAAAAAAAAAAAACAAAAACATATTTTACTTGCATTTTAGGTATCAGTTTCTCTACAAAATTTCATGACTGCCTTAATTTTTTATTATTTTATGACTTGTTTAATCTACATTTAAAAAAGATCCGATAGGAATCCACGGACTTATACAGATACATATGTCTTCTCATAATGGGGAATGTCCCTTATTGGATTAAAAAAAATTACGATTTTGTTTTGATAAGTAATTAAAAGAACAGCTCACGTGTGCATTTATATGGTTTAATATGTATTCTAATTCATTTATTGTTACGTATAATTAATAGTATGAAACAATTATAACTAAGAAAAATTATTTAAATTTAATAAAATGAACTTAAATACATATTCACTTTTTGCAGTTCATTTCTATTTTTATACGATTTATAATGCTTAAATTTGATTTCTAATGAAAGTGTCAACATATTCTCGTTTTTAAAAATTGGCAAAGTTTTGTTTTTCGAGTAGGTATGCTCTTTAAAATTATAACTTAATTTAATATTTTATGTTTCATTTGAGCCAATTATTTTACATATTATCATTGAATAATGCATTTACATACATATGTATGTACGTGCAAACTTGGGGTCGTTGACTGAAATGTTCTGTGCATGTATGTTTGTATGTAAGTATATTTGTGATATTCTTGAATAATTTGTAATTCATTAATGTGTCTTAATTACGCCATATCGTTATTGATAAAAGTTACACGAAAAAATTGAGGTTACCATTCCGCTTTTTTACATTCATTTAGCGTTGGCAATTTTATTACGTTTCATTTTTCGTTTTTATAAAATTGCTTCCTTGTTTTATTGTTTTTATTTTTCCGGTCCCTCGACACCCGCTTGATTCATTAAGTCTGCGATGCTCTTTTCCAAGTCATCTATTCTATTGCCCATATCATCGATGCGTGTGATTATTTGATCCGACATTGTTTGGAATTTGTCTTGCACGTTCTGCAGCAGATTTTGCACCTAGAAATAAGTTGCATATTCAGTGAAGTGGAAAATTTCAAGCTTGCAATAAACAGCAAAAAGTAGGAAAACTATTATTTATGAAGAAAAAATTCAGGGGTGTGAATACTTTATTACTTTTCCCCGCCCTTTCATTAACAAGGCTTTGACGCTGCTGTAGGTACAAATTTGTATCCATTGGCAAAAAGTGGGAGTGGCGTGCAACACGAAAGTGCAGGTTTGCTGCATTGCGCAAGTAAAGGAAACTAATTTTTTTTCATACAATAAAAATAACGATAAGTCTGTAGATAACGCATTACATTCCCACCCCGCATTTTATTGCAGAACAAAGAAGTCATGTTTGATTACTCACGTATATAGTCAACTCCTGCATATTCTTCGGATCTGCATTACTGTTCAATGAGTAATTCTGATCCAAATCACTATCGACGTCATTTTTAAGGTCTGCCATTTTAACGCCGGTGTTTTTTTACTTATTTTACGTTGTTTAATTTATGTTTTTCTTTATAAAAGTATAAAAATTAATTATTTTTGCAAATTTTCCGCCTTTCTAAAACCAGACACAACAAAATTTCAACAGAAAATGACAGATGCAAGCAGCTGAGCTGAATTTTCTTCTTGGCAGTTTTGTTGTTTATGGTTGCCATGGTTATGCGTCACAGGGTGTTGCACATGTAAGTAATTGAACGAAGGGTTGTGTTTGGCTGAAAAGTAAATTTTTTGTAAAAAAATTATGATTAATGAATAACAATTAGAAGTAAACTTATTTTATTTTAATATATATAAATAATATTATCATTTAAGCATAGTATTCTGTTCCTGTTCCATCCACTTGAAAAAGCTGTCAAATTGCATATAAAATTTCTTTCTGTGAAATAAGTGTGAAATTCCACATTTCCTTAGCAAAGTAGTATTCTGTTCACGAAACAGCTTGCAACATGTTGGCAACATGAAGCTAGCAACACAATTTTCATGACGTTTTTAAATACACATGCACATTTTAAATTGTGTGAAAGCTGACAGTTTATAAAATTATTATAATGTGGTTGGTCTTGGCAAGAATGTAATCCCTCAAGTTTTAGCTTATAATGGTTCTAGGGATACACTCTGCGATCATGTAACTTTTCAGAAAGTGTTGCGCCCGTTTTTCTGTACATATGTATTTCCATTGGAAAAATACCTCATCTCGGTATTCTAGGTAAATGCTTCCAGAAGTATCTATGCGTCACCAGAATTTTAGTTTATATGGCTTATACCGCTAGCTCTTTTCAATGGCTACGAGATCGTTTTCATATACCCCCATTTTTCATAGGTTTGAGATTGATTTCATTTACCTCTATTCCAAGTTCTACGGTACCACACCGCATTTTCCAATAAACCCATATTTTTCCATGAGCTTGAGATCGGCTTCATATATGTACATATATCCATACCAAGTTCCAGGACTCTACCACAAATAGAGATATGCACTATGAAAAATTCGGTTTGTGTGGGAGGAGTTCCACACCCCTTTTAGATATCGGTTTTATTTTAGCCTATAACCATGCTTGGTTAGTCTGTGTCCGAAATTTCAAAAAAATCGGTACAGCCGGTAAAGGCATTGTGACCCCTCAAGCGAAATGATCTAATGATTGTAAAAAATGAAATGAGACATCGAAACAAAAAAGAGTATTAGACTTCATTCTCTCAACTGCTCAGAATGTAGAAAAGCTAAGAAATATATAATAAGATAGGATATATTAAAACAGCCTCCAAAACATTTACTAAAGACGCCCCTGAACTACACATATCAGTTTGATTGAAAATTTGTATTTATTTATTTATTTATTTTATACTTCACTTTTCGGTGTGTCAAAATTTCATGTGAAAACAATATGTGTTGCTGGAAAAATCTCACGACTGTGAACAGAATGTTAACCTTAAAACGATGTTTCCACGACAAGTGATTCGCTTTCCCATTCGTAACTCGCTCTCTCATTCGCGATTGGCGCTCCAATTACGAACCGAATCACGTAATTCGCCATACAAAATTTTGAGAGCGAATCACTTCATTCGTAGGTGATTCAGATCCAATCACCATGCGAATCAAGAACAAATCGTTGTCTTCTCTAATTTTTATCGATAACGGCTGTCAAAACTCATAGACCACACACATCCCCACCAGCACAAACATTGGAAAAATAGCTAGATCCCTGCAAAAATCGCGACTACTCCATGCATGCATGTAAAGAGTACACCCGAAGGACCAAGGAGTACTCCAAAATTAACCACAATTCATATAAAAAATATGGTCCAATTAACATTGTGATGTCCTAGGGCAGGACCATATACTCCATCTCTGCATTACATCAGAGTAGCACAAAACTACTCCAACATACTCCAATGACATTGTTGTTATATTTTTT
>NW_023458560.1:32329622-32330887 GCF_013731165.1 Rhagoletis pomonella
AGTTAATTGTACTACAATTCGGTCATCGTTAGCATTTATTTAACAATCCAGCGATACGAGCCCGAGTATATTTGGGTAATCCCTCAAGGTTTCGAGGATAATCGTAACAAAATATTAAAATAAAATAAGTTCACTTCTAATTGTTACTCATTAATTATAATTTGTCACAAAAAATTTACTTTTCAACCAAACACAACCCTTCGTTCAATTACTTACATGTGGAACACCCTGTGACGCATAACCATGGCAACCATAAACAACAAAACTGCCAAGAAGAAAATTCAGCTCAGCTGCTTGCATCTGTCATTTTCTGTTGAAATTTTGTTGTCTGGTTTTAGAAAGGCGGAAAATTTGTAAAAATAATTAATTTTTATACTTTTATAAAGAAAAACATAAATTAAACAACGTAAAATAAGTAAAAAAACACCAGCGTTAAAATGGCAGACCTTAAAAATGACGTCGATAGTGATTTGGATCAGAATTACTCATTGAACAGTAATGCAGATCCGAAGAATATGCAGGAGTTGACTATTTACGTGAGTAATCAATAAAATGCGGGGTGGGAATGTAATGCGTTATCTACAGACTTATCGTTATATTTATTGTATGAAAAAAAATTAGTTTCCTTTAGGTCGGTGTTATGCAGAAATTTTGTTTGGCAAACTTCGTGCAATTGTTGTTGCAGCAAACTCGGAGAGAGCGAGTTTGGCGACTCTCACAGCAAACTAATTTTGTTTGGTCAAACTGCAGCAAATTCGGTGTTGTCATATACAAAAATTTTAAATTTTGCGCGTTATGTACATCTGAAATTCTCATTTCGTGTTGGCAATAGCCATGAAAACCATAATGAACGTGCAACCCTGTGCCAAACTCGACATAACCACCTCCGAGCAAACTAAGCAGCCGCCATTTAATTTGGCAAACAAAAGTTTGTCTGCATAACACCGACCTTACTTGCGCAATGCAGCAAACCTGCACTTTCGTGGTGCACGCCACTCTCACTCTTTGCTAATGTATACAAATTTGTACCTACAGCAGCGTCAAAGCCTTGTTAATGAAAGGGCGGGGAAATGTAATAAAGTATTCACACCCCTGAATTTTTTCTTCATAAAGAAGTTTTCCTATTTTTTGCTGTTTATTGCAAGCTTGAAATTTTCCACTGAATATGCAACTTATTTCTAGGTTCAAAATCTGCTGCAGAACGTGCAAGACAAATTACAAACAATGTCGGATCAAATAATCACACGCATCGATGATATGGGCAA
>NW_023458560.1:32330987-32338456 GCF_013731165.1 Rhagoletis pomonella
TGCCTATTTCTCGTTGTTCGCTTTGTGTTGCCGCAGCATTCGCCACAATATATAAATAATATTATCATTTAAGCATAGTATTCTGTTCCTGTTTCACTTGAAAAAGCTGTCAAATTGCATATAAAATTTCTTTCTGCGAATTAAGTGTGAAATTCCACATTTCCTTAGCAAAGTAGTATTCTGTTCACGAAACAGCTTGCAACATGTAGGCAACATGAAGGTAGCAACACAATTTTCATGACGTTTTTAAATACACATCCACATTTTAAATTGTGTGAAAGCTGACAGTTTATGGAATTATAAAGTGGTTGGTCTTGGCAAGAATGTAATCCCTCAAGTTTTAGCTTATAATGGTTCTAGGGATACACTCTGCGATCATGTAACTTTTCAGAAAGTGTTGCGCCCGTTTTTCTGTACATATGTATTTCCATTGGAAAAGTACCTCATCTCAGTATTCTAGGTAAATGCTTCCAGAAGTATCTATGCGTCACCAGAATTTTAGTTTATATGGCTTATACCGCTAGCTCTTTTCAATGGCTACGAGATCATTTTCATATACCCCCATTTTTCATAGGTTTGGGATTGGGATTGGGATTCCAAGTTCTACGGTACCACACCGCATTTTTCCATGAGCTTGAGATCGGCTTCATATATGTACATATATCCATACCGAGTTCCAGGACTCTACCACAAATAGAGATATGCACTATGAAAAATTCGGTTTGTGTGGGAGGAGTTCCACACCCCTTTTAGATATCGGGTTTGTGTTAGCCTATAACCATGCTTGGTTAGTCTGAGTCCGAAATTTCAAAAAAATCGGTACAGCCGGTATAGGCATTGTAACCCCTCAAGCGAAATGAACTAATGATTGCAAAAAATGAAATTAGACATCGAAACAAAAAAGAGTATTAGACTTCATTCTCTCAACTTCTCAGAATGTAGAAAAGCTAAGAAATATATAATAAGATAGGATATATTAAAACAGCCTCCAAAACATTTACTAAAGACGCCCCTGAACTACACATATCAGTTTGATTGAAAATTTGTATTTATTTCTTTATTTATTTTATACTTATGTTTCCACGGCAAGTGATTCGCTTTCCCATTCGTAATTCGCTCTCTCATTCTCGATTGGCGCTCCAATTACGAACCGAATCACGTAATTCGCCATACAAAATTTTGAGAGCGAATCACTTCATTCGTAGGTGATTCAGATCCAATCACCATGCGAATCAAGAACAAATCGTTGTCTTCTCTAATTTTTATCGATAACGGCTGTCAAAACTCATAGACCACACACATCCCCACCAGCACAAACATTGGAAAAATAGCTAGATTCGTTAAAACTATTGATTTAGCTAATCAACCACTACACATTTGTTCTCCACCGTTGAAATGCACAATAAACAACACATTAAACAATAAACAAAAGCAAAGAACAAGAAGCAGAGATGCAAAGTGAATGAAGAATGTGTCGTAGAAACAGGTTGATTCGCCGTTCCTAATTGGGAGAGCGAATCACAGGATTCGGTTGGCGTGGAAACGCCCTTTAAGTTGTTAAAAATGTTCATAAGAGGTGCTTTCCTGTACGAAACGCGGGATTCCGCCGGTGCCCAAAACAGCCCAGAAATCATTCCCATACGCAACAAAATGCGTAATAGAGAGCGAAAATTGGAACGTATTGGATCGTAAGTGTCTTAAAGCCTGATTATGGCAACTTAACTTAATTTAACGGAACGTAGAACTTAGAGAATCAAAATGAAACAGATTTCGACGTGGCATTAAGTTACGTTAAGTTTCGGCTGTTCAATTACAAGCAACACCCATTTAACAGAATTTTTAACAGAGAGCCATAAGCTCCGTTAAGTTGCCATAATGAGACCATTATTCTTCATGCACGAAACAGCCCGAACTTTTTCTCCGGGTAAAAATGATTAACTGTCAAAGTGCATATCAGCTGTTTTGTGTTTACATGTCGCCTGAATTTACTTAGTGCTTTTAAGGAATCACGAAATGTAGTTTTTTGCGTTTCCGTACTTCTGGACCACGTTCCGGATCCGGTCCGGATTGTTACACCATGTCCCCACCAAAATGTTAACCAACTCAAATCGAACTTAACCACATCACTAACTATTGTGGACAAACTAAGTGTGGACAAACTTCGGTCTGAGATTTATAAAACAGTACAAATGCAGAGAACAGTGTTCGGTAACGAAGTTACTTTATTGACGCATTGCTATGAAAAAATTACTTTTTAACAGTGAGATTTGGTTAACTTTAAATTTTTATACTGAGACCGGTGGTGAACACTCAAAATACGGCCCCAAGAAGGCATAACATGGATGAAAAAAATTGAATAGATTTGAAGTCGAGCGGAGTAGAGGAGTAGATTTAAAATTTTTTCAAAAACCTGGTAAATCTAATCTAATCTTAATGAAATCCAAACACTAGTAGGGAACGAATTTTTTTACATTTTTACACTAATGACCCACAGATGGCGGAAAAACACAGGGTTGTATCAGACTTTCGACGTGGTTTCGAGTTGGTTAGCTTTTAACCATCTCAGTGAAATCGTTAAGTGCTGTCATTTTTATATGGCGAAACTAGGCTAAATCAAGTGGGTTATCGGGATAACCAACTCAACAGCCATAACTACGTGGTTAGCTCGGGTGGGGACATGGTATTACGGAAAGAACCTAAGAAAAAACAATCCACATGTTTGCTATCAACATTTAGAAAGTTGAAATGTTGCGCAACAATGTTGCTATCTCATGCAGCAAGATGCAATAATACAACCCAGTAGATAATTTCAGGAGTTGAAGAAGCGCACTAACGTCCATGGATCTGACCCGGATCTGACATCGTGGTGTTGCCAAATGCATGCGCGACATTGCCCTTACGTTTCGTCAGATGGGAGCGAGACTTAACCGTTGTCTACGTCTGTGAGTTCCTACGCTTCCGATGGGCAGCCGGCGCCTGCAGCACTGCGAGGGCAAGCTCCCCGAAGAACGCTGAACTCGTCTGTACCCTGAAGGTTCGAACCGGATTGAATTTTTGTGTCCTGGATCGCCGCGACTGAGATTTGGTTGCGCCTCATGAAATTGACTTTTTCAGCGATCATAGTTTGCAGCCCGTGGCAATTAAAGTTCAAGTTTCAAGTAGCTAAAAATTACCTATGATTTTTTAGATTTTTTTTCGAGGATATTGCACATTTTGTTCCATATAACGCATGGACAAAATATGTACATATGTACATATATGAAATATTAGGATATGGGTAACAAACGAAAGAGTGTTAAGAAATATTTAGTATGAACATTTATAATATTTTTGAGCTGTTTGAAGCGGGCCGTAAGCTTTTTAAAAAGTTAAATTAGAATTAGTCAATAAGTTGAATCAAAATCAAATGTAAAGTTTGTTTCATTGTTTCTGCTTTTTTATACTCGCGGCTCATTGCTCCTATGCGTGTATCTTTTCATTCACATATCGTCGTTTAAAGTACAAAACCGCGTATCGTCGTTCTGCAAAATCGCGTAACTGACATTTTTTACCAAAAATTGATTTCAAAAATTCAGTGAAATGTGCTTAGAGAAGAAGTATGGGTATCAAATTAAAGACGAAATTCTGTAGAATTTAAGCAGATTCCATGTTTTGGTGCATAAGGACTGGTAAGTATTGAAAATGTCCTTTTAAAATTTTATTCTTGAAATTTCGCAACATTTGTTTTTGAAAAAATTATATGTTAGGGACTTATGTAAACTCGATAACATCCACAAATTTCGTCCTTCTGACTTTATCAGCTAAACAAATTACCTATTCGTCCTTGTGAATCCAAAAAATTTTTATTTTTTAATTCCAAAGAAGATTCCTCTTGCATTTGGTACCCACATTTTTATTCTAAATACATAGCACTGAATTTTTTAAATAATTTTTGGAATTAATCATAGCTTTGAAATTACGAAGTCCTTTAAAATAAAATCTGATGTAGGAGAGAACAAATAAAAACGCCACCTTAAATTAAAAAGTAGATTTCAAACCCATTTATTTATCTCATACAATATAGAAGCAATTTATTCGATTTAAGTAATGAATATCTAAATCCCGGGACTAATCCCGGGATTCCGGGATTGTGATAACGACATCCCGAAAAAGCCGGGCTCGGAAAAAGGTGAAAAACTAACATCCCCATTATATACATACATATATTTATGTGAGTGAGTATGAAAATTTGTTGCGAATTCGCGAATTCCAAAAGTGAAATAAGAGGTTCTCACCAGTGTTGCCATTTTAGATGGTGAAATTTCGCTTTAGCCGGCAACTGATTTGTTAGCCGTTTTGTAAAAAAAAAATTGCCGATTTTAGCCGATTTTGCTATTTGCCTTGTTTTCTTAAAATTCAAATATATATCGTCACTAGACACGAATGAAGGCGCGAGCTCAAAAGTTGACCGCGAAAAAAGGCGCATAAAAAAAACTTCAGCGAAGAAAGACTCTTAACATAGTCGACGGCGAAGAACAACGCGTTAATACCTTGGTTATAATGCAACTATGTTTGCGGTTGTAATAGTATGTACATTCCGTAAAGAGTTTTTTGGCGAATAATGCTGAAGTGACAGTCCTTGGCCAAGTATAAATCTATGATTACGTGTCTTTCTTCGCCGTCAACTAGGTTACGCGTCTTTCTTCGCCGAAGTTTTTATTAAGCGCCGTTTTTATACCCGAGCGCACTTGTGCACAAGGGTATTATAACTTTGTTCACATAACGGTTGTTTGTAACAGGCAAAACGAATCGAGATAGATATAGACAAATGTATACATAAATGATCAGAATGAAAAGAGAAATCGATTAAGCGGTGACTGTCTGTCCGTCCGTCCGTCCGTCCGTCTGTGCACACGATAACTCGAGTAAAAATTGAGATATCTTAACGAAACTTGGTATTTGCACTTCTTCCGGGCGTAGGACGGATGGTATTGAAAATGGGCGAAATCGGACAATAACCACGCCTACCTCCCATATAACGGTAATTTTTTAAAATACGAAAACTGCGATATTTTAGTAACTACTGAAGATTATTCACTCAAAATTGATATTTGCAATAATTTTTAGACGAAAAATAAGAGTATTATACATCTTTTGAAAATGGGCGTAGCCACGCCCACTTATGGTTACATGTGTATATCTTGGTAACCGCTGCATCAATTTATTCCAAACTTTGCACAGTTGTTGGTCTTGATACAGCATACTAAATGGCCGAAAATTTAAAAAATTGGACAATAACCACGCCCACTTCCCATATAACGGTAATTTGGAGAAATACGAAATCTTCGATAAATCAATAAATATTAAAGATAATTTACTCAAAATTGATGCTTGCAACAATTCTTTACCAAGAAATACGTTTATGATAAAATTTTGGAAAATGGGCGTGGCACCGCCCACTTATGATCACATATTTGTATCTCGGTAACCGTTCTACGAATTTGTACCAAACTCGGTATGGTTATTGTGCTTGCCACATAGAAGCAAAACGTTGAAAATTATTGGAATCAGATTCAAATTACGACCACTTTTCATATAACGGCAAATTTCAGAAATGCTAGAAACTTCAATATTTCGAAATTTAAGGACGCTAATTTACTCAAAATTGACACACACCGGCTTACCATGTGAAAATCATATACTTAGTACCTGCGCCGGGTATTTAATGTTCGGCTCTGCCCGAACTTAGACTTTCTTACTTGTTTCGTACTATTTTTTTTATGCGTCTTTTTTCGCCGTCGAAACACTAGCGCGCCTTTATAAGTCTCTAGTGACGATATGTTTCCATGACTAAGCGATCCAAAATCTGTTAGAAATGGCTATTAGCCTTATCGCGGAGAACATTTACATGCTAGGTAGGGTTATATAAAATTGGGCCGATTTCGCTTATTTTTATTTTAAACGAATATACATATTTTTTCTAAAGAAGGCCGTAGCGGGGCTTTTCTTCATAAAATGTTTGTTATGAATGTCTTAAATTTAAGTGTGAAGCTTTAGTCACAAACTTAGAAAATAACAAATTGTTTCACTGTTTGCTCAACACGCGTTTGTGTTTGGATATAGTGCCAATCTATCTATATTAATAAAAATGTTGTGTTCGTATGTCACGGTCGTCAAAACTCGAGAACGGCTGAACCGATTTAAATAATTTTTTTTTGTATTGTTCGGTGTAATACCAGAACCAACGATATCGCAAAAAATTTGAGGGTTGCCACATATTTGAAAATATTTAAACCCAATTGTATTGATAAAATAAGTGAATAATAACAATATGGGTATCAAATTAAAGAGGCTTAAGAAATATAACTGTTGGAGATATCTTTGAGGAGGGTTGCCACCTATTTGAAAATTTTAACTCAGTAAAATTGGTTCCAAACTAAAGAGTTTGAAGAAGGCTTACAGTCGAAAATATGTTTGAAGAGGGTTGCTACCTGTTTCAAAATTTAACTAAAGTACATCGATAAAATAAATGAAATATTACAATATGGGTATCAAATTAAATAGGTTTAAGAAAGATATCGTTGGAAACATTTGTGAGAAGGGTTGCCACCAATTCTAAACTTTAACTCAGTTAAACTGATAAATTAAATGAAATATTGCTATGTGGGTATCAAACTAAAGAGTTTTAAGTTAAAAAATTTAGCGTAATTTAATTTATAAACTAAATGATATATCACAATATAGATATTAAATTTAAGAGGGTTAAAAAAGATAACTGCTGGAAAATTTTTTGAGTAAAATTGCCACATATTTGAAAATTTAAACTTAGTTATTTTGATAAAATAAATGAAATACGGAATTTGGGTAACAATCTTTAAATTTTTAAGAAGGCTTACAGCCGAAAATATGTTTGAGGAGGGTTGCCACCTGTTTGAAAATTTAACTCAATTTAATTTAATTAGGTTTCAAATTAAAGAGGTTTAAGAAAGAAGACTTTTGGAAATACTTTTGATGAGGGTTTCCACCTATTTGAAAATTTTAACTCAGTCAAATTGATTAAAAAAATGAAATATTGCAATGTGGATAGCAAACTAAAGAGTTTTTAAAAGACCTACAGTATAAAATATGTTTGAGGAGGCTTGCCACCTGTTTGAAAATTTTACTTAATTAAATTGGTAAAATAAAGGAAATGTTACAATGTTACGCCATGGTCATCAAAACTCGAGAACCGCTCAACTGATTTGAATAATTTTTTTTTGTATTGTTCGGTATTATACCAGGATCATTTATATTACAAAAATTTGGAGAGCTGCCACCTGTTTGAGAATTTTTAAATCCAGTTATATTGATATAAGGAAGATAACTGCTGGAAATATTTTTGAGGATGGCTGCAACCTATTTGAAAATATTAGATCTTTTAAAATGATAAAATAAATAAAATATTGCAATGTGGGTATAAAATTAAATAGGGCCAAATAAGATATCTGCTA
>NW_023458560.1:32338556-32344348 GCF_013731165.1 Rhagoletis pomonella
TTTTTTCATTTGTACACGCTTTTGTTCTTCACTTCACAGGTACTTTTTTTGAAATTAATAAAAACCAAAAACAAAAATTAAAAATTGCATGTTGCCTCTGACGACATTCGAACCCGAACATGCTGGGAGCTAAGAACTAACAGCCAGCATCTCTACACGTTCAGCTACAGCCAGACATGCAAATGTGCTTTCAAATGCTGAACTTCAATCACATTTCGTTAAAACACGAGCAGTGATCGGGTAACAATAAGCTGGTGCAGAGACACGAGTTGGTCCGCTATAGCATGACAGAGGAACACTTTTGTAAGTACTCCAATATACCACACATAGACTACATGGTCCAACGATTTTTGCAGGGATTCGTTAAAACTATTGATTTAGCTAATCAACCACTACACATTTTTTCTCCACCGTTGAAATGCACAATAAACAACACATTAAACAATAGGGGTATTCTCTGAGTCTTGCAAAGCCCTTGCACGGTGGACGGTTTGCAAAGCTGTCCCATACGAAAACCGGTTTTAACCGTGCAATCCGTGCAATCTGTGCACCATGCAAGGGCTTTGCAAGACTCAGAGAATACCCCTAATAAACAAAAGCAAAGAACAAGAAGCAGAGATGCAAAGTGAATGACGAATGTGTCGTAGAAACAGGTTGATTCGCCGTTCCTAATTGGGTGAGCGAATCACAGGATTCGGTTGGCGTGGAAACGCCGTTTAAGTTGTTCATAAGAGGTTCTTTCCCGTACGAAACGCGGGATCCCGCCGGTGCCCAAAACAGCCCAGAAATCATTCCCGTACGCCACAAAATGCGTAATAGAGAGCGAAAATTGGAACGTATTGGATCGTAAGTGTCTTAAAGCCTGATTATGGCAACTTAAACTTAATTTAACGGAACGTAGAACTTAGAGAATCAAAATGAAACAGATTTCGACGTGGCATTAAGTTACGTTAAGTTGAGGCTGTTCAATTAGTTACAAGCAACACCCATTTAACATAATTTTTAACAGAGAACCATAAGTTACGTTAAGTTGCCATAATCAGACCATTATTCTTCATGCACGAAACAGCCCGAACTTTTTCTCCGGGTAAAAATGATTAACTGTCAAAGTGCATATCAGCTGTTTTGTGTTTACATGTCGCCTGCATTTACTTAGTGCTTTTAAGGAATCACGAAATGTAGTTTTTTGCGTTTCCGTACTTCTGGACCACGTTCCGGATCCGGTCCGAATTGTTATACCAAAAAGTTAACCAACTCAAATCGAACTTAACCACATCACTAACTATTGTTGTCCACACTTCGGTCTGAGGTTTATAAAACAGTACAAATGCAGAGAACAGTGTTCGGTAACGAAGTAACGAAGTTACTTTATTGACGCATTGCTATGAAAAAATTACTTTTTAACAGTGAGATTTGGTTAACTTTCAATTTTTATACTGAGACCGGTGGTGAACACTCAAAATACGGCCCCAAGAAGGCATAACATGGATGAAAAAAAAGGAATAGATTTGAAGTCGAGCGGAGTAGAGGAGTAGATTTCAAATTTTTGCAAAAACCGGGTAAATCTAATCTAATCTTAATGAAATCCAAACACTAGTAGGGAACGAATTTTTTTTCATTTTTACGCTAATGACCCACAGATGGCGGAAAAACACAGGGTTGTATCAGACTTTCGACGTGGTTTCGAGTTGGTTAGCTTTTAACCATCTCAGTGAAATCGTTAAGTGCTGTCATTTTTATATGGCGAAACTAGGCTAAATCAAGTGGGTTATCGGGATAACCAACTCAACAGCCATAACTACGTGGTTAGCTCCGGTGGGGACATGGTATTAGGGAAAGAACCTAAGAAAAAACAATCCACATGTTTGCTATCAACATTTAGAAAGTTGAAATGTTGCGCAACAATGTTGCTATCTCATGCAGCAAGTTTGAATGGTCAGCAAATGTTGCCGGAAATGGATGGAGAATGCAGAACCCATGATGCAATAATACAACCCAGTAGATAATTTCAGGAGTTAAAATCTGTTCCGAAAGGCGTTCCTGAGAGTCAAGAGACCTTCCACTCCACATTCCTTTCTCCTTTTTTTTGTAAGGAGTGGCACAAATTGAAGGGCTACTTTTTCGCTACCTATGGAAGGCCTTCCAGAAGGGCTTTTATAGGACGTACTTGAGAAGGCCTTTTGGAGGAGTTCTTTTAAAGTTGCTTCCTTAATTTATAAAAATCATACATCTTTGAAGAACTTATGTGCTTAATGCCGGCTGCTGTATTGATGATCCTTCGGATGTTGCACTCTGCGATGCGCGGGCACGGTAATGGAACAGCGTTGAATTACCGTGCGTTACCGTAAAACCTTCACAGTTGGCCTTCCGTGTGTTCATGTATGTTCGGTTTTAGGAAATAAGAAAATCGGGCTAATCTATCGCGACTATACAGGCAGATGGTGTGATGATGTAATTTATCAGACCCCCGATAGCTGTAGTAATGTCTGGCGAGCTAAAGTGGTCACCCGCGACCCAGGTGGACCATCATCGTTTATGGTGCAGAATGTGGAGTCGTCAATTTGCTCCGGGAGATATGTACTCCGCTGGTCGTTTCCCAGGTTTTAGTGCCAATCAAGGAAGTGTGTATGTATCCATTTGCAATATAAAGGCGCCGGCGCCTGCAGCACTGCGAGGGCGAGCTCCCCGAAGAACGCTGAACTCGTCCGTACCCTGAAGGTTCGAACCGGATTGAATTTTTGTCTCCTGGATCGCCGCGACTGAGATTTGGTTGCGCCTCATGAAATTGACTTTTTCAGCGATCATAGTTTGCAGCCCGTTGCAATTAAAGTTCAAGTTTCAAGTAGCTTAAAATTACCTATGAATTTTTAGATTTTTTTTTTCGAGGATATTGCACATTTTGTTCCATATAACGCATGGACAAAATATGTACATATGTACATATATGAAATATTAGGATATGGGTAACAAACGAAAGAGTGTTAAGAAATATTTAGTATGAACATTTATAATATTTTTGAGCTGTTTGAAGCGGGCCGTAAGCTTTTTATAAAGTTAAATTAAAATTAGTCAATAAGTTGAATCAAAATCAAATGTAAAGTTTGTTTCATTGTTTCTGCTTTTTTATACTCGCGGCTCATTGCTCCTATGCGTGTATCTTTTCATTCACATATCGTCGTTTAAAGTACAAAACCGCGTATCGTCGTTCTGCAAAACCGCGTAACTGACATTTTTTACCAAAAATTGATTTCAAAAATTCAGTGAAATGTGCTTAGAGAAGAAGTATGGGTATCAAATTAAAGACGAAATTCTGTAGAATTTAAGCAGATTTCATGTTTTGTTGCATAAGGACTGGTAAGTATTGAAAATGTCCTTTTAAAATTTTATTCTTGAAATTTCGCAACATTTGTTTTAGAAAAAATTATATGTTAGGGACTTATATAAACTCGATAACATCCACAAATTTCGTCCTTCTGACTTTATCAGCTAAAAAAATTACCTATTCGTCCTTGAGAATCCAAAATATTTTTTTTTTTAAATTCCAAAGAAGATTCCTCTTGCATTTGGTACCCACATTTTTATTCTAAATACATAGCACTGAATTTTTTAAATAATTTTTGGAATTAATCATATCTTTGAAATTACGAAGTCCTTTAAAATAAATCCTGATGTAGGAGAGAACAAATAAAAACGCCACCTTAAATTAAAAAGTAGATTTCAAACCCATTTACTTATCTCATACACTATAGAAGCAATTTATTCGATTTAAGTAATGAATATCTAAATCCCGGGACTAATCCCGGGATTCCGGGATTGTGATAACGACATCCCGAAAAAGCCGGGATCGGAAAAAGGTGAAAACTAACATCCCCATTATATACATACATACATATATTTATGTGAGTGAGTATGAAAATTTGTTGCGAATTCGCGAATTCCAAAAGTGAAATAAGAGGTTCTCACCAGTGTTGCCATTTTAGGCGGAGAAATTTCGCTTTAGCCGGCAACTGATTTGTTAGCCGTTTTGTAAAAAAAAATGCTATTTGCCTTGTTTTCTTAAAATTCAAATATATTTCGTCACTAGACACGAATGAAGGCACGAGCTCAAAAGTTAACCGCGAAAAAAGGCGCATAAAAAAACTTCAGCGAAGAAAGACTCTTAACTTAGTCGACGGCGAAGAACGACGCGTTAATACCTTGGTTATAATGCACGGGGCGAATCGTAAAAAATCGCGGCGAATTCGTAAGAATCTATTGATTTTAGATGCTTCCGTTTTACGTTGCGTTCAAGTGCATTATAATCGTTTGAATTCATTGCCCATAATTAAATGATAATTAAATGACAGTTCACTCCGTTCCATTACTTCCATTATAATCCAGGCATAAAATATTTGACGGCGAAGAAGGACGCGTAAACTTATTTTCGCGGTCAACTATGTTTGCGGTTGTAATAGTAAGTACATTCCGTAAAGAGTTTTTTGGCGAATAATGCTGAAGTGACAGGCCTTGGCCAAGTATAAATCTATGATTACGCGTCTTTCTTCGCCGTCAACTAGGTTACGCGTCTTTCTTCGCCGAAGTTTTTATTAAGCGCCGTTTTTTCGTAAATTTTTTTTTATGCGTCTTTTTTCGCCGTCGAAACACTAGCGCGCCTTTATAAGTCTCTAGTGACGATATGTTTCCATGACTAAGCGATCCAAAATCTGTTAGAAATGGCTATTAGCCTTATCGCGGAGAACATTTACATGCCAGGTAGGGTTATATAGAATTGGGCCGATTTCGCTTATTTTTATTTTAAACGAATATACATATTTTCTCTAAAGAAGGCCGCAGCGGGGCTTTTTTTCATAAAATGTCATGTTTGTTATGAATGTCTTAAATTTAAGTGTGAAGTTTTAGTCGCAAACTTAGAAAATAACAAATTGTTTCACTGTTTGCTTAACACGCGTTTGTGTTTGGATATAGTGCCAATACATGGAATAAATATTACAGGTATTGTCTTCCCAGATAGCGCATATTCAATTCGGCCTTAATTACAAAACATCATTGTTGTCCACGCTTAAAAGTTTAAGGTAAGGGAAAAATTGATATTTTCAAGCACTATGTACACATATGTATTTTTTTAAACAACCTTTTTTTTGCTGAGAACTTATTTAAATTCCAAAAACCGAAGGCCAAATTGAATTAAAAGAACCAACATTGAAATGCGACAAAATGAAAATAAAAGAGCACAAATTTCTATGTAAAGCAAAATGTTTTGGGAAGACAATAGGTTTGTTCGTCGAAAATCCAGCGAGAATAATCACTCAAAATATCAGATATAGTAAGAAAAAATGCTCCCAAATTCTCTCTCAAGTGGAGAAACTTACGAATTTTTGCACGAACGCAAATTTGCAGGAATATGCAAGTCTTGCTGCCTGCTAGTGTCCACGGTTGCATTTCAAACATAAGAATTTTTAAAATTCTTTCAGAGGGGCAAAACAAAGGAACTAGATGTAAATTTCTTGTTAGTCCGACTTTCTTCAACATACTTTTCAATTTCTTTGTCGTAGTAACTGTCGGGTTTTCTATATCGATTCTGGTTGAGATTGCATTCGGATTACGAATACAGTTTTTTTTTTCAGACGAGTACCTTTCAAATGATTGGAATTAACTAAATTAATTAAGTAAACAAGTATTTACTTACATTTTTCATTTTAAAATCGCTCAAGTTTGTAAATTTTTTAAATTAACGAATTTGTTTATTCAAATTATCGTCGACAAAAAATCCAAGCCTGCGCCAAAAAAAAAAA
>NW_023458560.1:32344448-32349910 GCF_013731165.1 Rhagoletis pomonella
ATTTAACGACCAAAGAGCATACTTAAGAAAGCGTTTTTGTACTCTCTTTGTTTATATTTGTTAGTTTTGTTTGTGTTGTGCTGCCTAATTAGGCTATTTATCTCGCTTCTTCGCTTGACAGGTACACTGCAACTCTGCCGCCTCAGTTATCCATGGCAATATATGCAATACGCAATCCTTTGTAGTTGAATGAGGACCAGTGTTGCCAGAACTACGGCTAAATTAGCAAAAAAGACCGGCTAAAAACGGCTAAATTGTTTCAACTAAATTTCACATGTTTTATTTAAATAAATCACAATTCAACTGTTCAATTCAAGGTGGAAAAAATTTTGCCAGCAAGAATTCGCAATTAGGAAAAACACTTTTTTTGGCGCAGGGTTGGATTTTTTGCCGACGATAATTTGAATAAACAAGTTCCTTAAATTTAAAAATTTACAAACTTGAGCGATTTTAAAATGAAAAATGTAAGTAAATACTTGTTTACTTAATTAATTTAGTTAATTCCAATCATTTGAAAGGTACTCGTCTGAAAAAAACTGTCTTCGTAATCCGAATGCAATCTCAACCAGAGTCGATATAGAAAACCCGACAGTTACTACGACAAAGAAATTGAAAAGTATGTTGAAGAAAGTCGGACTAACGAGAAATTTACATCTAGTTCCTTTGTTTTGCCCCTCTGAAAGAATTTTAAAAATTCTTATGTTTGAAATGCAACCGTGGACACTAGCAGGCAGCAAGACTTGCAAATTCCTGCAAATTTGCGTTCGTGCAAAAATTTGTAAGTTTCTCCACTTGAGAGAGAATTTGGGAGCATTTTTTCTTACTATATCTGATATTTTGAGTGATAATTCTCGCTGGATTTTCGACGAACAAACCTATTGTCTTCCCAAAATGTTTTGCTTTACATAGAAATGTGTGCTCTTTTATTTTCATTTTGTCGCATTTCAATGTTGGTTCTTTTAATTCAATTTGGCCTTCGGTTTTTGGAATTTAAATAAGTTCTCAGCAAAAAAAATGTGGTTTAAAAAAATGCATATGTGTGTGTAAATAGTGCTTGAAAATATCAAATTTTCCCTTACCGTAAACCTTTAAGCGTGGACAACAATGATGTTTTGTAATTAAGTCAGAATTGAATATGCGCTATCTGGGAAGACAAAACCTGTAATATTTATTCTATGTACTAGCTGTACCCAGCCACGCTTTGCTGTGGCATATTCCTGTTATATAGATAATAAATTATTAACGAAACAAAGCATACGTTTCATATGTGTTTGGTTATGTAATAAGTACTTGTGCGCACACAATATTTGTTGTTTTTCCATTCTCTACATAGATATAAAGGATATCTGGTTTGCCGACACAGGAACACGCAACATCTGAGAAGCAATCCGCATATAAATCTAAACCATACGTTTCCAAAGATCGACCTGGAGCATTATTGATTGTGATTCCGAATGTCAATCGAATTGGAAATTGCAATCTTTTAAATTAAAATGGTGTATCACTCGGAATCATGGGAACTCTTCACCTTTAAAAGGTCACCTTAAAATCTTTACTTACACTACTTTCTTCATCAATTTAATAAATGCGAGTCGCGTGCCGTTGCAAAGTTTTGGCTGATTAATATACCGCAACATGATAATTGTCACACCTATTTTCAATTTCAATTCAATTTTTCCTGGAAGATCAATCGAGTTAAAAAGTTCGGTTGGATCGTCTTTTTCCACAACGGTATTTATCGACGTATATACTATTTCCTCACGTTGAATGCTGGATTGAATAACGTTAGTGGTATTCACCAAAGTGAGCAAGTGATCTGGCAGTCTGGTAAAAGAGCAGATCCGTTCAAGCAATGACTGTTGTCAATACCACTATTATTTAGTTGATAGACATCCTTATTCTTCGCAGCAAGAATAGCCCGTTCACTGGGCCAATCGTGATTTCTATAATTAATTTTCTTCTTTTAATCGAGAAACTACAGACAATGTTTGCGTAAAATCTCTTGCGAGCAATATCAATGCATTCCCGAATGGTTGAACGTTTCCACGCAAATCTCGCAACAATCGATCAAGAACCTCAAGCGATTTTTTATGTGCCATGGTGCACTCATCCCAAACAATGAGTTTAAATTTTTGTAATACATTTTCCATACCGGATGCTCTGGAAATATTGCACGTGGGAGTTTCGATGTTTTATATGTTCAATGGCACCTCAAGAGCTGAATTGGCATTGCTTCCACCTGGTAACAATGCTGCAGCGATTCCAGACGAAGCGATAGCTAAGGTAATGTAATTTTTTGATCGAACCGTTGCCAGAATCCATCTGATAAGGAATATTTTCCTAGTTCCTCCTGGCGCATCCAAGAAGATGGTCCCCCAACTCCGTCATTTATCATTTGCATATTCTTCTTTTACTTTGGCTTTGTAACCGCCTAAGCCATTTTTGCCAGTCATTCCTCTCTGTGCTAACTTGGCCTCTCCATTCTATTGGTAATAGGTAGCCCCTATTCCTCTGCTAACACCAGCGGACTACGAGTTGATTTCATTCACACCTGGAACTTCGGGTTCTATTGGAACGACAATGTCTAAGCCAGCGGAGCCGCTGCATTTTCATTCCCTGCATTATGTACATTTCGTTGTAAATCTCATACAACTCATTGTTACATCGTTACATCGGTAATCCCCGCCGTGCGTAGAAGCCTGTGCAACTTCCGTAAGATCTTTCTCTCGAACACTCCAAGAGCCGTCGGATGTTGTCATTGGATAAGATTCTGCGCCATAACAGCTCGGGCATGGTGAGTGACTTATAGAGTGCGGTTTTTGTACGTCGAGAAAGGACTGTACTCCCGAATTGCCTACACAGTCCAAAGTTGCACTTGTTGACAAGAGTGATTCTGCGTGGGTTTTCCATGCTGATATTTTTATCGGTGATAATGCTGGTTCCCTAGTAAACGAAATTCTCCACTTTCCCGAAATTATTACTGTCAACAGTGACGTGGGTTCGAAGGCGCGAATGCGCTGACTTTTTTTTATGACAGGAGATACTTCGTCTTGTCCTCGTTTACCAGCTTGGAAAAGGCAGAAGACACTTCGCGATTTTTGTTACCGCTGATGTCGATGTCATTGGCACACGCCAGAAATTACACGCCCTTGTAAAAAATGTTCCTGCATGGTTCAGTTCTGCAGCTCTTATTATCTTAACATTTGCATCATGCGATCGTAATTTGGGAATCCTTGATCGGGAAAAGGAGTTCATAATAGTAATGATAATCATAATCTTAATAATATTATCTCATGTTATTCAAAATTCCTTAGCCTACTACGTATGCTATGGCGACCGCAAACGAAATTGTTTACGAATAAAAGTTAACTGATTTACAATGCTAGGGAATGATGTCAACAATTTTAAGTTTTCATTAAGTATTTTTTAAACAGCTTTCAAACGAAAGTTATTTGTATTCGTTACTCTTTTATAATTTTTTATTTGTTTCAGTAGTTTTTAGCCGACTTCAAAACAAAGGAGAAGGTTATCAATTCGTCGGAATATTTTTTTGTATGTATGTTACCGCATAACTTTGGACCAGGTCAACCGATTTCCAAGTGATCCCATACTAATTTGGTTTAGATCCGATCATTGGATCATGAAAAAATTAACGGTACCATTAAATTTGTATGTGAGAATTGGAGTCGGTGTGTTTTTTGCTTAAAAATTACTTGTTTATTAATTTTTTACATTAAGTAATTTGTGTGCCAACTCCTCGTTGATAATATGAGCACTTCGTTTGATAAGATGATGTAAATTCTATATTTATTTAAACTATTCGGATTTTGGATAAGTGGAAAGATTTAAAAAATTCCGTATTAAAGCTTACCCAAACAATTTTCGTTTGGAACCAGTTGTGTAATATTTCATTTAATTTCGTTATTTTCGGTCTTTACTTTTAGATAAGTGATAATCCTATTAAAAATATTTCCAAATCAAGATTTTTCAAATACCTTTCGTTTGGCACCAATATTGTACCTCAAACATATTTTCGATTGTAAGTCTTCTTTGCAAATTTCATTTATTTAATCAAACCAAAACGGTCCACCTTAATGCTTAATAATATACATATGTACACATGTACACATGTATTTATTAGAAACTGTCAGACATTGTCCCCGCCAAATTAATTATCTTTTAACTTCCCCTCCAAACAGTTTTACTGCTTTGAGGTTGAACTCAATTCTATTGAAAAGAGCGCGGGCACTTATTTTCCCGTGCTCAATTAGGAACGACCGTCAGCCACCACCCATCGTCCGAATCCGCTTAACATTTGTACATATCCCTACATAAATAATAATAAATCAAACATATTTGACAATGGACTAATTTTTCGTTGGTTTATTTTATCGCTTTATATTGAAAATACATTGGTGCAACATATTAAGCTTTCGAGTTCAAATTTCCAAAAAGATGGCAACTCTCAAACATATTTCCAACAGTTATCTATCTTAAACATCCTTAATATAATACCTATATTTTAATAAGTCATCTATTTTATCAATTATGCAAATTGAGTTAAATTTTCAAACAGGTGGCAACCCTCGTCAAATATATTTTCGGTCGTAAAACTTAATAAGAATCTAAAGCTTGTTACCGAGATTGCAATATTTCATTTACTTTATCAATTTAACCCTCCTCAAAAATATTTCCAAGATCAATCTTTCTGAAACTTATTTTATTTGATGCCCACATGGCAATATTTCTTTTATTTTATCACTTAAACCGAGTTAAAATTTGCAAATAGGTGGCATCCCTCCTCAAAAATATTTGAAAGAGTTATCTTTCTGAAACCTATTTAGTTGTACACCCACATTGCAATATTACATTTATTTATCAATTTAACCTGGTTAGAATTTTTTAATAGGTGGAAAACCACTTCAAAAATGTCTCCAACAGTCATACTTCTTAAACCTCTTTAATTTGACACCTGTGTATATAATAAGTTATTTATTTTCTCAATTAAATTGAGTTAAATTTGCAGAGGGATAACAACCCCCCTCAAACATATTTTCGGCTGTAAGCCTTCTTAAAAATCTAAAGTTTGATACCCATATTGAAATACTTTATTTATTTGATCCATTTAACTGAAGTAAAATTTTCAAATAGGTGGCAACCCTCCTCACAAATATTTCCAACAGTCATACTTCCTAGACCTCTTTAATTTGATACCTATATTGTAATAGGTCATTCATTTTACCTTAAAATTTAGTTGAATTTTCAAACAGATGGCTACCCTCCTCAAAAGTATTCCAGCAGATATCTTTCTTAATCCTATTTAATTTTATACCCACATTGCAATATTTCATTTACTTTATCAATTTAACTGAGTTAAAATTTCCAAATGGGCGGCAACCCTCCTCAAAAGTATTCTAGCAGATATCTTATTTGGCCCTATTTAATTTTATACCCACATTGCA
>NW_023458560.1:32350010-32372448 GCF_013731165.1 Rhagoletis pomonella
CACAGCAGGTAGAATTGAAATTACCATTTCATTCTTATTACCTCGTCTCGTAGACCATATATAACGCAACAGTTTTTGTGAATGCATTAAGTCGTTGTGAAGAACTCAAAGTGTGAAGTGCTAATTTCAGATAAAAAAATATTTCAAAAAAAATAATAAGTGAAGTGACCATTCCAAATCAAAAAGTTTACAATGAATCCACCATCCTCTACACCGCAAGATGAACCAACTACATCAACAACTATCGAAAACCCAATGAGTCATATACCCAAGCATGATGTTACTGTTTTTGGTGTGTCTACTGATTTAACTGATCTTAATTTACCAACCCATCTGGATATCTTGAGATATTATTTTTACTTAAGCGAACATGCTAAAACAGAACAAAAAAAGTTTTCCCATAAATCATTCACTATTCAAGTACAAGATAAGTTGATTGGAATTTGGGAAAAACTTGGTATGGAAATAATGCTGAAAAAAAGTGTATTTAATAAATTGAATAAATTGCTCGACAAGTATCAAGAGCAAATCAAGAGAAGAAACAACACCCAATAATTTACAGAGTATGTAAAATCTCTGGAAACAATTTTTTACATTGGAACATGTAAATGCGATTTGAAGGCAGCTCCATGTGCATGCGGCTGGGTTCCCGAACGCCTCAAAGAGTTCATGCACGATCAACATAATCAGAGAAGACTAACAATGGATACATTTGTGATGGAAACTGAAGAGCAAGGAGCAACGTCTATGTCATCAATGCCAACATACCAAGATCTCGATGATTCAACATACGCACCGCCACCGGTTCAAGAAGATATGGATAGAAGCACAAGTTCACAATACTCAGAGATACGATTGTTTTAACTTTGCCTTGGTATGTGACAGATTTGGTGTGCCTGACAGAGTAGCATCAGCATTGGGAACCGCTCTTTTGCAAGATTTTAAAATTAAAGATAAGCATGGGAAACCTCTCATCATGGATAAATCGAAAGTTCGCAGAGAAAAAGAGAAATGCAGACAAGAAGTGCTTCGCAAACGGTTAGATGATACCAATTTGTTAGCGTTTTCATTCGATGGCAGAAAAGATGATACTTTAACGATAGATAAAATTGATGAGAAGTATCATACTAGGATGGTAAAAGAACCTCATCTTGTTATTTTGAGAGAACCCAATTCTGAATTGATTGGTTACGTAAGACTGGAACATGAAACCGCTGAATACAAAAAAAACAAATTAAATGGTTTTTTCAACGATAAAAATATATCACTGGATGCATTAATTGGAATATGCACTGACGGTGAGCCAACAAACACTGGCCCACACGGTGGAATTATACGACGATTCGAATTGCTGTTAAAAAGACCATTGCATTGCCTTCTACACTTCAACGAACTTCCGTTTCGGCATTTTTTTGAAGCTTTGGATAAATCAACCAGCACTGGACCAAGATCGGCAACCGGAAAACTGAGCCGTCAAATCGAAACTTGTGAAACTCTTCCGGTAAGTTATTGCTATCACTCATTTATTATAATTGTCAACCATTTTTAATTATTTTATTATTATATATTTTCAGGTGGTGGACGGCTTCCAGAAAATTGAGTTGCAAAATATGCCCCCTGCTTCAGAAAAAATTGAATTTTCCACCGATTCGAGGTACTTATACGACATGGCCCATGCAATTTCTAGCGGCGTGGTTCCGGTGGATCTGGCTAACATCAAACCAGGGAAAATTGTACATTCTCGGTGGCTCACCAAGGCCGCTAAATTATTGCGATTATATGTGACAACGGAAAATCCAGATGCAAATTTAAGAATTCTGGTTGAATTTATAATTAAATGTTATGTGCCAATGTACTTCAATATCAAGTATTACAGCTCTGTCGTGTACGGCAGTGCATTATTTTTCAAGTTCATTGGTGGTCACGATTTCTAGAACCTCGTTTACGCAAAATTGTCAATCAAGTAATTAAAGATAATTCATATTATGCGCATTCGGAAAATATCTTGTTATCAATGTTGTTTGATGATAGCAAAGAAAAGCGCGACTGTGCCATCAAGAAAATTCTACGCTATCGAACCGATGTTGACGAGCCAATGGCACTTAGAGTTTATAAAAAACCAGATATAAACTTTAATTGCACAAGTTATACGGAAATGATCAATTTGAATGATATAAATATCGTATTTGAACCACCATTCACGCGAAGCATTCCGTACGATACATTGAAAGAATATTTAAATCAAGATGATCCACTGTTTAATGATCCAAAAATTCCATCACACATACAAGGAACGGAACGACATCTTCAATTGCTAGCTAGCGTTTCCAAACGGGTTATACCGGAAAATGTAGAGGCTGTTATGGCGACGACATTAGAGAGCCGTGCGAAATTGCCCAGACTTGAATGTAAAAAAGACTTCAAACAATAATTTTTTTAGTTTCTTTTCTATAACTCACTTAAATTAATTTTTTCATTTACATATGTTCTGACTAAATAAATTTCTTAAGAGAAAAAATAGATATTAGTATAAATAAATAACAAATATTATTATAAATAAATAAATAAAAATAAAGAAAAAACATAGCCATTTAGCTGATTTTTTCATGTAAAGGCCAAAAATGGTGATTTTTTGAAATGATTGTATGGGGAACCCCCCAGGGGAGTTCCAGGGGGTGTACCACTGGCATGGGTGGATCGGCCCTTCAAAGTTAGTGGGGGTCGGTCATACATTTGGACTCGATTGGAGCACTCTAAATGGGTCAAAGTGGGATTTTTCAAAATTTGCCCCTACCCAAAAGTTCGACCCAAATTGGGAGACATCAGAATTCGTTTTAGAGGTATGGTTCCTTCGGCAAAGTTTCTTATTTTGATCCCTAGAATACGATTTTCACAGAGCAATGAGCGATTTTTAAATCGACCCGCCCTAATGTTCTATCAATGTAGATATATGAGTTTTGTTTTATGGGCGTTAAATCTTTGAGTTGTAAGTTGGCACCTAGTCGACATAAAATACCCGTACAACGTGACCCTTAACTTACAAATCCGATTAGTATTGTTTACTAATATAAATGGTTTTGTTCTTTATTGGGTTTATAAAGTGAGCACACACATGTCTACATGTACATTTGTATGTACGTATTTATGTATGTGTAAAAAATTTACCTGCTGAAGCCAAGACTGTAAGGAGAACGAATATGCGAATCAAATTAATTTGATTAAAACATTCCATTGGATACTTAGAAAAATAGTTTAATTTGTCGCGGGGGAAAAAAATTATGAAGGCTTCACTTACATAAAGGTTACATAATCGCGACAAAAACTGGTACATATTCGTATATCATATGCAAGAAAGTGTGGGCAATGTTTGCTTTAATTAGATGGAACTGGTTGGAAAAAGGTTGAGCAAAACCAAAAAAAAGGAAATTAGAGGGTTAATATATTTTACAAAAGAAAGCCGGGTTTAAGAGCTACATACGTCCCAGTCTCGGTACAATACCTGCCGGGAAGCAAAATGCTCCAGTTTTCGGCAAGAAAAAATTTAGCAATATCGTTTTTAAAAAATTGAACTCTTTAAATATTTACATTTTACATTTTCTATTTATTCACTAATCTTATAAAGTATGTTCGATATTTTGTTTTTGTTTGGAAGAAACTACCTGCAAAAAAATTCCCAAAGATCAACACGATTTTTTACTAACTTCAAACTGGCAATTTGTTATACTAAAATGCCAACTTGTAAATATGCAAATTTATTGAATTTTCCTGAGTTTTTCTCGAAGTTAAGAGATTTTTTTCTGTTTTTGGTTGTAGTATGAACAATATTTTTATGAAAAATGCGCGGAAAATTTTAAGTAAAGAATGTAGCCTAAATTGTTAAAAGCTCCAATAATAATTAGTGCGGCATTGTACTTACATTCATATATAGAAATTTATAATTTGGCGTGATTTTTATTTCAATTATAGTAAATATTTTAAGTAATTTAGAAATATTATCATTGACGCTCCGTTTTATGAAAAATTTTATATATGAAAGTTCACTTTTTTTTTGTTTTTTGTTATTTATGACAACTACATATCGACTGCTGAGTGGAAGATCGACCTATCTCGGTAGCCAGTTCGAAAACGCCCTATTTCAAAAAACTTTTCAAGAACGCCCTATTTCAGAATTTTATTTAAAAACACACTATCTAAAAATTTGGTTGAAGAACGCCTTATGTTACTTCAAAATGTATTGAAAATGTACTGAGATAGGGCGTTTTTGAACCGGCAGCTGAGATAGGGCGTTTTTGAAACGTATTCTGAAATAGGGCGTTCTTGAAAAGTTTTTTGAAATAGGGCGTTTTCGAACTGGCTGCCGAGATAGGTCGATCTTCCACTCAGCCGTCGATATATTCAACAATTTGATTGAGCTTGAGGCCGTTATTATTGAAAATTTTTGTGGAAAAACAACAGCAATTTGCATTTTGGTATAAGTTATAGCTACAGTGAGCATCCGTCATGTATTATACGGGACAGTCCTCTTTTTTGACCCATTGACCTGATAATTTATTTATTTTATGCGGGACGCCAAATGTTCTGTATTTCTTTTAATGTCCTGTATTTGTGCCATATTCGGTGTTTCGACGCCTTAACAGCTCATTAAAATGGCATGGCTATGAACGAGTTTTAAGTGATGTTGGTATATGATCGTAATTTTCTCCATAAACAGTTATTATTTTCTAATCTGATTGCTGTGATTCGAAACGTTTTGGCTATTTTTCCTTAGTTTGTTTAATAATATAATACCGAATTTCCAAAACTATAAAAATTAATTCTACAATGTTTCACCAAAACTTCAAACTTTTTAATTAGAATCTGTAGAAAAAAGTTTGGTTTGCAGTTTTGTAACTTAATAAAATTGAGTATAATAATGTGCGACTGGAACATACTTGTATAAAAAAAAGCGTAACTCCGTCAACAAAAAAAAAGCCAAAAATTAACGACTTAAAATTGCACTTTATTATACTAAAATTTAACAAATTTTACGGGGTAAAAATCTCGAGAAATTACTCTACAAATTTGTGATGTTACTAAAAGGATACTGATACTGGGGGCTAATACATCTAGGATCATCGAAGAAGGCTTTAAAATGTGTAAGCTGATGTGGAAACAATTTGCAAAATTATTTTTTGTCCCGTATTCGGCTCTCATAAATATGGTCACCGTAGTTATCGCTGCTATTTCGGAGATCACCACATCTCCTCATCGGACTTCTTCCACCGTCGTGACTGGGATGTGACCCAGCGATCACGGGTTACAAAGCCAATGGTCTACCACACTGACCGAAGTTCCCCACGTAAACCAATGTTGCTTTTTACACTTTTACATATCGTCGTCTCATAAAACGGATGACGAATGTGCAAAATCACGATATTGGGATTTTGATGCAGATTTACTAAGTAGGACATGCTTCGATTTCTGCAATCCATTTTTTTATATCTCCATTAGTTTTTGAGATATTTCGTGCGCATTTTGTCGTATGTTACATAATATTAATACGACAAATTCCCATACAAACGTACCTTTTTTTTAATCATAAAACGTTTGTCGTATGTGGCACATACGACAAATTCCCATACAAATGTAATCTTGTTTTAATCATAAAACATTTGTCGTATGTATCGCAAAACTTTGAACTTACGACAATTGGATGGTCCCCTACTATAACGATACAATTAAAATTGAAAATTAAACTAAGTAACTAATTTTAAAATTTTAAATTTTTAAATTTTAGCTTGCACTGAGTCTCCAATGAAACGAAAGAGATAAAAATGTACAAAAGACTGAATTTAAGTATTGTTTTTTGTTTTTATATAAAGAAAACGTATGTTCGTAACATATTTACAGCATAAGAGATGTACAGATTTTTTTTATTAAATACATGATTATGTTTTTGTTATGTTTTTTCTAATAAGTAATCATTATTTAATAAATATGTCTGTTTTTTTCATCAAATTATACCATCGTCCTTGAAATAGATACTTTACTATTGTCGTATGTTCTGTGGACAAAACAAAGTGGTGAGTAAACGCTACTTACGACAAATGTATACGGAATGAAAAGTAAATTTTCTCATTAACGTTAAGAGATATTAAATGTAAAAATATGGGAAATCAAAACTAATAACACCAACTACGTCTCCTTCAAAAGTTACAAAAATCTACCGTACAGTTTCGGATTAATTCGACCTTAAACTTCAAAGTCAATTTTCTCAAAACCGTGTTTTGTAACATTCGACATCCGTTTTCTGAGACGACGATATGTAAACCCAACAACAATCAAGGGCAGCTATTCTGCTGCTAATCAGACTTTATCATGTGGTTTTTGCTGGTTTTTGTTAATACATATTCTATTTTTAGAATGTTTAACTTTAAGTGTGCCCGTCCTTAAGTTATTTAATTTTTTTGTTATTTATGGCCTAAGTTTACACTGTTTTGTTTTTCTAAATAGAAACTTTCCAAAAATACAGCATTAAATTGTGTATGTAATTTTACCTACCTTCTTCCCTAACATTAGGTTTGTTTTTTACATTTTCCGGCTAGTTTTGGGCAAATGAGCGTAAGCATGATAAAAACATAACAAGGTAAAACCATTGAGAGGCAGTCTGACGTTTGCCAACAATATAATTTTAAAATCAAAACTCAACTCACACACACATTCTCATTTTCAATCTCAAACAACAACAATTGTGAACAATTTAATTTTTTTATTTTCAATTTTATATGATTTTAAAATGTTGGCAAACGTCAGAAAAAAATCATGGCCGACGAAATGAGAGAATGAATTTACCTTGTAATGTTTTTATCATGAGCGTAAGTACGAAATTTATGGCAATAGAGGACCATATACTCAATTTAAGGTTTGAGCGGCAGCAAATGCAATAACGTTAAACTAACGGTTCACTTGATATTGTTTCACTTATCAATCAAAGAAAAACAGCTAAATATGCACTTATTTTTTAGCTAAAATTCATGGCGGAATTATACGAGGTGAAGTAATTAGAGCGAGAAGAAAGATTTTGACTCTGCCTTTTTTGAAAAATTGCTTCTAAAATTGGACTATAAGGCAGCCGAATGTCAAAAAATAAAGCGAGAAAGCTGTTTTATTACTTCCCCTGTTTATTGCGCCATGGCTAAAATTCTAATGTTTAAAATTTTTTCTCTTCTACTGTCAGTTTGACAGTTTTCACAATGAAAAACAAATTAGGTACTTTCGGGCAGCCACGGGCACACAGTGGGATAAATGATGAAAAAGCTGGCCAATACTCTCACTATAGTTTGTTTGCTTTTATCATTGACTGAATTTTGCTTCGGAAATTTGATTTTAAAATAGTGGTTAAAGCACTTAATTATTTTTTTGCGAGAAATGCTCTCTTCTGACGCTAAAGTTCTTGTTCTTGTTCTTTGCTATTTATTATTATTTTTGTGTACTGCAAATATCGAAGATGGAGCTAAAATTTAAGTTATCATCAACAATTTTAATTTATATAGAGAATATTCTATTAATATTATTCTATAACTAGAAAAAGTACCAGCCGATTCGTTCGTCATTCGCATGGTAATTCGATCTGAATTACCTACAAATGAGGTAATTCGTTCTCAAGATTTTGTATGGCGAATTACGTAATTCGGAATGTAATTGGCAAGGCGAATGACGAATGGGAGAGCGAGTTACGAATGAGAGAGGGAATTACGAATCGTGGAAACGCCGTATAAGTATTAAGTTTCCATCAGGTCCAGATTTGGGAAAAACGAGATGAAAGTGTAAAAAAATCGCGTTTTCGCAATATTTGAGAAGCTCTAGCAAAGAAAGTAAACGTGAGAAAACCTTTCATTTAGACTTAAATTAAAGCTAGAACTTTCAACTGTCCCTGAAAATACCATCCCTACATCTTAACCGGATGGTCATTTATAGTAATTTCTTGAACAATAAACAAATATTGGAAAAAAATTTTGTTAAAATCAGATTTTGCTGTTCAATAAATGACTATAAGTGACCTTTGGGTCAAGATGCCGGGATGGTATTTTCAGGAGAGTAGTCGAGAACTCTAGATTTAATTTAAGCTTAAGTAGAAGGTTCAATCACCTTATCTTTCTTTGCTTGTGCATCCCAAATATAACACTTTGAGTTTTTTAAAAATACCGTTATATGGAAATTGGCCAATTTGTTGGCAGAATTGGTTTATATTAACACGTTATACTAAATAATATTCACTAAAGAAGCTTGTGTTCCAAATTTGAAGCCTCTAGGTTAACTTTTACTATATATGGCCAGCATTTTTGTGATTTCTCCCACTGTGGGGCGAGCTAGAGAACATAATTATTATGCGCCCCGGTATCTGGAATGCAAAAGTTGGCAACCCTGGGTGTAACTGTTTCGACATTATACTGTATGAAGCTTTTGTGTCGAACACATATACATAAATAGTTAAATGAAACTCTGTACATTAAGGCGGATTACTCGTTCTAATTCCGAACTATTTCTTCCATCCCGCTTAGGAATCGTTATTTGTTTACAATTTTGTATTGTGAAATAAAACGTTATGCAATTTTTTGTAGTTTAAATAGAAAATATTGAATAAGAATGACTTCGTGCTAAAGTTAGTGCCAGTCATGGTAGAAAAAAAGAAGGTGGTTTCACTTAATGACATTAGCAGCCATGTTAGCCATTTGACTTTTGTTGGGACTATGACATTTTCATCAAAATCTAGCTGCCAGATTGAAAATTTTAACAATTTTTTTATTTGAAAATAATTTGATTGACAAAGAAAACAAGTAATTTTTAAGCAAAAAACAAACCCCACTTCATTTTTCATATACAAAGATTATCGTTAATTTCTTCATGATGAAATAATAGCATTTAAACCAAATTAGTATACAATAACCTGTGGGGTAACACCTTTCCTTAAAAAAAGAATTATAGAAATCGGTTAACGTGGTCCAAAGTTATGTGGTAACATACATAAAAAAAAAAATGTTCCGAAGAGGGTTGAAATTGGTTCCGACCTACCGTGGGGCGTTTATACTCATAAAAAGTACAAAATTTACCCAAAGTAAGATCTCAAATTTGTAATCACAATAATTTAGGTCAAGGTTGTCGAAACTGCGGCCTGCGAGATTGGGTGGTATCAACCGGATCCTAAGGCTGTGCCGGTGGCACGCGTACTCCTTTTACCTGCCGCCGACTCGACGAAACGATGCATTTTCCTTTGCTTACTAAGCTATTTAGTACTTAATAATTGTAAATGTATAATTTTTTTCACTTTTTATGATTTTTTTCTTCTTTTTTAGTTTTTTTTTTATGCGGCACGGGCCCCCTTGTGGCGCTTAAATCCGGCCCTGAGTATAGCAGTAGGTCGGGTTAACTGAGGGTTGTGAATATGGAAATCTATAGTTAAACCCATATCAGTGGTTAATACGCACTGTAAATTCGGGCCTAAAATGCTAAGAGCATCAATTCACTATGATTGAGCTCTTAGCCAATGGCAGTTAAATATTTTTTGGGAAAGAAACAACCATTAGAAATATTACCCTTGATACCTAACACCAGTTGCTGGACATTCTAACATAATTTATAATTTTAGTTTAAAAAAATCGAAAACTTAACTTTACACACAAGCATATTTCATTCAAAACGACAACGAGCTATACAGCTCAAATTTGTTCCATGCCACAAACCCATAATTGCCATTTTCCCACAAAGTGTTAACAAACAAAGTATTATAACTTCGATGGAAAATTGCGATTTTATTGCACAAAAATACGTTGCATTTAATTTTAATTGGAAGTTAGTCACCACAGGCAAAGTTATACGCCAGCAAAATGTGAATATTGCACGGTTGGCCAATTACAAAATCCTATTATTACACATAATTTAACAGAAACCATAGAAAGTGGAGCGCATAGTAAACCGAAAAACCCAAAAAAAAAAAACAAAAAAACAATAACAAAAAGCCAGATGAACAGCAGAACGGCAGGAGCACCCTCAGCTACAACAAAATCATAGTTCCAAAATGCGAATATTCAAGGCACTTGCTTGCCACGTTCAACATTTAGCTATTTTAAATTGTCTGCCACTATCAATATGACATGGGCGTTGTTCTCCGCATTGTCATTTTTGTTTTTGTTGCCCTTGTTGTTGTTGTTGTCGTTGTTGCATTGCAGTAGCAATTGCTGTAGATGGTCGAATAAAACCTCACCTGAAATTAAATTGACAGGAATGACAAAGCGTGACAGCGCAACGAGTCAGTGAAAGATAAATCGTTGGTGGCGCTAACTTGCCGGCCCTCTGTCTGGAGATGGGTTCAATGAAGGCAGCATCATCGCCTTTAATTGTCTGCAAACTTGCTCAGCAGTTGTTGAGTGAAAGCGCTAGCCGTTGGCACTGACATCGCGTCATTGTTTGGTTAGTTGGTAGTCCTTAAAATGGAATTCTTAGCATGGCGTTGGAAAATTACTTGATCAACGTGGCTGCGAAAAGGGTAGAAATGTAATGTAAGTATGTATGTAGATATGTTCGTAGACCAAGCTTGCAAGTGTGCTGATTCCATATAGCTGTGCGTCACTCTTTTGTTTAACTTTCAACATCCTTGAGTTGTGACAAGTATGAATAAGTACAAGTAAAGTATAACTTGTTAATTTTCTTAATTTTGTGTTTGATGGAAAGCTGTAGGGCTATAATTTGCATGCAATTACTTTGACGACGAGATGTAACCACATTAAAAGTGACAACTTCTGAACATTCTACAACTTTTTATTTCCATGTGCATACGTACTTATATACATATTTATTCATTAGACCGCACCAGCTCAAAAGCAAAAAAAACCACACGCACAAGGCGATTTCGAATTTTTTATGGCTGAATCTAGGGGACGCCTTTTTTACACTTTTCGTGACATCCAAGAACATTAGGGTGGTCCAAAAATGCATGCGAAAAAGAAAAGTCGTATATGTAATGCTCCAACTGGGTTTTTTATTTAGAAATCAAAAAATAAATATTTAGAGGTCGCATGTATTTTGTATGGGGTAAAAAACAAGTTTCTGTTTCTCTTCAAGGAAATAGTACCCAATTGTTTATTTTACCATATTTTAATAAAAACGATTTTTTTATGGGCCCCTAATTAAAATTTTTTGGGGTATTTGGGGACCTTTGAAAAATAGTCAATATTTAGAAATGACTAAATAAACAATTAGGTGGTATTAACGAAAGTCTTCTAAAGCGAAACAGAGTTTTCCGATCGAAGAATTTTGATTCAAAAGTATTCTACACAATTTCCGCGAAAACCTGTTTTTCTCCATATAAAATAATAATTTGTGCGCTTTGAGCGACGAGAGCATTGAAATTCCGACTTTAATTTTTTTTGGACCAACCTAATGTACATACGACAATATATATATATTTTACTGGAATAATCGAAATTCATCCCTAGCAAAAGCTTACGGTTTTGGTGAGCTTTAATGTGCTGACGTAAGGGTGGTACGTTAGGGTAATAAGAATTTATATCTAGTGGGTAAGCACTAGCACGGGGTACTCCAGGTCAATGAACTTTGGAACAAAAAAAAGTTCTCCTCGAAGCAAAAACATAGATATATCATAACTTAATATTCGACAGTAAATGTCGAAGATATGACGAAAAATGTAAAAAAGGCCACCCTAATTATGTTTTATTTTTCAAAATTGCCTGGCATACTTTAGACTTGAAAGTGTATGGCGAAATTTTTTTTCAGGACCGTTCTAGTACTCTTACATATACAGGGTGTCCCAGAAGTAACCTGCCAAACTTGAGGAGAAGGCAGGTGGGGTGGTGAGCTCCCTGATAAGCAAACATTTTTCAGGTAAAAGTGCCACCGTTTTTGAAATATTTTAATTTTTTTTTTAATTAAAGAAAAATCGTGCCTTTTCATGTATTTTCTTTAATTGCATCTACAAACAAGCCTATACTTAGTAAATTTTTTATGCAAAATACTTTCAGATAGTTGCTTCTCCATACTCAAATGCAATGTAGTTAAAATATATTAAGGAACCATTTGTTTTTGTTATTTTTATGGCCTTTATAACAATTATATTCAACAATTTTTATGAGCTCGAGACCGTTTTCAGTGAAAACTTATTGTGGGAAAGCAACAATAATTTGATTTTGATTATAAAATTAGGACGATATTGCGATTTTTAACTTTTTGATATTTTCTTCCCCAACTTTGACTAACTTTGGTGAAAAAAAAATGTTCTGAGCTATAACTTTACATTGCATAAAAAATTGTTCATTTAATAAAGATTTCAGAAAGGTGCCACTCTTACTATTTCGAATAGAAAAAAAATATAGCCGCTTTTGTGGGTAAAGGACTGAGACACGCTAGAATGTATTTAATAGATTTAAATTTAAGTTGGTCTTGTTACCGACCAATGACAAGCTAAATAGTACAAAGGTACATTATTACTTGCTCCTGACATTATTTTGTGTCACTTATCGAAAATAATGAAAGTGGATTTTGTGAAATTGGACCCTTCGAACATTGTGTTATTAATACTATGACAGAGAACACGCAATATACGTCGCACGAATATGCGGATATTCACCTAGTTTACGGTGAAGCTTGCTGTAATGCCAGACCTGCTCAAAGACTCTATGCAGAGGGATACCCAAATCGTCGGCATCCGGGTCGAGAAGTATTCCCCCGCACCCATAGAGAAATTTTTGAAGGTAAGTAATTTTTACACCTTTCTTGTTTGAAGCCATTCTTCTTTTAACTATCATTTTCAACTTTTTTAAGGTCGCATACCTGGAAGGCGTGGCGGCGAGACAGGACAGGTCCATCGACTTCAGTGAGAATGATGGAAAGACGGACTGGAATACCGAAAACTACAGTTCACAAAGCTTTAAAATACCATCCCTACCACATTCCACGTGTTCAGGCTCTACAAGAAAGAGATTACCTGTCGAAGGTTCGATTTTGCCGTGAAATGTTGCGAATGCATGATTCAGACCCCAACTTTTTTAATAAAATAATTTGGAGCGATGAATCATCATGCAAACGTGATGGCTATTTTAATTTACATAACCTTCACAGTTGGCAGATAGACAATACCCACGAGTTGAGAGAAGATCGTTCGCATTACCGGTACAAAATAAATTTATGGTGCGGTATTTTTAATTGACAGATATTGGGACCTGTGGGACTGCCGCCAACGCTCAACTCCCAAAGTTATTTAAAGCTCCTTCAGGAACGGCATCCAACTCTTTTAGAAGATGTACCCTTAAACCTGCGGCGAAGACTATGGCAGCAAATGACGGATGCCCTGCTCACTACGGGCGTGAAGTAAGAGCTCATTTAGACGAAACTTATCCTCGCCGATGGATTGGACGATACGGGCCAATCACATGGCCCGCTCGACCACCAGACCTGAATCCATTCGATTTTTTCTACTGGGGCTGTCTTAAGGACAAAATTTATTCAAAAATAATGCAAAACGGAGAGCATTTTCGGGAACAAATAAATTGAGCTGCTGCTGTGATAGCCCAATTGAGTTTAGGATCTCTAAAAGCGTATTTTCTTAAAGCATATTTTATCAATAAATGAATAAACTTTTCTTCAAACAACTCATGTATATTCTATTTCACGTGAACCCATCCTTCACAAAAAATATTGATAGATATAGCCCTTGTTATTGACTCTAGTCCGAATCCCGGTAAGTAACACAAAATAATATCAGGAGCAAGTAATTATGTACCTTTGTACTATTTAGCATGTCATTTGACGGTAACAAGGCAAATTCAATTTAAATCTATTAAATACATTCTAGCGTGTCTCAGTCCTTTACCCACAAAAGCGGCTATAACTTTTTTTTTTCTATTCAAAACAGTAAGTGTGGCACCTTTCTGAAATCTTTATTAAATGAGCAATTTTTTTATGTAATGTAAAGTTATAGCTCAGTACATTTTTTTTCACCCGAGATAGTCAAAGTTGGGGAAAAAAATATCAAAAAGTTAAAAATCGCAATATAGTCCTAATTTTATAATGGTTCCTTAATATATTTTAACTACATTGCATTTGAGTATGGAGAAGCAACTATCTGAAAGTATTTTACATAAAAAATTTACTAAGTATAGGCTTGTTTGTAGATGCAATTAAAGAAAATACATGAAAAAGCACGATTTTTCTTTAATTCAAAAAAATTAAAATATTTCAAAAACGGTGGCACTTTTACCTGAAAAATTTTTGCTTATCAGGGAGCTCACCACCCCACCTGCCTTCTCCTCAAGTTTGGCAGGTTACTTCTGGGACACCCTGTATGTAAATATATGTACGTATGTATGAATATTTTCAAATTCCTAAAAGTGCGGCATTATAATTCAATCTCTGTCATTAAAATTCACCTGATGACACTGAATAAATAAGTTTTATTTGTTTTGCGCATCGGATGCTACTATCCAATTCCTATGAAGAATCACTCGCTGATTCCAAAAATAAAGATAATTTTATGGACAAAATTTCGAGATATTTGCAATTTACCATTTTATTCAGCTAAAAAGAGCTTCCTCTTTATTAAGTTAAATAATATTAACACGAAATATAGCAAAAGAAAGGCTTAGTAGTTTACGAGAAATTTTCTTACGAAAAAATTAAAAAAAAAAAATGCAAGCCTTAACAGGGGAAAAAAATAAAAAATAGCCGCCAACAAAGAAAAACGAGGGATAAATAAAAAGTTGTGAGTACAATTAATTTTATTGTACAACAAACATCTTGCAATATTTGTTGGGGCAATTACAACTACATATTTACGAAGCTTGCTAACACAACTGATCCCTGTTTTACAACTGAAGTTGCTGTGCGCTGTAGCAGCGCCCTTATGTACATACATACATATGTACCTACACCGGCACTCATGTCTAGAAGGTACTTACAGAAAGTTGTCGAATATTCCAACTGAAGTGTCTCGATGTCAGAGCTTCTACATCAGAGATTCCCAAACTTCCCAGAATACACTCGGAGGTCTGCCATTGCCTGTCGATGGGTGGCCGCTATTAGAAAAAACCTTTTTTCTATATTTTTTTGCGATGTTGTTTTGACCAGGGCTTTAACCTAGACCATGCGGAGTGGAAGCGTACACTGCTTACCACTACACCACAGCGGCCGCCATTATTAATTATTTTTATTATTACGTTTGCAAAATTGTGGACAAAGTTGACAGAATGCATTTACTTAATATGCTGTTATTCCGTACAAATGAGACTTAAATGCGTATTTACATATTTATATAAAATAAGGCGCATTGAGCTGAAAATAAAACATTTTTCTTTGCTTAATCCAATATAAATTTACCCCCAAGGAATATATCGCTAGCTTAGAGCGAAAAGTTGCTAAGTCCACTTTTTATGAAAACTCATATTTTGATATAGGAGGCTAAAGAAATTGAATACGCATCGTTTCGAAAATTATAAAGGTATTTGTTTTATTTTTTCCTCTTCATAAGTAATAAAAGGAAAATTTGCTAAGTTCAAAAGAAGCACCACAAATCCGATAAGGCCAAAATAATACGACATCTTTTAATAAATATCGAATCCTTCTGATTCTTATGGAGTTTTGCTTTGCTTTAAACGCGCAAAATGTTTGATTCAAAGTCTTGCGAAATAGTTAAAGAAAATGGGTATAGGAAGATTTTTTCCTCTCCTGTAAAATTTTTAAAATGGGACTTAGCAACTTTTCTTTCTAAGCTAGCGATATAATGCTGTGCCACATTAAAAACGAATTAATGACGAAGAAGATTTAATTGAAGGTTGAAAAAGTGGCAAAGAAGAAAATAAAATAAAATTGAGAAATCGGAACGGATATACTGGCTTGCGAAAAAGGAAAACATAAGGAAATGACACATTTGATGCAGACAAAAAGGCGGCAATGAGCTCAGCAACAAAAGAGGAAATAATTATGTGGGTATGTAGGTGCCACTTCCGCTTGATTTCTGTTTTTATTAGTAACAGAAAATAAGATGACAAAAGAAAAATGAAAATGAGCGTAATAAATAACGTATACGCGTAACAAATGTGTAAGGAGAAATTGTAATTTAATTAAAGCTGAGAAATTCCGCATTCCAACAGAGGTGCCATATAAAAGGAAAGACGCACACAAAATAAGAAAGGAATGATAAATATGTATGTGGCATTAATCAAATGCAAAAGAACAATAAAACGGTGTGGAGGTGAAGCAAGTAATTACCTGAATTGGTAGGACTTTTTGTTTTTTGGAAAAAATATTACAGTTACTCCCAGCCGTTTCGATAATATATTTGAACAATTATTTAGGAACAGTAACAGTTTAGCATTTATTTAATATACATACATACTCGTACATACATGTATAAAATACGGCTATAATTATTTTTAATCAAAGTAATTAGTAGGGTGTTTGACTGGGTTGTTTCAATCAGACAAATCTAAAGTCATAAATATTAATGTATATTGTTAAAAATGGGACTAGAACATTTTTGTTAATTTTTTATGTGAATACTGCAATATTTTACACTGCAGAAAATTACTTAAAAAATAAAAGCAAAACCGAACAGAAATCTTTTATTATTTTTTAAGTGAAACTTCTTTAGCGGCGGTTGGTTGGTTGGGAGTAAATTGGCAAATTCAGCGGAAATTGCACACGTAAATGGTGCAACGGAAATGAAGCAACGGAAATGGTTGGGGCCGAAACAAGTAGTTCTTGTGTGTATGCATATGGCATGAATTTATCAAAAACTTGCTAATAAAAGGTTAGAGGTCAACACTTAGAAATAACAATACAAGAATGAAAGTAAAGGTGAGTACGCATATAGATAAAGAAAATTATAAAGGCAAAGGTAAAAATAAAAACAAAAACAAAGATATGTAAAGATAAAGGTAAAAACGAAGACCAAGGTAAATTTAAACACTTTTCTTATACATATAAGGGCAAAGCTGAAGGGGAATATGTTGATGAAGAAAATGATAAACATAAAAGTAACAAGTAAGAAAGTCTAAGTTCGGGCGGAGCCGAACATTAAATACCCGGCGCAAGTGTTAAATATATGTTTTTTCACCCTTCCGAAACCTTCCGCTAGATGGTAAGCCGAGGTGTATCAATTTTGAGTAAATTAGCGTCCTTCAATTTCGAAATATTGAAGTTTCAAGCATTTCTTAAATTTACCGTTATATGAGAATCGGCCGTTATTTTAGTCCGATTTCAATAATTTTCAACGTTTTGCTTACACGTGGCAAGTACAATAACCATACCGAGTTTGGTACAAATTGGTAGAACGGTTACCGATATACTTATATGTGATCATAAGTGGGCGGTGCCACGCCCATTTTCCAAAATTTTACCATAAACGTATTTCTTGGTAAAGAATTGTTGCAAGCATCAATTTTGAATAAATTAGCTTCAATATTTAATGATTTATCGAAGATTTTGTATTTCTCTAAATTACCGTTATATGGGATGTGGGCGTGGTTATTGTCCGATTTTAAAAATTTTCGGCGGTTTTCTATGCTGTACCAAGGCCAACAACTGTGCCAAGTTTGGAAGAAATTGGTGCAGTGGTTACCAAGATATACACATGTAACCATAAGTGGTCGTGGCGACGCCCATTTTCCAAAAATTTATAATATTCTTATTTTTCGTCTAAAACTTATTATAAATATCAATTTTGAGTGAATAATCTTCAGTAGTTACTAAAATATCGCAGTTTTCGTATTTCTGAAAATTACCGTTATATGGGAAGTAGGCGTGGTTATTGAGCGATTTTAAAAATTTTCGGCCATTTGGTATGTTATGCGAAGGCCAATAACTGTGCCAAGTTTGGAAGAAATTGGTGCAGCGGTTACCAAGATATACACATGTAACCATAAGTAGGCGTGGCTATATAGGAAGTGGGCGTGGTTAAAGTCCGATTTCGCCCATTTTCAATACCAACCTACCTTGGATTGAGGGAAACCTACATACCAAATTTCGTTGAGATATCTCAATTTTTGCTCGAGTTATCGTGTACACGGACAGACGGACAGACGGACGGACAGGCGGACGGACAGACAGACATGGCTTAATCGACTTCTTTTTTCATCCTGATCATTTATGTATACATTTGTCTATATCTATCTCGATTCGTTTTGGCTGTTACAAAGAACCGTTATGTGAACAAAATTAATATACCCTTGTGCACAAGTGCGCTCGGGTATAAAAACAAAGATGAGGATGAGGATACCGTTAAAAGTAAAGATGAAGATAGGGCAAGAAAGATTAAAATAAAGGTAATTAAAGAGGAAAGGATATAGAGAGACACAGAGACTCAATCTGGGAACTATTTTGGGATTTTAGAGATTTTCGGGATTCTCGAGACATCGATAAAATAATCGATATTTTTATCGGTTTTGTTATCGATATTTTTATCGATTTTGATATCAAACTTTTTATCGGTATTGTTATAAATTTTGCTATCGATGTTTTTGGGACTTATCGATATGATTTTGTTATCAATATTTCTATCGATTTGTTATCGATTTTGTAATCGATACTTTTAACTATTTTGTTAGCATATTTTGTATCGATTTTGTTATCGATATTTATCGATTTTGTTATCGATACTAGCCGATTTTATTATCGATATAAATCGATCTTGTTACCGAAATTTATCGATTTTTCTATTGATATTTATCGATTTTTTTGTCGATATTTACCGATTTTGTTATCGATATTTATCGATTTTGTTATCGATATCTATCGATCTTGTTATCGATATTTATCGATTTTGTTATGGGTATTTGTCGATTCTGTTATTGATAATTATCGAGTTTTTTGTCGACATTTATCGATTTGGTTATCGATATTTATCGATTTTGTTATCGATTTTGTTATCGATATTTATCGGTTTTGTTATAAGTAATTTTATAGATATTTTTTATCGATTGTGCTATCGTTTTTGTTATCAATTTTACTATCGATTTTACTATCGATATTTTTATCGAACTGGTATCGATATTTTTATCGGTTTTGTTGTCGATATTTTGATTGATGTTACTATCGATTTGGTTATCGATAGAGTATAAAGATAAATAAATAATATAAAAAAAACTTTTTAATAAACAACGCTTTTATAAATGGACTAAAAAGTAGAAAATAATATTTCTCAGTCCCATAGAATTTGTTTTGATAACTTTTGATTTTGAAATTTTAGCAAAAGTCATTATAACCAATTTATGAGATTGAAAAAGAAAAGCTTGGGGCGCATGCAATACAAAGCATTCGATTTAATTGACAATAGTCAAACTACATAACGTAGACCTGAAATTTCTACAGCGAAAGTAGAACTTTGAAATCGATTAAAAAAAAAAATTCACTATCACTGAACGTTTAGTGATAGTGAAAAACAAATTGCATTATCACTAAAACTTTAGTGATAGTTAGAAAAAACTCACCATCACTAAACTTTTAGTGACACTAGCCAAGCGAAGATAGCCAATTTACATATGCAAGTGGAAAACGCTAATCCAAAGATACGTTATTTGTACCTAACTTTAAAATAATAAAAACTCCAAAAAAGCAAAAAAGTGTAACGCTGTTACTCTTAGCGCCTTTTTCTCAAGTAACCTGTCACTTTAAAGCTCACTTTATATTTAAAGGTTGCATTAAAATTTATAATTATGTCTAAAATAAAGAATTTTATTATCGGGTTCAAATTGGTTTACAACCAAGAAACATACATACGTCAAAAACTGATAATAGAATTGCGCAACTTTAGACATAGCTTTATTTTTAATCCAACCTTTACTGTGAATTTAATATATTATCTACACTGAGGGAAAAAAAATATTAAAACCAAATAGAAACGTATCCAATTCAATTCAATTACGCGCATATTAAAATGACCGCATTCATGCTGAAAAAGCATCCGCGAAGTGAATAATCAAGACAAAAACTAAAAAAAAAATTAATTTGCATGTTGCCGTTGCCTGCAGTGGAATTCGAACTCAACCATCTCCGGATATCAACAACTTGTGGCAAGCATCTTTGCGCACTCAGCTACACCCAGACATATAAATTTGCTTTCAAATGTTGAATATCCATCAACACCACAGCACGCGATTTGTACTATGTATGTATGTGTCAAGAATGATAGAATACAAGATTGCGCCAATGAGAGAGGATTTTTGAGCGTAATTTTTGCGAGACGTCATCTTGGTGCATTTGCGAGAGAGAAATGCCAAAACGCATATAAAAATATGTAAACAATGCAGAAAAATGTGTTAATTTTAATATTACATGGTCCAATTTTGCAGGAATCAATAAATATACAAAGATTGATTAATTAGGAACACGTAGCAATAATTTTGAACATGTAGCCCTTTAGATAAGTACGATTTTTAGCACATGAAAAAATGGATGTATTAACAGTGTTTGCAATTTCATGTAGACCAAAAGGAAGATGTGCAGGAAAGTGAATTTTTGGACATGCCATTTTAAAAAGCCATGCAGAGTGCATATTTATATTTGTGGACGGTAGCCAACCACCATAAACTCCACAGCTGTTGACTCCACAGCTTTTATTTGATGACTTTTGTACCATTTCCGATAGGATGCATGAGTGTGGCTTTTTTGGAAGCAAATATTCTATGTCAGTAAAACATAATTTAAGCTGAACTTTTAAATGTATAATAATTTGGGCACTGTTTTGTATTAGGTACGTAACAGCGCGGTAAGATACCGCTTGAATTAGCGCCTGGCGCACTAAAAGAATCAGGTACTAACAAAAATAAGTAGGTAGTGAAGTTTATGTATCTATTTACTGTAGAAACTGCTTTTGTATGTATGTATGCCATTGCCAGCAAACTAAACCAGCAACTGTCTACATTCACCATGGAAACATACCTACTACAATTCACCAAGGAAAGGCCAACATAGTTCCGTGTAGAGGCTCATACCTCACACACATAGCACAAAGCTGGATTTGGTGTTTAATGCATGTCCTCGTCAGCAGAACTGCTTCCACTTTTTCGGCAGGTTTGCGTCCGTAGGAAACGAAAAAAAAACTTATATAGCACGCTTTCCTTTTGTTTTCACTATTACACTTTGCCACTGCAAACTTCATTTTGCTTTTTAATGTCTCAATAATTGTTTAAAACCACGCAAAAATACTAACGCACAAATATTAAAATTGGTATTTGGTTTTTTCGTATGCTCACATTCAACAATTGCACCAAGATGACGTCACGCACATAGCTCATTCTGTCAAAATCACAAAGAGCGGATTAGCGGTACCGCGATTGGCGCAATCTCTATTTCTCTCAATCGTGTGTATGTGTGTGTTGTCTCTCAGAGCGGCGCTCTGCATGCTTGGAGTGCGTATGTACACATACATATACATACTCAGATGTGAACAGTCAAATACGTGCGTAATAAATTTTGTGTGAAAATTAGTGATGGGCGAGTCCGAGATGTTTTAGTCGATTGTCTCGATTTTTCAAATATCTCGATTGTTCTCGATGTTTTCTCTTGTAGACGATTTGCCACCCGAAAAAAGTCGTGCTTAAGCTGAACTAACATATTCGTTAGCAATCGACCAAGTCATCTCGGTCTCGCTGCTGGCCAGCGGTTGTTAAAACATCTCGATGGTTCTCTGTCGCAGACTGTGGCATCGAATTGCCAGTCGTGTTTAACATTCGATAAAAATCGGTCAAAACATCTCTGACTAGCCTGTGGAAATTTTGGCAACCTCTCATACGAGGTTTTGCATTTTCTTGACACGCGGTTTTGTACTTTAAATGACGTAATGTATATTTTAGGATTTTTCGGCTGAAGCGGTTGCGGTTTTCTTCCATATAGAAGTAAATTATATTTATTCGTTATATGAAAGCAAATGCAACAAGGAAAATTCTAAAAAAAATCAACAGTAATTTTTGGTCATTTTAAACTTTATTATACTAAAATTGAAGGAGCTGAAATTCCCCACAAAAAACAGTCCATCCCCCGATTCCCCACGGAAACTGAAATTCCCAGCAAATCGAGAGTTCCCCACGAATTGGCCCCCTGGTTCACACGATCTCGTCAGTGATAAGTCAGTCGACTCGAAACAATCGAAAAACATCTCGATTGTACAGTCGGGCAGCGAGTCGATTACTGACTCGATTGTAATTTTGCAACGATGGCGATTCTCTCGATCGTTTAAACATCTCGGACTCGCCCATCACTAGTGAAAATATTATTTTTAAATACGAACATTCTTAAACGATAATCAAATATAAAGTATTCATTTTTACTATGCATTATTTCCCTCAGTGTACATATCGTCGTCTCAGAAAACGGATGTCGAATGTTACAAAACACGGTTTTGAGAAAACTGACTTTGAAGTTTAAGGTCGAATTAATCCGAAACTGTACGGTAGAT
>NW_023458560.1:32372848-32403327 GCF_013731165.1 Rhagoletis pomonella
TTGTTTTGTCCACAGAACATACGACAATAGTAAAGTATCTATTTCAAGGACGATGGTATAATTTGATGAAAAAAACAGACATATTTATTAAATAATGATTACTTATTAGAAAAAACATAACAAAAACATAATCATGTATTTAATAAAAAAAATCTGTACATCTCTTATGCTGTAAATATGTTACGAACATACGTTTTCTTTATATAAAAACTAGGGCTGTGCGATTAATTGATTACTCAAAATTTTAATTAATCATAAAGCAAATAACTCAATTATTCGATTAATTGGAAATTATGATTACTCAAAAGTTCAGTTACTCGAGTAATCAAGATTTTTGATTAACCAAAAACAAAAATATTTGAGTAATTTGCTTTATGATTAATCAACATTTCGAGTAAAATGAGTAATCAACATTTCAACTCTTTACATATGTATAAAGTAGCTAAAGTTCCTTGATACTTTGAAAACAACGTTTCTGTTTTCAAAAATTAAAACAAAAATTTTTTTTCATATACAGAATGTAAAAAAGAAAATAAGCATTTTCCAAAGCAAACTCTTTTAACGAGCAAAATTATTTTTTTTGAGTAATCATATTTCAAGTAACTCGATTAATTATCGTTTTGAGTAATCAAAATCTTGATTACTCGAGTAATTGATTAACCGAATAATTGATTAACCAACTTGCTCGAGTAATCGAATAATCGCACAGCCCTAATAAAAACAAAAAACAATACTTAAATTCAGTCTTTTGTACATTTTTATCTCTTTCATTTCATTGGAGACTCAGTGCAAGCTAAAATTTAAAAATTTAAAATTTTAAAATTAGTTACTTAGTTTACTTTTCAATTTTAATTGTATCGTTATAGTAGAGGACCATCCAATTGTCGTAAGTTCAAAGTTTTGCGATACATACGACAAATGTTTTATGATTAAAAAAAGATTACATTTGTATGGGAATTTGTCGTATGTGCCACATACGACAAACGTTTTATGATTAAAAAAAAGGTACGTTTGTATGGGAATTTGTCGTATGTGACGCATTTTCAGCACATACAACAAAAGGCATACCCAATCATCAATATTATGTAACATACGACAAAATGCGCACGAAATATCTCAAAAACTAATGGAGATATAAAAAAATGGATTGCAGAAATCGAAAGAGCATGTCCAACTTAGTAAATCTGCATCAAAATCCCAAAATCGTGATTTTGCACATTCGTCATCCGTTTTCTGAGGCGACGATATGTAAAATAATAGCCGTTTCCATGATTGTACTTAACTCAAAAACTACTGGATAGATTTCAGTCAAATTTTCAGAGATTGTACCTTGCATATATGGTCCTGTTATAAGGTAGTTTAGTATAAACGAAAAAATAGCATCAAAAATGACCCTCTAAGGAAGTAAGGTTAAATCTATAACATGTACATATATTAACTTTTTACATTTTGCTAACTCAGGTGTACAAAATTATGGAATAAATGTAATAGGCCGAAATCTGCGGAAATAATAAAAGCAGTTATATCTTCGAATCTGGTTACGCCTGGCGTTACAAGATGGAACTCATTGTACGATTCGGTGCAGAAGTTAATAGAAGTAAAAAACAGATTAGGTAACTATGCTATAAGCTGGAAATTTCTACTTTCAATGAGGAAGAAATTGAGTATTTGGAAGAATATGCAAAAGTAATGCAACCTATCGCAGAAGCTATCGACTTCCTTCAAAGAGAGCAAAATATGTTCTTTGGTTACTTTATTCCAACTTAACTGTCCATCAAAATAAAAATGCGACGTTTAGCTTTCGAAAACATGAAATATTTGACGGAAACTAATATTCAAATGCAATCAAAGCTAATGTAAAGGTTTGAAAAATGTTTTAGTTTGCACTCTTACTCTTGGGATGCAGTTATTGCAGCAATTCTCATTCCCGATATCAAACTAAAATTTTGCAAAACTTTGCTGGAAGTGTTGATATACACTCTAGAAGATGTTCGGGATAAATTTAAAGAATATGCGATGGAATTTAAAAGACAACCGGTAGGGGAAGATAATAATTTACAGCCTTCCATAAGTGCTAATACATCATTTCTCGAATTCGATGAGGAGTCTACAGGTATTTGATTAAAAGAAACCAACCTGCAAAAGTTTTGAAAATAATTTGCTTTTTTAGATGAAAATCGGTATACATGTTGCCATGGCGGAGCTATACAACTGAAGTAGTTTTGTACCTGAATGACGAAGATAGAAGCATTGAAGCTTTGCATCGCTTTCCTACTATAAAAAAAATGTTTTTCTCTGCGTCAGTGCACATTAGGTCAAATGATTACCTTTTCTGTGCGAAATTAATAGCAGCTAAAATATTGCATTATTTTAATGTAAAAAGATGGCAAACGTTAAAACAAGTGTAAAGGCAGTAAATCAAATGTTAAACAAACTTGGCTTTCGTAAAACAGACTTTTCTGCTTTTTTGTATGTTCAAATGATGAGTATATGTGTTTAGGTAGTACTCAAAAACATTGTCCAATTAGCTTGGTTTTGACACAAGTTATTTTCTTACCATACTCAACCCCCTCCCCTTTAAAATGAGCTACATAATAAAATAAGTATGGTCACATGTACATAAATGGTTTCTTCTAGCGATTAGTTATGGCATTATCGAAATTCCTAAATTAAAAAAAGAAAAATATTTACTACATGTCTCGCAGATATATCTTGAGGAGAGATTCCTAAAGCAGTTAGTCTTCATAAAACACTTCGTTTTCACTTGAGGTTTCAGTATTTCCAAATTCTCCATCGATATTATTTATATTCAGAATACAAATGCACATTTACCAAAAATTGCTGGTAACTTCCTGAAAAGAATACGAATGTTTATGAAACTAATTTGTTAAAAGAATGTTCAAAGCTCTATTCACTTTGAGTAAAAAAAAGTCGAGATTTCAGTCCGTAAGTTCTCTCAAGATTTTGTCTTTTTGCGAAGGCGCTAGTGTATTTGTAACATAGCCTCGGCTACGCTACAGGAGATGAAATGTAATCCAAATTGAGGCTGCTATTTTTGTTTGCTATCACATACTTCCATTTTTACTATTTATCACCATTAAAATGGATTATTTATCACCAAAAAATGTTGGAGGTATTTTTGGAGATAGCTAAAAATTCGGAAAAAGGTTAGCTATCCTATTTTAGCACTTTAGCGATAGCGAAAGTTAGAATCCGGCTGATGGTCGACACAGTTGGCTTTTCGATTTCGAAAAGAACCTCATCAGCAAGAAACGCTATGTTTTTAGATCTAAATATTTTAGCATCCTTTCCAAATTGTTTCCCATAATTTTCATATTTATTTGATAAATAATTGTAAAAAATACGCGGTTTTTTCTAAGAGTTTCATGGAACTTTCGCAAATATCAGCAGTGCCAAATTTTTTTTCAACATGGTTGACAACCGAAAAAGGCTTTTCTTTTTCCAATCAGCCAAACTTTAAACAACTTGCCTTTTGTGATAGCATGATAGCCCAGAAAAAAACCGTTTTTCTTGAAAACGGCTAAAAACGGCAAGTTAAGTAAAACACATTCAACTCATTACATCTTATTTTATGCATTTCCGATTCCATTTTGTTTGCCGAAAGTTAACAAAATTGTAAAAGCTTACATAAAATCATAAATGGAAATAAATCAGAAAATTTTTGAAGTTATGCAAATAAGTCAGTTTATTTGCAAACAAATGATAAAAAGTAACTTTTTTAAATTGGGACATAGGTTCTCACTTAGATATAGTTTTGTTTCCCATTTAAAATTATCCTTTATTTATTCGAACTTTGCAAAAACAATGCACTTGAAATTTACAAAATAAACCGGTTGCGCAAACAACGTATCAGTAACGTTTTGAAAGTGTAAATTTGGTTTATTGCTGTATAACGGCGTTTTTTATTTTACAAAAACTAAGTGAAGTTTCTGTTATTTTGGAGTATTCCCTACAGAATGGCAACAAAAAATAATGTAAAACTGCCTTTACGAAATCGGACTTTCGCACAGCCAAATGTATCATTTGACCTAATGTGCAGTGGAAAGACTTTTTTCCTTTGCTGGGATTGTCAATCGATCGACAAGGCAAAACCTTTCTGACCAAAACTTTGAAATGTTGGTACTAAAAAAGGCAAATAAAAAATGAATTATGTTTTTATATTTTTGAAGCGACGTAAATACTATAATAATTAGAAGTCTCTTCTCAAGAATATTGTTTATTTTGAATATATTTTTTTTCACTGCTTCAGCTAATATAGTCTTACTTTGTTCTTCAAGAAGAATTATGTCATAACCATAATGCTTATTTACAGACAAAAGCAATGTCATTTTACTGAAAAATTTTAATTATCAATAAAGGTTTTCACTATCACTAAAGATTAAGTGGTAGTGCAAATTGTTTTTCACTGTCACTAAGAGTTTAGTGATAGTGCAATTTGTTTTTAACTATCACTAAATGTTCAGTGATAGTGCATTTTTTTTCACTATCACTAAAATTTTCAGTGATAATGGATTCTGCATTTTAACTATCACTGAATAGACAGTGGTAGTGAAAAGCGTATTGCATTCATTTTTTAGTGCATTGTGTCCAACCCTGGTAGGGATACATATACATATAGATAGAAAAAAAAAACAAAAATATAACCCTAAGCAAAAGCAGATGTATGTATGGACATTTGTATATTGGTTATGGGACAAACTAAATATGTAACGTAAGTTTCACTTCTCCAGTGTGGCCCAGGCGCACTTACTTTTTTTATTATTGTAGCAGCTTACTAAACTCTGTCTAAACGAATGAATCGACTAAAAATTTCAACTTCATTCTCATGTAACGGCAGGCTCAGGAAAAGGCAATATCCGTCGGGTTTTCGAAAGCACTCCATTATTAATTGCAATTAAAGAAATTAACCGGTTAATCGGTCGTTTAGATTAAAATCGAAAATAAATAAAATCCATTTAATATTTAAGTTATAAAAACTTATGTATTTTGGAAGGAATTTGCATCATCCCTTCACTGAGAAAAAAATCAACCAAAAATTGGTTAATATTACCAAATTCAAACTTTAAAAGGAATCAAAGTGATTTTTGGTTCATATTAATAATGCCATGGATGATATTTTCAACAAAATTTGGTAATATTAAACACACTTCTGGTGTTCTGATTGTTTTTAAAATTAGGTGACTAATCAGTCGATTAATTTAAAGGAAAACTTCAATACAACTAAATCGTTTATAATAATAATAATAGATTGGCGCTAACACCATATGTTAGTGTTTGGCCGAACTTCTCCTCTAATTTGTGGCGTTAAATCGTTCACCGATTATAATCGGTTTTGCGATTAATCGTGCCTTCACTAACTACAACCATGCAGAGATAGTAAGTGATGTTTCCTTTACTGAATAAATATTTTTTTATAATATTCACCCGGTCTCCCCTTTTACTTTAGTTATTCACATGTGTATTGTGGTCTTTATACCAACAATGTTTACGATTTACTCTACATATTGTTGTATTGTTGTTCAGAAATATATTTCGATAGCTTAGAGTGAAAAGTTGCTAAGTCCACTTTTTATGAAAACTGATATTTTGATATAGGAGGCTAAAGAAATTGAATACGCATCGTTTCGAAAATTATGAAGGTTCTTGTTTTATTTTTTCCTCTTCATAAGCAATGAAAGGAAAATTTGCTAAGTACAAAAGAAGCACCACAAATCCGATAAGGCCAAAATAATACGACATCTTTTAATAAATATCGTATCCTTCTGATTCTTATGGAGTTTTGCTTTGCTTTAAACGCGCTAAATGTTTGATTCAAAGTCTTGCGAAATAGTTAAAGAAAATGGCTATAGGAAGATTTTTTCCTCTCCTGTAAAATTTTTAAAATGGGACTTAGCAACTTTTCTTTCTAAGCTAGCGATTTGCTTCATTAAATTTGTATCAGCACATATACTTAGTTACGTAATTACATGCTTGTGTCTTAGTAATTTCCTAAATGTGTATTAGTTAAGTAATTTGTTTGACATCAACTGCTATGGGCAAAAATTGTTTATAATAAGCTCTAATTTAATAATCATTCGTACGCAGAGATATCAATTTTATGGCATATATGTATTTGTATGTTCGTTAGATAGGTATATATTCCTAATATATATAATTGTTAGCGAATTCGCAAGCAGTTCGCCCGAGGTGTGGATTGCTTTTGCTTAGCTTCGTAAACCGGTAATATTTGTAAATAGTAATTAAATCTCATATTATGCTATATATTATTATTACCTGATTTAATTACCAGCCATGCGTCGTGAACTGGGCTTGGGACCCGCCATGGAAAGAGGTCATAACAGGGAATCGAATAACAAGCTCTCTGATACTGACCTCACCACACATTTACGATCCCCGCAATTGAAACAAGGACTACGATTTAAGGATATGTTCCGTTATCATAGAAAAACATAAGGTTGACATCACACTATTAGTTTATTTCATATGTATGTATGTCATGAGATGGCGCAAAAGGTAGGTGTAGCTTGGCGGGTCCGATGCCTCGACGGAGAGCCTCGGGGAGAAGCGTGGACTATACAGTGTCGCGACTGCGGCCAAAATTACATATATAAATACATAGATTTATTTTAAGTGAATTTTTTTAATTGAGTTCGGAGATGTTTGCATTAAATATTTAACGCCACGGAAAAGGTGGTATATGGTGAATGCGCGCACAAAGGCAAAGACAAGGATATATACAGTGAAGTGTCATCCATAGAGTGAAGACGTGTTTTTTTCAAGTGCTCCTGTGGAAAGTGTAAAAAATTATAACCAAGTGACAAAAATAGTGTTGAAAGGTGCCGATAGCCTTAAATTGCGTCACCATAGATCGAGGGCGCCAAGGCATCGCCTCCTAAGCATATACAGTGTCTGAACTTAAAATAAAAAATTAAAAATCAAAAACTCATAAAACTCGCTTAACTACTTGCCTACTGCTTCGAAAGCGAAGAAGGGAGAGCTGGTAAGCAATCGGCGCGATACACTTAGAGTACACAAGTACCCAGCAAAGGGTCACCGACCTTGCCAATAACCTTCTCGCTCTACTGCTGGTAGCAACAGTGCTTAAAATTACAAATACCAAACCAAGCACTGAATACCTAGCGGCCTGGCGAGTATGAAGAGAAAGCGAAATAATGTCAAAAAGCGATAATGCAAACGATGCTCTCGACGCTTTCGCAAGCCGAGCGAGAATTGCGCGATCACCAGTGAGAAAACAATTACTCACACCCGATCAACCAATTGCGAGCGCACAACAACTGGAGGTAAAATCTCCGAGCTTCAGAGATGCGTGCGAAAGACATCAAAGCGAAAGTGATGGAGCAGATGAGATAAAAGAAGAGCGAGAGTTAATCATTGTGTTAGGCGAGAGCATAAGAGAGCTCATCAATATGATGGAAGGGCAGCGGCACATTAACATGACGATGAGAGAGCTAGTAAGCTCAATAGCCAAGCAGCACCAGAAAATACTGGCTGAATGTAAGGTAGTGCCACCGCCCACTGCATGCGACTCTAAAGCAACACAAACGGAGAGCAATACCAAGGAGAAGAAAAAAAGAGCTAATGCTGGTAACAAAGAGCTGCACGCAATGAAGACTGGCTATCCAACAATGCAGCACTCCCACGTCGCTACGCAGAACGAGCCAATAGGCGCGCAGCCTATGCCATTGCAACGCGAAGGGAAAATCGGCGCAAACCAACCAGGCGTCAGTGGAGGCGATCACATAGGATCGAAAAACAGCCAATCAACGGAGCGGTGGATTAAGGTATCGGGACGTAAGGTTAGAGGTAAACCAATGAAGCCCGATGCTGTGATCTTGAAGAAAAACGGCGATATGACATACGCAGAGATGTTGAGGAAAATCAAATCACAGCCTGAACTAACTGAACTCAGCCTGAATGTTAAAAACATACGGAAAACGGCAAGCGATGAGCTTTTGTTCGAACTCAAGAAGCCGGCCAATCATTTAACCCAAAAGTTTAAGGCAGCGGTTGAAACTATACTGGGCGACAATGCGCAGGTCCGATCCCTCACCCAAGAATCACTAATTGAAATTAAAGATTTGGATGAGGTAACATCCAAGGAGGAGGTGCTGAAAGCGGTAAACGATAGCCTTATCGACGCCCATATTGGCCTGACGGCAATTCGGTCCATGCGAGCTGCATATGGGAACACGCAAACCTGCACCATGAGTCTGCCAACAGCAACTGCTTATAAGCTGCTGGAAAAATCAAAAGTCCGCATCGGATGGGTTGTTTGCCGCATAAGGGAAAAAGAAGATTTGGTGAGATGCTACAAATGCCATGAATATGGACATGTAGCTAAGAAGTGTAAGAACGAAGAGGACCGCACTTCTCTTTGTTTCAGGTGCGGAGGAAAAGACCATAAAGCAAGAGTCTGTTCAAATAGCCCGTCATGCGCCCTCTGTGCCAAACAAGGCGAAAGCAACCCAAACCATGTAACAGGCAGTCGCTTTTGTGTGGCCTTCCAACGGGCGAGAGCAAAACAAGGAGCTACTAAACAACGGCGATCATGAGGTGTCTACAGCTCAACCTCAACCATTGCCAAGCGGCCCAAGAGCTGCTTACACAAACAGTTTTCGAGCAAAATATTGACCTCGCCTTATTAAGTGAACCTTATGAAAATGAAGAACACCTAGCGTGGATAAATAATATAACAGGAAAGTGCGCGATCTGGAGCTGCAACACCACCCCGCAGCACCTTGTAGTAACTTCATCCACAAGCGGGTTCGTAAGCACCAGAATAAACGATTTATACGTCTATAGCTGCTACATACCACCGAGCACTGATCTGGCTAGCTTTACAGCCATCATCGACGAGCTAGTTTGCGACGTCAGACAGAGGAGTGCGGCGCTCGTAGCAGGAGACTTCAACGCTTGGGCAGTAGAGTGGGGATGCAGAAGAACAAACGCAAAGGGTAGACAATTACTCGATGCTCTAGCAGCACTTAATGTTATTCTGCTGAATACTGGCACCGAAAACACTTTTTGTAGGAACGGAAGGGGATCCATTATCGACCTGACCTTTATAAGCAGTGGGCTGAGCAGGGATGCCACCTGGCATATCAGCGACTGCTACACCCATAGCGACCACAGGGCAATGATAATAACCATCGAGAAACCAGCTATCGACATAGCCCCTCCCAAGAGACGCCTCGGATGGAAGGTAAAAAGCTTTGACGAAAAACTCTTCGAGGTAGCCTTCAGCAATACGCACGTTTCAGGCCCGGCAGTAGCCGCAGCACCTGAGCTCATGAAAGCCATTGTTGAGGCTTGTGATGTAGCTATGGTGCGCCAAAACCGGCATAAAGCTCGCAAGCCAGCCTACTGGTGGAACGACGAGATAGCCGCGTTACGAACACAATGTAACCGTGCCAGAAGAGTTTGCCAGCGCTCACGAAACACAGAAAATGCTACTCATCTCCGGATGGACTATAAGGAAAAGCGAAAGCTGTTTAAGAAAGCTATCTATGACAGCAAAAAGCTAATGTTTAAAGACATCTGCTATGAACTGAACAGCAACCCTTTCGGGTTTGCTTACAAACTTGTGCTCAAAAAATTTAAGCATACAGTACAGCCAACATGCCCCACGCTCCTTGCACAAATCATACACGATCTCTTTCCCGCACATACAACGTTCACGCGGGAACTCTGTGAGGAACCTACTAGTACCGTCCCGGAGGTAACGGTAGAAGAGGTCACAAGTGCGGGAGGCGAGATAGCCGTTAACAAGGCACCAGGACCTGACGGAGTACCAAACGTAGCCCTAAAAAAGGCGATTGCTTGCAATCCGGAAGTATTTGCCAGCGTCTTTACTTCATGCCTTCGCGAAGGAATATTCCCAAACATATGGAAGCTCCAGAAGCTGGTACTCATACCAAAGGTCCAAAACCCTACTTCTTCTGCTGGATATCGCCCACTGTGCATGCTGGACTCAACCGGTAAGGTACTCGAGCATATTATAAAACGTAGACTCGAAGAGGCCACAGAGATTCATCTATCTAAAAACCAATTCGGCTTCAGAAAAAGGTGTTCAACTACAGACGCAATCGATGTAGTTAAAGCAATCGCTGAAAAGGCCATTGCTGGCAAGCGGTGGTTGGGTGGTACTAAGAAATATTGCCTGGTTGTCACCCTTGACGTCAAAAATGCGTTTAACAGTGCGAGCTGGAAGGAAATTTTAAATGCCCTCCGCGCCTTAGAGGTGCCAACTTACCTGCAGGCAATCATTTCCAACTATCTTTCGGATAGAATTCTTCGCTATGACAGCGAAAAACAAACGACTGACAAAGTAGTATCATCCGGCGTGCCCCAGGGATCGGTACTAGGACCCCTCCTGTGGAACGTCATGTACGATGGCATCCTGCGACTAAAAGTCCACAAAAGCGCAACGTTTGTAGGTTTCGCGGACGACGTATCAATCGTGGTGGAGGCCAAAACACTCAGAGAAATTACAGACATTGCGGAAGCCGCAATAACAGCAGCCAAGCAATGGTTAAATGCTAAGGCGCTAACGCTAGCAGACCACAAGACCGAGGCTGTACTTATAAGCACCCGTAAGAAAGTTGAAAAGGTTGTACTTAGAGTAGGAGATAGCGTTATAGAGTCGAAACCATATGTGAAGTATCTTGGCGTCCTTATAGATCATCGCCTATGCTTCCGTGACCACTTAGAGTATGCTAACCAAAAAGCTGCGGGGACGGCAGCCGCTCTTTCTCGGTTAATGGCGAACATCGGCGGGCCAAGACAGGCGACAAGGCAAATCCTAGCAGCAGTGGTGACATCCATACTCTTATACGGGACAACGGTCTGGAGTAACGCCTTCAAGCGCCCTTCGTATACTCGGGGTATTAGGGCTACGCATCGTCTCTGTGCTCTTAGAGTCTGTTCAGCTTTTAGAACAGTATCACAAGAAGCAGCCCTTGTTATAGCAGGCCTATGCCCACTCGACCTCGTGGCTCAAGAAATGAGCGACACAAGACAGGCAAAGCGTGACCAAACACACGCTGCCGGAACCGTGGACAAAAATGCACTGAGGCAGCGCAGCATATCCCAGTGGCAGAAAAGATGGGAGAAAGCGTCGAACGGTAGGTGGACTTATCGGCTTATCACGAACATTGGCGCCTGGGTGGAACGACAACACGGTGAGGTAGATTTCTACCTCACACAAATTCTGAGCGGGCACGGATGCTTTAAGGCTTATCTCCACCGCTTTCGACATGAAGAGGACCCATATTGCGACCACTGCGGACAAGCCGCTATTGAAGATGCGGAACACGTATTTTTCGCATGCCCCCGATTTAGCGCGCTGAGGAGCAGACTTAATCAAGCGCTAGGAATAAAGGCTTCCCCAGGAAATCTGGTCCCACTAATGTTGAAAAAACGAAGAAGCATGGAAAGAGGTATGCAGCATGGCTGCTCAGGTGATGCAACAGTTGCGTACCAGTGAGCAGATGAGGCGCAGACACGAACGACAACAGCAAGAAGGGAATACTATCAACGCGATAGCCTCGATATAAGCAACGAGCCCATAAAGCCCGCCACATGAAGGGATAAGTGGCGGCACGGAACAAAAGGCGGCATTTTCATCGCATCCCTCCCCGTGAAGTAATGCCTAACGGTGGTCCCGCGGGGGGCGGAAAGTAAACAGGCTTATCCTGGTTTCGTTGGGCCACTTGAGGGTAGTGCGCTACCACAACGTCCAAAGAAAAAAAAAAAAAAAAAAAAAAAAAAAAAAAAAAAAAAAAAAAAAAAGGATATATACTAAAAAATTTATTTACTAATTACTAAATACGTACATACAAAAGAATTTGGTTATTTATGTTGTATATACACTACATAGAGTGGTTCAAAAATTTCTGTTTTTGGAAATCCATAAACGCGACATTTAAATATTGTTATTTGTAATAAAAAAAGAGCCACGCATTTTTTTATTTTGAAAAAAAGGTTTTTGGAGGTCGCGCTAGTCGGTTTTTTTTATCAAAACGCAACTAAATAAAAACGTTCTAATTTATTTTTGTTTTCATGACATGTTAAAGTGCAGCTGAAAATGCTGTTTCTATATTTAATTACTCAGATATTATTGGGAAATATAATTACATAGCTGTATTAGACAGTTATAATGGGCCTACTGCCCAAAAATATGCTTTCGAAAAGAGACTGCTATGATTAAAACGTTGATACTGAACGTTTTAAGCATTGTCATGTCTTAAATCCCGTTATGAGAGGGTTTCTGGGGTGGCTTATTACACATATGATGACAGTTTTTCAAAATTAAAAATGATTTTCATTTTTATGGGGACAATTTTCCTATTCAAATGCGATTTTAGCGGAGGCAAGAGACGATTTCTCACTCCAACGACCTGGCAACACTGGTTATGGCTGATTTTTTCTTCAAGATATTGATGCTTTTAAGTCACAGAAAAATATGCTCCTTGATGCAAACAAAGGGACTGTACTTGGTAAAGACATTTTGAAAATGCGGCCGGAACTTTTCGCAGATGATTTTAAACCGTCTAGCCTCTACCCTCAGCTCCAAATATTGAAAAATATTTCAGACGAAAAAACCCCCACATTGCTATGAAATATATGACCAACTTCAAAAATCTTGTGCTACTTGGAAGGCTTTTAAGATCAAGTCTTTAGATTGCTCAATTTGACGATGACGGTACCAGTTTCAGCAGCTTCTTGCGAAAGGTGCTTTGCGGAGATAGAAAAATCACCCCGTACACGAATGACACAACAACATCTTACCCATACTCGCTCCTTCAAATGAAAAATAATGAAAGCAATCTGTTTCGAAAAGAGACCGAGAAGCGATGATTTGAAAGGAGTGAAGCTTCTTTTAGCATACATGATCTTTTCCCTGCTCACAATCGAGTCCAACAACCTACAGTTTGTGAGTCCGGAACTAGTTGAACCTGAAATATCGCCGAGGAATCTTGGGCTGAGTTTTTCAGCACACCATTATCTCTTTTTATCATATAGTTCAGACATTCACGGCTTGTCTGATACTCTCCAACAACGTTAAGCTAAACACTTCTTCCCATCCGGTAAACCGATCTGTACTCGGGAAGATAAAGGGAAATAGGTGTATTGCCTTTGTTGCAAATACTTAGTCTGGTGTTTAATAAAAAGTGTAGTAAGGCCACACCTCGTTGCTTCTCCGTGGTGCTGCCCCAGACTGGATGACTAGCGTTCGCATCGCAGCCAATCAAAACAATTTCACTATAGTTCTTTACTAAGATATCGCTGAGTTCTGGTGGTAGAATGTCCCGTCCTGGGCCATGTAGGACAATACCATAAGTATGCCGGGATGTCCCGGAGTCTCCACCTCAACTATTGTTGTATATTCTGTGCTAAAATTAGAGTAAAGGAATGCATTTATACTTTTCTTGATAAAAATACACGTCAGCGCCTTACACACCTCTCTGTTATAGTAACGATTATGGTCGACTATTTTGAGTCCCACTACCGTCTCGTTATTCACCCAGGGGTCTTGATTAGACTAATTTCGATGTCCTTCTCGCTTGGGAGATTTATTTTAGATATTTTGGATTACTTAGGCTTGTGCATCGACGTCATCTCTGAGCTTCACCGCCATTAGAAGTTCGCCTGCTCCATCGACCTCTGCATCTTCTTCTATGGGGAAAATCTCTGCTAGGAAAATTTTAATTTCGCCTTACTTATGCCGAATTGAAGCATATAGTAAGCCTTTACTAAGTTATCTAGGGATTCAGCGTAGATATCCAGAAGAATAGGCTTAATCGAGGCCTCCCAGAGCTTTTCTACTTAAAAAGTTCCCGTTCGTTAATCGCGGGTATATATGATGTTATCTAGCTGGATATACTGCAGCAAATTTTCGCTCGGTTCAGCTATAGGGGACAGCTAAAGGCGCGCACGGGGTATTCCACGGATGTCCTTTGCTTAGATCAGCTTGAGCTCAAGCCGACGAACATTTCGCTGATTTTAGCAACGCATCCAGCGAGGTAATCGTAGGAGAACTTATCCGGGCTTCGCATCACCCTCTTTCACCTTCTTAGTACCAGCCTTTTTGGTTTGACTTCGTAACTTCTCGTACTCTTCCACTATTTGCATAAAACTAGCCTTATTCCTCTCGTCGTGTTCATGTACAGTACGGGTAGCTGCATTGTTGTCTATCTTGTCAACCGTAAAGAGCGAATTTTGGTACCTCTTCCTAGTGGCGGATCCAGCGGGGGGGTTTTGGGCGTTAAACTACGTGTCAGTCAGTGGCGGACGCACGGGTGGTGTTTTAATATGACGCATATGTATGTATAATATGGCGTCTATGTATTAAAACATCCCCCGTGGGACCGCCACTGACTGATACGTAGTTTAACCGCCAAAACCCCCCACCTGAGGGTTTTTTTTTTCTTATTAGCGGTGAGGTTGCACCGCGAATGACCACCTCATTGCTAGTCGTTGCTAAATAATCTGCAGTACTATATCGGGCATTTCCGGCACAATCGTTGTATAGTGTTTGTATGGTAATCCTGAAATTGTCGCCCTCGGTAGTACACCAACACTCTGGCTTGGATTGTTAAGGAATACTACCGAAGGTTACAATACCAAGCTTCCTTCATAGTGTATGGATAATGGCGTGATACTCTTTACACTATACATATGTACATACGTATGTACACGTATATGGATGTTATTGTCATCTGTGTTTATACCCAACAAAAAATTTTGTTGCAACGTCTCTGCGTTTAAATATCTGAACCATTGATCAAACTGCTTGCTTTTTAAAAATCCGATGCTGTTATTTTTGCAGTTGTTCCATAATCCAATTATGACATCGAAAAAGTGGCTATACAGAACTGCTTAACCTACATTCATCAAATTCGGCAACATGTATATGTATATATGCATGTCCGCAAATAATCTTTAAATGATATGCCATGACTGGACGTTTATCCAAAATAGCCGGAAGTTAACAAATAATTAAGTTTTACATTCCGTTAATGTGCATGGTCAATTCCAATCGAATTATCGAGCATTGACCGAATTTCTCAATTACTCCCATTTCTTCAACACCGGCAATTGCCTTCATAATGAATGCTCCATTTCACAAATACTCTGCTTCTGATGCCGCTATCTCCACTATATGTATTACTGAAATAATCCATACGCTATTAAATATTCGCTTAACATTGCCTGCAACTTTGTCATTTCGCCAACATTTACAGTCGAGCGTATCACGGCTTTGCAATAATGTAATTTTCCAGCATCAATTTCATTGCGAAACCAAGAAAAGTTTTCCAACAGCAGCAATTGCAATGCCTTCGTACTGCAGTCGTGGTTATGGATTGTCTGTGTGTATATGTGGGTGGGAGTGTGAGTTCGCCTGTACATAACCGAAATTGCGCATTTATGCTGCTTCATCGCCCATAATGACCAAGTGGTGAAGAGCAGCAGTGGTGAAGCAGCTTACAAAAAATATGATAATACCTGCGCAAACAAAGCTAATTCACTGTGTACGCCAGTGTTGCCGTTTTGCTGCTTTTGGAACTAGTTTTAGCTCTTTATTTTCCTATTTAGCTCCGAAAATTGAGATTTAGCTTCTAGTCTTTTTTAGCTCATTTCAAAATTTCCGAGCACTTTTTTAGCTCCAGAAAGTTTTAGTTGTACTTGGTAATATATAAAAATTAAAAATTTGTAATTTCATTGTACAAGTGTTGACTAAAATTCATTTGGCTTTTGCGATCTCAGGCTATTTTCTAGGCATGGGTAACACTGCGCTGCGCGGCGCAATTGCGTTAACACCATAGCCGTAGTTGCCGTGCCAACACCAGTAAATGGAAAGCGCCAGCGCCATTAACACCAAGCAACATAAGAGGCACACACACAATTCGCCTTAACTCTTTGAAAATTTACACGTACTTTGTTTTTGCATTTGAGTGTTGAGAACGCAAATTTAAAGGTTTTACTCAAGAATGATAGTACAAGCGTTGCTCAGCGCTTATAGAAATAATAGACATGACACCACTGTATGGTGTACTGCACTGTATGACGATGGGTACTGTGGTGACAATCAGATGGCGCCGTGTTCAATTCAATACACTGCGCTATTGCGCTGACACCACAGGTGGCGCTGGCGTTATTGACCTAGCGCCAAGAAATTGCGCAATTACCCATGGTTACTATTTTCGATACGTTCATGTTATTCTATTTCGATTTATACTTAGAAAAGTTCCATTCCTAATTCAAATGGCGCGCAAGCAAATCGAAAATGAGCAAGTAAGTCGATTAGTTTCTACCAAGTGCGCGGGAGCACACAAACTATAGCGGATAGTAATTCGAGCTCCGATAAGCTCAGACGGTGTATTCTTTCTCAGGCGGCAACGGTAGAAAAATAAAGCCAAAACGTAAGCGTTGATAAAATTACAAATTTCGAAATGCAGTGGGAAAACATACATTTGTATTCACGGGAAAACACGGACTCCACCATAAACTCAAAAATTAATTAGAAAAAATTCCTTTTTCTGAACGCGCGGATTCTTTTTAACCTTACTAATTTTACTTTAAGGCGAGAGGGAAATACAACTTTTCAGAAACATTTTGCGAAAAATGATTCGTTACCCAAGTTTTTATGGTCAATTCAATTATCTGAACAGCGTTGCCATTTTAGCCGTTTTCCGGCTAGATTTAGCCGGTTGCGACAGCAAACAGCCGGAAAAAAATTCGATTTAGCCGGCAGCCGATTTGTTAGCCGTTTTGCAAATAAAATTAGCCGTTTTTAGCCGATTTTGCTCTTCGCCTTATTTTATTAAAATTCAAATATACAAGTTTTTATTTTTACATATTTAGTGCTCCAAAATCTATTAGAAATGGCTAGTCTTATCTCTGAGAAAATTTTCGTGTCGGACTGTGTTATATAAAATTGAAAAACAATCAGATAGTGAGCCGATTTCAATGTTTTTTGTTTTAAGCGAGTGACCCAAATACACATAAACTGGGACGCGTCATTTTAGCAAATTAAAAAGTTACAAGTTTTGCTGAAATTTTGCCGAATTTTCATAATTTTTACACCAAGTGTGAAATCTGTTTGTAGTATATGTTGTTTGTTAAGTAATGAGCTACATATTCATAAAAAATAATTAATATTAAATAAACTAAAGAAAAATAGGCAAAACTTGCTTCAATTTTGCGTCCCAGTTTATATTTGGGAGAACGTAGCAGGAATTTTCTTCATACAATTTTTGTTATGAATGTCTTAAATTTAAGTGTGAAGTTTTATTCGCTACACTTAGAAAATAAAAGAGCACGAATTTCCATGTGGAGCAAAACTCTCTGGGAAGACAATACATGGTGCAAACATACTTTTTAAATTTTATAAAATAAAACTGCAGTAGTTTTCATCTTATGTGGATAATTCTTGTGACAAATACATAGTTTCGTGCTTATATTTTTGTATATATAATTTTAGCAACACCACATCTTTATCAGAAAATTCCGGGCATCCAAAAATTGGTACTGTTACAAGTTGCATACATCATTTTAACTCGACCTCTTTCCTGTTCCACGGATAATGGTACATCTTTCAGAGGTTTTAAGATATTTTGCGTCAGCAATTTGTTATCAACCTACGTGCCCTACCTCGGAAAATCAAAAAACTTTATATTCGAACGTTTGCTCAGGTGTACCGAATTCTGGAAGTTTGGAAACGCGCAACACTTTTAATATTTTCATCCCACTTCACTAACTTCACATTTTTTTCTACTTTTTTAAAAGACAAAAATTTTTCTGCTAGTGAATCTGGTGGCATGATTTTAGTTTAATGTCATAAACTTGTTAAAAGTGAAGTGGTCGGCAACAACAACGAATGCCAAAAAATTAAACTACCTTCTGCTTTCACAGCTTTACGTGTTTATTTCTCAAAATATTGCCCTTCGACTAAGCAAGAGTGCCATACTCTCAGCTAATATAGCCATTTTGCGAGACAAAAAGCAACCTACTGAAAATGATCCAATATTTATAAGAAGGCAAAATTGTTTAAAAGAAAAGAAAACGCCATAAGTTTGTAATTTTCTCTGTTTTTATATTTAAGTAATACAAACATGACTTCTGATGTAAAGCTTAGCTACGTATAACGACAGTTTCCTTTGTTAAACAAAAATAAAGTGGTGTACAGCTTAGCTACGTATAAATAATCTGTATTAACCAAAAAAACTCAATGGATTTACTGGTCTTTCTAATTTTAGTGTATTTAAAAAAAATTTAATTCTGGTTGAAACATTTTAGCCGTTTTTAGCCGTTTTTTTTGTCTAATCTAGCCGGTCGCCCTGAAAAGTTCTGGCAACACTGTATCTGAAACTGCAAGTTTTAAAAGTTTCTAGAGTATTTTTAGTTCATCGTACGATGTTCGTATACGATGCGATCAACTAATTAGCAACGAAATTCAAAATGATATTGTTTGCAAATTATGTTTATTTATTTTTAATAATTTTCATTTAAAAAATAATTCAGTCTATAACAGAAACCCAAGTAATAAAAATTTAAAAGCTTGCACAGATTGCAAGAAAATTAATCAAACTTCAAAAAATTGTTAGCAAAATTTCAAAATGTTTAATTACAAGATTTAGAAAATTTTTGGGTGTGCACTTTTGTAGCCCATTCAATTGTAGTATAAGAAAGTGCAAGTTTAAAGTCGTTAAAAATTACCGTTGATTTTTTAGAATTTTTTTTTTTGTGGAGGGTGTTGCTGTTTTTTCATGCGTTAAAGCTTAAACAGAACCAAATTTCTCTGCGAATTTCGTCGGACGGAGCGATGCCGTCGGGTGGTATTCGCCGCAACATTTTGCCCATTAAAACAGAATAGAAACGGAATTCGCATCAGTTGAATGACAAATAAAAAATTTAAAAATACAAAAACGATGCTATTCTGATTCTTGCAAAAAAAGTTGAGAGACAAAGCTACTTTTCTACTGAGAGATGATTTTGTGGTGGCAGCGGCAAAATTAAAAATAAATCTATTCTCGCCGAATTTCGTCAGACGAACTTCGTCGTCGCTTTTGTTGTGTGCAATCTCACAGTGTGTTTTCTCAGCGATTTGATTCTATTTATCACCTTATATGGAAGAAAATGAGCAACTCCCTCTACAAAAAAAAAAATCTAAAAAATCAGCGCTAATTTTTAACGATTTGAAACCAGCACTTTCTTATACTACAATTGAAAGGGCTACAAAACTGTATACCCGAAAAATTTTGAAATTTCGCTGACAATTTTTTGAAGTTTGATTAAGTTTTTTGTAAATTGTGCAAGTTTTTTAAACTTTTATTATTGTGGTTTCTGCTTTAGATTGAAATAAATTTTAAATGAAAATTATTAAAAATAAATAAATAAACATAATTTGCAAACAATATCATTTTGAGTTTCGCTGCTGATTAGTTAATCGCAACGGGAAGTGTTATAAGTGCCGTAGCAATGAATTCGAATTACATATATGCACCTTACTTTGGTTGTAAAAGTTTTTTTTCAGCACTTACAAAATTATAAAATTCGTTATTTTTATTAAAATTGCGGAAAGTGTAAAAGCAACATTACGTAAATAAATGCTCAACCTAAAAAAAAATTTGATCTTCATTTTAGCTACTATTAGTATTATTTAACTCTTTTTAGCTCTTTTTTTCGACCGATTGAGCTCCAAACGAATTTTTTTTCTGGCAACGCTGGTGTACACGCTTCCAATTTCTCGGTCTCGTTCTCTTTCACATTCACATTCAAATTCACATTCGTTTTCCCATTCGCATTCAAATTCGCCATCTCATTCTCCATAAGGTACAAGTTCGTAGGTATGTGTTTACCTCCAACGACTTGCTAAAGCGTTTATCGCTTTTATCGCCAACTTTTTCTTTTTGCCTTTACCTCAATTGCCAGCGCTTTCAACGCTATGAATTCCCAGTTGTGCAATTGTAATGCTCAACGAATGCACGAAATCGTTTCTTCGCCAACGCCATAATTGCTTCTAACGCTCTCCCGCCTTCCAATGTACTTTACTACAATTTCACTCTGCAATTCACTTGCAGGTTGCAATTTGACTAACTCAGTGAGAGGGGAGACCAGTATGTTTGCATGTATGTATATAAAAAAATATTTATTGGACCAAAAAGTAGTGGGTAGGCACTGTGGCCAATGGTAATCAACTATTACCACCTCCGCATGGTTGTAAGCAGGGTTGCCACTGACGAAAAAAAATATTTACCATCCACTTGAAAAAAATCTACCAAATCTGGGAAATATCTACCAATAACTTTTTATAATTATTTTAATCAAAACTATAGTTTTGTTATTTTTTATTTATTTTAATTAAAACTATACTTTTCTTTATTTTTTTAGTTATTTCAATAAGAATTAAAATTGTTTTTAAGAACTTTTTATTTATTTAACGGTATTTGAGTCATATTATTGGCATATTCTCAGTTTCCTTCAAACAAAAGCGAAAGTGATGAAACTAAAGGCAACAATGAAACTTCATTATTTGAAAAACTTCAACCCGAGTTATTATAGACAAATACCGTGACTCAAAAAAGTGATTTTTTTTAATATTCGCAGTATTTTTCGAGTAAAAATTTTTTATTGCTTTAACTAAATCCATAAAAATCGAGGATTCAAACTATATACAACATATAGAAAAATTCCAAAAATTTTCTTCTAAATTTCGAATTTTTTACTCTGAATTTTTAGAACAATTTAAGGTATGGAGTTTTAAAGCAAATACTATTTGAGTATAGCCAACAATGTGCTACTTAAAATTCCCGTTGATTTTTTTATTTTTTTTCCATTGATAAAAAATGGTATTGATTTAATTTTTTTGCGAACAATCATAGTGCGTAATTACATACCTGTCAATTTTTTTTGTTATATTTAAATAATCATTTAAAAGATTTAGGCAATCAAAAGCTCCTCGGGATTCCAGTAAAATTAGTTTGAATGGAGCGAGATATGTTCGCCTTATATCGATATACATTTATACGTATGTAATTATATAAAATGTATGCAAAGAAATTTTTAATATATTTAAAGATAACTACGAAAAATAAATCGGGAACGGAAAGTTCATCAAAAATCTACCAAAATGAGACAAAATTTACCTTTTTACCAACCCAATTTTTTTCTACCAATTTTGGTAACAATTTACCAAAGTGGCAACGCTGGTTGTAAGCCATGCAGAGCCCGCAGAATGCTCCGGAAGCAGTGTCCGGAGGATGCATCCGACTAGGCAGAGCATACTTTGAAGTGCCATCTAATTGAAACTTAAGAAAGTTCAATTACATGGCAGTTGAGAAGTGCATGAGCAAAAATTGCATAAAGGAAATTTTTGCTCATGCAGCAGTACATAGCACGAATTTAGGCGCCCGGTGTTAGCAGTCGCGCCTAAACACAATTCGTATGCTCCTAAAGGGTGGAGTGGTAAAAAGCAAATTGCTAGAATTGCCGGAAAAAATAACAGACAATAAATCAATTGCGATGAACAAATGTAAACGAAAGAAAGCTTGGCAGAAAATATAATCCGATAATATGGCAGCTCAGTTAGCATAATCCGTTCGAAAATGCGAAAAAGTGCGTCCCGTGCTCCTTTGTAGATGCTTGCTGTCCGCTTGGCATATGATTGCAAGCCTCTCTCTTACAGCCACCTCGATATCCACCCTCAATTTTGTAATACGAACGCAAATTTGCTGTTCAGTGGTGTGTAGTCACTTAAATGATGCGCCGTTGGATGCCCATCTCAATTGAGATATTGGACATTTTTCCTACTTACGAATATACCTATCTTCTTTATTGAAGTTATGGATCAAAATAGCTGAGAGAATGAAACGTAAACATGACATCGATTGATGATTTGCAAAAATTGTTTGCATTTGAATCGAATTATTTCAGAGTAGAAGTGGTGCGAATTGTATCGAATTCAAATATTTGGATTTTGGTTTTAAGGCAAATGAAGGCAGGAAGTATGCATGTATGTACGTATGTATGTTTTGAAATTGTTTAGCAAAGTATTTGTCATCCATTCTAAACAAAAAAGCCGACTTAAGCATTTATATGTATAGTTATATCTTTTAATACATCTTTGAATCAGATACTGTCAACAAAAGTTATTTTTAGAAAATGCTTTCCTCATAACTTAAACTTAGTCAGCTCAGTGAGTGGGCACAATTGAGCAAACTATTACATTAACAGGGCAATTCTGGCAACTGTCTTTCAACTCACAACAGTCTTTCGAAAGATCAAAAAGTCTGGCAACGATTTTGAAAGCTCTATTCTATCTTTTGAAAGAGGTCTTAGCGTCATTCTGTTTATCTATTAACAATAAGTTTTCTAAAAATTAAATTAACCAAAGAAATTTATTATTTTTTTAAGATGATGAAAATTAAAAAAAGGAACATTAAATAACGGGAAAAATAAATAAATAAAATGAGATTCTAAAAATCAAATGAAATTAAAAAATTTTTTGCGTTTCAATATAACAAAATCCATAAATTAAAAGAAAACTACTCAAATAAAGAAAAAACGTAAATTTAAGCAAAAAAGTCCCTATAAATTAAATGAAATACAAGAAAATAGTTTTTAAAATAAAAAGATTTTAAAATTTGAATTAAATCAAATTAAAAACAGGAGAAAACTAAATTAATAGAAAGACAAAATAAAATACGCCTCTAAAAATTAAATGAATAAAAAAAAATTATTTCCCTTTTTAAAACCGTACATTGTAGAAACTAAAAGAAAATTAATGATTTCAATTGTCTTAAAAAAGACTTGCAACCATTCGTTGGACGGAGCGGTGCCTTTGGGTGATATTCGCCGCAACCTTTCGGCCAGTAAAACAGTAGAAAACTACAGTTTAAATCCGAAAATATTTTTGTTCATGGTTGCCACCTGTTTGAAATTTTTAATTTAATTCAATTGATAAGATAAGTAAAATATCGCAAATGTGGGCATCAAACTGAAGAGGTTTATAAAAGTTTACTACGGAAAAAATTTTTAAGAAGGGTTGCCACCTGTTTGAAGTATTTTATTTAATTAAATTGATAAAATAAATGAAATATTGCAATGTGAGTATCAAACAGCACAAAAATACTTTTAAGGCACATCAAAGCACGCCGGGTATTTGCTAGTAAAAAATACAAAAGCGAAAAGCTGACACCCCAAATTTTCCCCTTCTATTTCTTCCTGATACTTATGTACATATATGCTAAAAAGTGAATAAACAAAGCTTTTTTTTCACCTACGCCTGATTTTGTGACCGGCGGCAACGGGGCAAGGTAAAGTAAGTGTGAAGCCTTGCGACGTCTACTACAGTTGCCACGTAAAGGAGCGCAAATTCGGTGTTGGATTCGTGGTAGGAGAGAGACTCCGTCGCCGAGTACTGGCGTTCACCCCGGTGGACGAACGTCTAGCCACAATCCGCATCGAAGCTAGATTCTTCAACATCTCGCTCATCTGCGCCCATGCCCCGACGGAAGAGAAGGATGAGGCGTCCAAGGATCTCTTCTATGAGCGCTTGGAACGTACATATGAGCGCTGCCCCCGACACGATGTCAAAATCGTGCTTGGCGATTTTAATGCCAAGGTGGGCAAGGAAGGGATCTTTGGCGCCACTGTCGGAAAATTCAGCCTCCACGACGAAACGTCCGATAACGGACTGAGGCTGATCGACTTCGCCGGGGCCCGAAATATGGTAATATGTAGTACTAGGTTCCAGCATAAGTACATCCACCAAGCTACATGGCTGTCTCCAGATCGAAAAACGAGAAACTAAATCGATCATGTTGTCATAGACGGAAGGCATGCTACAAGCGTTTTGGACGTACGTACACTCCGAGGGCCAAACATCGACTCGGACCACTATCTTGTTGTAGCCAAGATACGCACCCGCCTCTGTGCAGCAAAAAATGTGCGCCCAACAATGCAAGGAAAGCTTAACGTCGAAAAGCTGCAATCACAACAGACTGCCAATTTATTCGCCACTCGACTCACACACCTGCTCTCTGAGAGCACTCTTCAACAATCCAACGTACGCGAGCAGTGGAACCACATTTCCCGATCATTAAGTACCGCCGCCGAAGAAGTAGTTGGATTTCAGCGAGCCCGAAAGAACAACTGGTACGATGAGGAATGTCAAGAAGCCGCAGAGAAAAAAGATGCCGCCTACAGGGCCATGCTGCGATCGGGCGCAACGCGAGCCATGTGGGACCGTTATAGGAAACTGAAGAAGGAAGCGAGACGTATTTGCCGCAATAAGAAGAGAGAGGCCGAAATAAGTGAGTGCGAAGAGCTTGAGATGCTGGCCGACAGGAAGAACGCCCGAAAATTCTACCAGAGGGTTAGGCGACTTACGTAAGGTTTCAAGACCGGGGCGAACTCCTCTAAGAACAACAATGGCGACCTAGTGACCGATGTCCAGAATATACTTAAATTGTGGAGGGAACACTTTTATAACCTACTGAATGGTAGCAGCGCTGAAAGTAGTGAGGAAGACGAACCCGAGTCCCCAGTCGATGATGATGGAGTAGCTGTCCCACCGCCTGACTATGACGAGGTAAGTATAGCGATTACGCGGCTGAAAAACAACAAAGCTGCTGGAGCTGACGGCCTGCCAGCCGAGCTATTCAAGTACGGCGGCGAGGAGTTGATGAGGTGCATGCATCAGCTCGTATGCAGAATATGGTCAGATGAACGCATGCCCGACGACTGGAATTTAAGTGTGCTCTGCCCAATCCACAAGAAAGGCGACCCCGCCATACGCGCCAACTACCGCGGAATTAGCCTTCTAAGCATAGGTTACAAGGTCTTATCGAGCATATTGTGCGAAAGACTGAAGCCCACCGTCAACGAGCTGATTGGACCTTATCAGTGTGGCTTTAGGCCTGGAAAATCCACCATAGATCAGGTATTCACAATACGCCAAATCTTGGAAAAGACCCGCGAGAATAGGATCGACACACACCATCTATTTGTCGATTTCAAAGCCGCAGCTCCGTCAGAATAGGGAAGGACCTCTCCGAGCCGTTTGATACCAAACGAGGTTTCAGACAAGGGGACTCCCTTTCGTGTGATTTCTTTAATCTTATGTTGGAGAAGATAATAAGAGCCGCAGAACTGAACCGCTCAGGCACAATACTTTATAAGAGCGTACAATTGCTGGCGTATGCCGACGACATCGATATTATCGGTAAAAACAAGGGCTACGTCTGTTCTGCCTTCTCGGGATTGGATAGAGAAGCAAAGCGAATGGGTCTGGTGGTGAACGAGGACAAAACGAAGTATCTCCTGTCATCACACAAACAGTCAGAGCATACGCGTCTTGGCACCCACGTCACTGTTGACAGTTACAAGTTTGAAAAAGTAGACGACTTCGTTTATTTGGGAACCAGCATTAACACCAATAATAATGTCAGCCTTGAAATCCAACGGAGAATCACTCTTGCCAACAAGTGCTACTTTGGGCTGAGTAGGCAATTGAGAAGTAAAGTCCTCTCTCGTCGTACAAAGATCACACTCTATAAGTCACTCATCATGCCTGTGCTGGTGTATGGCGCGGAGGCATGGACAATGAAAGCATCTGATGAGGCGGCTCTTGGAGTTTTCGAGAGAAAGATTCTGCGAAAGATTTACGGACCTTTACGCGTTGGTGATGGCGAATATCGCAGACGATACAGAGGAAGAGGAAGGCCTCCTCTTCGTTGGAAAGACCAGGTGGAGAAGGACTTGGCTTCACTTGGCATTTTCAATTGGCGTCAGTTAGCACAGAAGAGAAATGACTGGCGTGCTGTTTTGGACTCGGCCAAAATCGCTTAGGCGGTTACAGCGCCAATTAAGAAGAAGAATTGTAGGCTTGGTTGATCTATCATGTGCAAGTGCAAGTGTAAACTCTCGGTTTCTGCTTCACTTTATGCCCAACGTTTCGCTAACGTTCTTAGCTTCATCAGGGGCGGAAATCTTTATTGAAAAAACAACAAAAACATTTTTACAATTATAAAACATTAGACAAAAAACAAACATATTTTATATGACAATCACATTTGTTGTGAGGAGTTGAAATCTGAATCTATTCTTGCCGACTTTCGTCAGACGAACTTCGCTACCGCTTTTGTTGTGTATAATCTCATATATTTCAGTGTTTTTTAATTTTGAGAACAATTTTTCTTCCGACGTTGTCCGATTTTGTTTATAAAATTTTATCCAGAATTGCCTTGTAAGAGTTTTGCTTACTATACTAATGAGACAAAACAGGCAAGAGTTCATTTGGGTGCACTACCACCATTTAGTGAACACGATAGAAAAATTAAAGAATACGCCGCGGCGCGCCGTAGTCGTTACACTTGGGAAAATCACAAGTTTTGAAATGACACAAAAAAAAAAAAACAATGGAAGCACTTAGATTATGGATCTGTACACCGTAGATGATTTTGACATGCATTCGTTCACTCGATCACTCTTTTGTTCTCGAATCTAGAAAATGCTGCTCTGACAGCCCTGTTGTTGTGACCGCCGACGTCAAAATATTCGTATATTCCAGGAGCATCGTGCTTTTGCTACAAGTTTATGGTGACGATCAGATATAGATATTCAGCTGGTGGGTATAACACTTTTCAGAATCAGATTGATAAAGTCGTACGGGAAGTTCCCTATCGAAAACATCGTAAGCTCTCAAACGGTGCGAAGATGTCTTTCCCATTTAAGACAGCATTGAAGGCTGTGCTCAACGTCACTCTTCATATGCAGCTTTTATTTTAAATTTTGCGGAGATATCAATATTGTACCTCGCGTGGTAGAGGCATCGTCTCTTTGTACATTCCAAAGCGGGTAAAAAATCGACGAAATGGTGGTTAACTTTTTAATAAAAAATGTTTACCAAAAGATGCTGAACTGCAAAAACAGATCAGTGGTTTTTTAAGGGTTTCAGTCTACCATAAAATGTCCTCCACATGACCATATAAGCAATGTTAAGAAGGCTAATACCGCAATAACGTCGAGGCTCAAATATTGTGGCATGTAATAAGCAGAACAAATTATGCTCAAAGGCTGGTACATTCGTCCGAACAATTTTTCGTCGAGAGAATTCAGCAGCTCAGTTTGTTTTTGATCCGCATTATTGCAGGGTAATTATTGTAGTGTAGTAGACACCCGTGAGCCCCACGGCTAAGTATATGTATATTGGTCTGCGTCTTTCCTATCAAGCGCCGCAGCAGACGCCTTTGATAGGGAGGAACCCAGACGCCATTAAACGGTTTTGAGAAGTGTTTCTTCTATAACCGTGGTGTAATGTAGAAGTATATTAGTGGGTTTTCATCTTATTTTTTGCAAGAATTTGTCTTAACCCTTAATAAGGCGCATAAAGAAAATCACACAATTAGTCATATGAGGTCCCGAGCGATCCCAATAAAAGTGTTGATAAAAGAGCTTTAGAAATAAAACAAAAAATAAGTGTGTATTATAAAAAATATTAAATTACACTATTATCTTTAACTTAAAAAAAAAAACATTATTTCGATTTCATGTAAAAAGAATTAAAAGCTTAAGTTGGCCAAAAAATGTTACGTAAGTGGTCGCATGGAGTCAGCACTCAAGAGAGTAGCGACACATTTGTACACGCCGATATTCTGGCCGTGACTAATTTACGTACCCCGCGGGGAGTTAAGAAGCTAGAAAAAGCGCGAGCACGCTCCAAGCACTCCAAGACATTTTTTTTTCAACTTGAAATGGCCTTGCCCCCATGCGCTTAATTAAGGGTTAAAACTAGCTCAGCGAACGCTGGGTGTAAACCTGGACATGCTTTACTGCGGAAGCGCCAGGGGCTGTAACTGTCAATTGTGCTGGAAGTTTCGACAAGATAGTGTTTGATTAGGATTAAAGAAGACTGTTGCAGCTGATTGGAGGCATTACTCAACAATTTCTGTTGGCTTTCCAGCTTTTATAAGACCGCACTCTAAACACCTGATAAGTAATTTTTAACCAGCCGGAAGGAGCTAAAAAATTGTGCTGAGTGCTGAAAATATTTAAGTCGTATTTTTTTACAAGCTTTTATTTATATTGCTATCTTTCGTTTATTTAAGTGTTCGCTTAGAAGGGATCGCGGCGAATCATCGCGTTGGGCACAACAGCAACAACATACATACATCTGATTATGGAAATATTTTTCATTGACTCAAAATTTCATTATTTAGAAGTTGACTGCAAATCCTATTCGTAACTCAATTGTTTCGTTTTGCAATTGGATTTTAAAGTAAACTTTCGAAAATATTAGGTAACTATGACGCGTGTATATAGTAGGTTAGGTTAGGTAAGGTGGCAGCCCCGTGTAACCGTAGCTCACTTAGACAATTTAAAATTGTTCTTTGTGATACCACAATTTGGAACAGCCCCCTTAACTTTAACGTTAAAACGCTCCGAGCCGATTATGTATTTACGAATACGGCTGATCTCAATTCCCCAGAGCTCCTCGGGGCTATTTAGAAAGTGAGACCCAAAGTACTTCACCTTTAGCCTCGCAAACGCTGGGCACCTAAGAAGGTAGTGTTGAGGTGATTCTACCTCGTCCTCTTCCAGGCAACTGCGACATAAGGGGTCCGGTAGAATTTTCAGCCTTACTGGGTGAATACCGATAGGATAGTGACCCGTTAAAACCCCCACCAGAAGTGAGACTGTCGCTTAGTAAGTGTGAAGAGTGCCCTCCAACGCCCCCGGTCCACCCTCGGCCAAAAGGACCTTGCGATCGCGCATGTCGTGGTACTCGTCCAGATATCGCTAAGCTGAAATGAGGCCCATCTGTCCAGGAGTGTACCGCAAGTGATCAGTGGCACCCCCAGCCGCTCTTTATCCGGTGATAACGTTTCACAGGTTCCTTCACTGGCCAGATCGTCAGCCACGCAGTTCCCCCCAATGTTGCTGTGACCCGGAACCCAAATAAGCCTAATGCAGAAGTATTCCGACGCGGAAGAAAGAGAGAGCAGACATTCTTTAATCAAGTTAGAGTGCACCTCTAACGAACTCAAGGCCCTGATAGCCGCTTGGCTATCAAAATATACGCTCACTTCCCTGACTGTTATAACGATCCTTAGGAGTGAATCCACCGCCTCCTTGATAGCAGCTACTTCCGCCTAGAATACACTGCAGAGGTCCAGGAGCCTGAACTTAGAGCTGTTGGAAATCTCCTAGGAGCCGTATCGGTGGTGCAGTAATCCGTACTATCCGGGATGAAATCGAAGCCCCCTAGAACTCCAGAGTGTCCAGTCCTAAGTGGGCAACCAATCGATTTCCCTGAGTCTAATAGCCGTTCGTGCCGCGACAATTCTGCCTGCAACGTCGACAGGCACTACGTTTAACATTACGTTCAGTGCTAATGTGGGGGCGGTCCGCAGTGCCCCACTAATACCAATTAATGCAGCCCGTTGTACGCGCTCCGGATGCCTAGCTAGTGTAGGCTTTTCCAGTTAGTTCCATTAGACTATTTATATTTATATTTTCTTGTGAATAAGATCTGTTCTATCTTACTGGGGTTGACGGCCGCCCAGTTAGTAACTATGTTAAGGTACCGTTGGGTCAGTTCATATAGCATGTTAAGGTATTTACCTTTAACTAGGAGTGCAACATCATCTACACAGACAATCACCCGACCCAGAGTAGAGGTGAGAGAACCCCACCATGCGGGGTGCCCCTGCTCACTTTGCGAGGCAAGAAGGCGCTGCCCCAGACGGCCATGATAGTTCTGTCACGCAGCAAGTTTTCGATGAGCCTAATGAGAATGACCTCAACCCCAAGCTTATCTAACGTCTTAAATATTGCGTTCGGCAGGACATTATTGAAAGCCTCCTCGATATCGAGGAAGGCTCCTACGGCAAAGTCCTTGTGAGTGAAGGCGAGTATATAGTACATATATCTTAATTCCATATTTTACTATAGTTAAATTCGCCTGTAAATATTTACTAGTAAGTACTTATGCAAAAGTGGCTGTGTAACAATGCATTTTATCTTTATGACTTCTTTATATTTCTCCCTGAGTTGGCTTGAAGTAAAAGAAACGTTGTAATAGTGGCGCACATATACACACACATACATGCCCATAGCCATTCGTCCTTGCGTCCCCAACCACAACTACCCGCTCTTACTGCAAAGCCGTAAGTAGTCACAAAGCGGCTACCAAAAAGCGCTGTGACAAACGATAAGGTCACATTGGCTTTTCACATGTCTCCGATAAATGCGAGTATTTCCGTAAAGAGGAAGCCTGGGGGAGGAATGGGGACTACTAGTGAGTCCCAGTTGTGGTGTTGGTGCTTCGTACTTACATATACACAAACATGGTAAAAGTTTGTCACTCCAAAGCGCCATTTAGTAGTCGCACAGTGTTGCGAAACCGGAATTTTTTGGAAATCATATTGCCT
>NW_023458560.1:32403427-32404672 GCF_013731165.1 Rhagoletis pomonella
AAAATAATCGGAAAAAAGTTACTTTTCCACTAGCCGCAACACAGTGCGTCGTAAGCTTTGGCAGTATATTGGGAAACCTTTAGTACTAAATTTTCTCAGCTTAAAAATAACTTTGCATCACAAAGGACCGGAGCACTCTGTCTTTAGCAGTGTCAGCGCTTATCAATGGGTTTCCTCGATCCTCCCGAACCTGATGCCCACCTACTTGTGCGTCAAAAGATTTTTTCTTGCAGCTCAGTAGAATTTTCACGATCGCACCTGGTCTGATGGGTAGGAGGCCAGTCACGATCCCGCAGACGAAGGGCATATTTTTCATTGTCTACGGTATCCAGCTTAGCTCCCTGCCAAACTTCCGCAGCTAAGCAGACTTCCTCCTTGTAGAGAGACGCAAACCGCCCGTCGGCGTCAAGGATACGCTTAAAAAGCTTGTGGTGTCATCCGTCACTCTCGGTCCTTTGTATTGCCTTGCCTGTAACCAAGAAAACTGTCTTTATAGTTACAGTAAGCCCTTTCCATTTTTAACTATATACAATGCCCAGGTTAATGTAGTGTACCAGCTTAGAGATTTTGCTAAATAATTTTGGCGTCACTCTATTCCGAGACTTTCTCTTCGTAGACATCGCCTCCTCTGGCGATATTAGCTACTCGGTAGCCGACTGCGACGTGTTTGTGCTGCTGGGCGGAATCTGAGATTCTTCTTCGCTGATAAACACTTTTTTTCCCCACTTCACAGAAACCTTATCAGATGTCTTTACGGCAAGTTATGGAGCATGCGTTCGGTGCAGGACCAGGCGCAACATGGAAGCTTTCTCAACCGCATCTGTGCCGCCAGCGTAACAGCAGCTAAGACCTGCCAGGTTTTTATGGTTCCGGAGGTAGTCACTGCATTAGCTCTCTAGCCATTTCCGCTGAATGCCACCTCAACGTACCACAACCACTAGCTCTGCGGTCAATAACTTTGAAACGATTTCCATTTCCCCGTCTGAAAATACTCGATAAAAATGGTAAAATATTTATAAAACTTTCCGTTGTTTACTGGGTATCCAACTATTTGTCTGTGTATGTGCAAAACAATGCTGGTACCAGCGTGTGCATATGTTAACTGCGATCGGCGCATACATCAATAAGAGTAAGCAGAAAAATACACAAGCAAACAATAAGTGGATTTGTGCACACAAAGAGTAGGAGTACTACGACTCACTGTGTTGCGGCTAGTGGAAAAGTAACTTTTTTCCGATTATTTTT
>NW_023458560.1:32404772-32408123 GCF_013731165.1 Rhagoletis pomonella
CCCTAGAATATGATTTTCACAGAGCAATGGGCGATTTTTTTGCCTCCTTACAAATCGACCCGGCCTATAGAACATATGTACAAATGTATATTAGGCATATGACTATTTTCTAAAATAAAATATACCCGTAAGCAGAGGATGGGGAATGATGAAAATTTAACAAAATTTGGTAAATAAGTTAATAGTTAAAAAATAGTATTAAAACAAGCTTACTAAATATGAACGAAATAGGACCAAATATCTCGACTGCTGCCTATCGGATGAATTTATTTTTCGTATTGCATTATCATCGGGTTCTGAGCCAACTGTAAAGTTTAAAGTCTCTAGGTCATCCGGAATTTGGTTAAAAATTGATGGCAAGATTTGCCCCTAACATACATACATAAATTTATACAGAGCAAGTTAGATAAAAGCCTGTAAGAAGGCTCCGGCAGGGAACTCAGAAAAAAATTTTTACTCGAAAAAACATATGTACATATGTTCATGGAAATTTCATTATCAACCGAATTATGACTGCGCTCAAAAATTGTTTTCTTATTTTTTATTCCGTTGACTTGGAACTTTCCATATACATATGTACATACCGATACCACTTATGAAAACCCATAAAAGAAGCATATACAGTGAGTGTTGGTAAAAATCGTAATAATGTTAATTTCTTTGGAAAGTTATGTTAAATTTTTTTGAAAATAATGCTTATAATGGCATACTAGCTCATTACCTAACAAAAACAATATAAATCAAAATTTCAAACTTTTTACAAAAATTAGAAAAATATCAAAAAAGTTTCACCAAAATTTCACACATTTTAATCAGAATTTTTAGACAAATTTCGAGCATGCACTTTTTGAAGGTGTTGCGCATTTTCTTCTAATGTCCGAATAATCGCATCTTATTTCATATGGAAGAAAATCCGCAACACCGTCAACAAGAAAACATTGTGAAAAGTCAACGGCATTTTGAGTCGCTTTAAACATGCACTTTATTATACTAAAATTAAGAGGACTAAAAGGAACTGCATACCCGAGATTAAAAAAAAATCGATTAAAATATTTGAAATATGGGTGAAAATTTGTCGAATTTTTCGAATTTGTTTGAAAGTTTGAAACTTTGAGTTATATGTTTTTTGTTGTAGTGTAAAATATATTTTTATTAAAAATTTATGAAATATAGATAAAAAAAAAACCTCTAAAAAAATTTTAAAAATTTAATGTACGATTTTCACTAACGAAATAAAAATTTAGAAAACAATTTTTGACCGCAGTCATAATTAGGTTGACATGAAAGTTTCCTTTTTTGTATGTTGTTTTATTTTCAAATTTTGATAAAACGTTTTGTTTTTTTTTTTTTTATCATTCCTCAGCATCTTTTTATAGGTATGTGTATTTGATTTTAGAAAAAAGTCATATGCCTAATGTACTTATATACATATAAAAGTATGTAATATATATATCACCATGCCAACTCCCCACATTCTAGCTCAGGTAATCTCATATTGTCGGATGCATGTGCATATATACATACATACATATATGTCCATATGTGGAATGTTGCGAGGGTAGGTCGAAGCCCTTATGTTACCATTATAAATAGCATCGCATTTAAGCTTAAAGAAAAATACATCCCGCATACACATCCATACATAGATCCTTAGATATATGTACATATGTACGTATGTATTTGGGACGTTCCATGTCAAACGGATAAAAGCTCTTCACAAATTTTATGCGATAGAAATTAATGAAAGGCATGTCAAAAGATTAGTAAATTTATAGTGCATCAAATAAAATGTGGCAGAATTGAAAATTCAGTATTGCGTAAATGCTGCCACCCTTAGAAAACGTCATGTCTGTAAATGCGTAAATAAATTTGCCATTCAGTTTGTTAAAGCAATTGTCAGTTATTATATTTTTAGGATCGCTGCTGACGAATATAGCATCCAAATTTCGGTATTCAAAATGGCGGAAGATTAAAAAAAATAAAAATTCGGATTAATTTAAAATTCTTTACTCTGGAGATATCGGGGTCGTTTATGACGACTCTGAAGCCCTATTGGAAAAATTCAAAATGGCGGACCCATTATGGCGGACAAAAAAACTCAAAACGATTGATTTCGCTTAAAATTTTGCAATTGGGGCTCTCAAGGTCAATATTGGATGTACTATTTTTCAGGGAAAAGTTAAAATCGAACGTACGTACATGGTGTATGAGTAGTATTCTTATCTCGTCTGGGTAACTCATACGCCATGTACATACGTACGTTCGGTTCTAATTTTTCCGTTATAAATGGCGGATTTAATGTAGAATCTGAATTTTTATAATCTAATATCAAAATCAGCGACCTTAAGAACCCACAATTTGAAAAATTTTAAGCAAATCCAATCGATTTTGAATTTTTCGTCCGCCATATTGGGTCCGCCATTTGAATTTTTCCAATCTGACTTCAGATTCGTAATCAGCGACCACGATAACTGTCGAGCAAAGAATTCTAAGTGAGTTTGATAAATTTTTAAAAAATCAACCGCCATATCGGAACCGGCATTTTGAGTATTGAATTTGTGATGCTATATTCATGATCAGCGAACCTAAATACATTAGAATCCGAATTGAAATAATAACTGACAACTGTTTTAACAAAATGAATTACAAATTTATTTATGCATATACGGACATGGCATCTTCTTAGGGTCGCACCATTTATATAATACTGAATTTCAATTCCTTTAATTTACGAGTCTTTTGACATGCTTTGCGTCAATTTCTGTCCCATAGAATTTTGGGTTGAGTTTTGGTCCGTTTGAACGTCTCATATACATACATATATACATATATATACATGCGTACGTGCTTGCATTATGTACATTACATACATATGTATGTAGTACATCCTCTCAATCTTAAATCTTAAATTGTCACACGTTTGCACACGTGCATATAGTTAACGGCGTGAAACCACTTTATAAATGCATTGGTATAAGCGGTTCATAAATAATTTGATTGTTATGGAAACGGCAGTTGGGCTTTTCGATAAAATAGCGTTAAGCCCGCATTCTGGTGGAAATTGAAGTGTCACCATTTTAGAAATATCAAATAAATAAATTTATTTCTTTATTTCTTTATTTAATTATAAGTCTTTGGAATACAATCCTTACAGACTATGTACTTAACTAATTTATAGATTACAAACTAATTTTGTGCTTAAATCAAACCACTTATAAGGCAGAATTAAGCATCGAGAAAAAAGCATCACTTTGCATCGAAAAATCCAAGGTGATAGCATCACTTAGTGAATTAAACTCTCGTGAAGCACGATTAACAGGAGCTTTACAAGCGTATTGAGTTTTCGTATTA
>NW_023458560.1:32408223-32408945 GCF_013731165.1 Rhagoletis pomonella
AAAAAAAAAAATGTTTTTCCTAATTGCGAATTCTTGCTGGCAAAATTTTTTCCACCTTGAATTGAACAGTTGAATTGTGATTTATTTAAATAAAACTTGTGAAATTTAGTTGAAACAATTTAGCCGTCTTTAGCCGGTCTTTTTTGCTAATTTAGCCGTAGTTCTGGCAACACTGGTCCTCATTCAACTACAAAGGATTGCGTATTGCATATATTGCCATGGATAATTGAGGCGGCAGAGTTGCAGTGTACCTGCCAAGCGAAGAAGCGAGATAAATAGCCTAATTAGGCAGCACAACACAAACAAAACTAACAAATATAAACAAATTTATTTATTTGATATTTCTAAAATGGTGACACTTCAATTTCCACCAGAATGCGGGCTTAACGCTATTTTATCGAAAAGCCCAACTGCCGTTTCCATAACAATCAAATTATTTATGAACCGCTTATACCAATACATTTAAAAAGTGGTTTCACGCCGTTAACGATATGCACGTGTGCTAACGTGTGACATTTAAGATTTTTCGCTAAGAGGATGTACTACATAAATATGTAATGTACATAATGCAAGCACGTACGCATGTATATATGTATGTATGTAACGGGTGATTTTTTAAGAGCTTGATACCTTTTTTTTTTAAAAAAAACGCATAAAATTTGCAAAATCTCATCCGTTCTTTATTTGAAACGTTAGATTGGTCCATGACATTTACTTTTTGA
>NW_023458560.1:32408955-32513708 GCF_013731165.1 Rhagoletis pomonella
TTTTGGGCAACTTTTTCGAGCATTTCGGCCGGAATAGCCCGAATTTCTTCGGAAATGTTGTCTTCCAAAGCTGGAATAGTTGCTGGCTTATTTCTGTAGACTTTAGACTTGACGTAGCCCCACAAAAAATAGTCTAAAGGCGTCAAATCGCATGATTTTGCTTATTTACGAAGCCATTCAACCAGAAATGAGCCTCATCGCTGAACAAAATTTGTCGATAAAAAAGCGGATTTTCTGCCAACTTTTCACACATTCAACACATTTCGAACCGAACACTGATTTTGGTAATAAAATTCAATGATTTGCAAGCGTTGCTCGTTAGTAAGTCTATTCATGATGAAATGTCAAAGCATACTGAGCATCTTTCTCTTTGACACCATGTCTGAAATCCCACGTGATCTGTCAAATACTAATGCATGAAAATCCTAACCTCAAAAAAATCACCCGTTATATGGGACGTTCCATGTCAAACGGACCAAAGCTCTGCCCAAAATTCTATGGGACAGAAATTGACGCAAAGCATGTCAAAAGACTCGTAAATTAAAGGAATTGAAATTCAGTAATATATAAATGGTGCGACCCTAAGAAGATGCCATGTCCGTAAATGCATAAATAAATTTGTAATTCATTTTGTTAAAACAGTTGTCAGTTATTATTTCAATTCGGATTCTAATGTATTTAGGTTCGCTGATCATGAATATAGCATCACAAATTCAATACTCAAAATGGCGGTTCCAATATGGCGGTAGATTTTTTAAAAATTTATCGAACTCACTTAGAATTCTTTGCTCGACAGTTATCGTGGTCCCTGATTACGTATCTGAAGTCAGATTGGAAAAATTCAAAATGGCGGACCCAATATGGCGGACGAAAAATTCAATATCGATTGGATTTACTTAAAATTTTACAATTGTGGGTTCTTAAGGTCGCTGATTTTGATATTAGATTATAAAAATTTTGATTCTACGTTAAATCCGCCATTTATAACAGAAAAATTAGAACCGAAAGTACGTATGTATATGGCGTATGAGTTACCCAGAAGAGATAAGAATATTACTCATACACCATGTACGTACGTTCGATTTTAGCTTTTCCCTGAAAAATAGTACATCCAGTATTGACCTTGAGAGCCCCAATTGCAAAATTTTAAGCGAAATCAATCGATTTTGAGTTTTTTTGTCCGCCATAATGGGTCCGCCATTTTGAATTTTTCCAATCGGGCTTCAGAGTCGTCATAAACGACCCCGATATCTCCAGAGTAAAGAATTCTAAATTAATCCGAATTTTTATTTTTTTTTAATCTTCCGCCATTTTGAATACCGAAATTTGGATGCTATATTCGTCAGCAGCGATCCTAAAAATATAATAACTGACAATTGCTTTAACCAACTGATATGGCAAATTTATTTACGCATTTACGTACTACTGCATTTTCACTTCTGCCACATTTTATTTGATGCACTATATATTTACAAATCTTTTGACATGCCTTTCATTAATTTTTATCGCATAGAATTTGTGAAGAGCTTTTATCCGTTTGACATGGAACGTCCCAAATACATACGTACATTTGTACATATATATCTAAGGATCTATGTATGTATGTGTATGCGGGATGTATTTTTCTTTAAGCTTAAATCCGATGCTATTTATAATGGTAACAGAAGGGCTTCGACCTACCCTCGCAACATTCCACATATGGACATATATGTATGTATGTATATATGCACATGCATCCGACAATATGAGATTACCTGAGCTAGAATGTGGGCAGTTGGCATGGTGATATATATATTACATACTTTTATATGTATATAAGTACATTAGGCATATGACTTTTTTCTAAAATCAAATACACATACCTATAATAAGATGCTGAGGAATGATAAAAAAAAACCAACAAAACAAAACGTTTTATCAAAATTTGAAAATAAACCAACATACAAAAAAGGAAACTTTCATGTCAACCTAATTATGACTGCGGTCAAAAATTGTTTTCTAAATTTTTATTTCGTTAGTGAAAATCGTACATTAAATTTTTAAAATTTTTTTAGAGGTTTTGTTTTATTTATATTTCATAAATTTTTAATAAAAATATATTTTACACTACAACAAAAAACATATAACTCAAAGTTTCAAACTTTCAAACAAATTTAAAAAATTCGCCAAATTTTCACCCAAATTTCAAATATTTTAATCGATTTTTTTTTTTAATCTCGGGTATGCAGTTCCTTTTAGTCCTTTTAATTTTAGTATAATAAAGTGCAAGTTTAAAGCGACTCAAAATGCCGTTGACTTTTGACAATGTTTTCTTGTTGACGGTGTTGCGGATTTTCTTCCATATGAAATAAGATGCGATTATTCGGAATTTGGAAGAAAATGCGCAACACCTTCAAAAGTGTATGCTCGAGATTTGTCTAAAAATTCTGATTAAAATGTGTGAAATTTTGGTGAAACTTTTTTGATATTTTTCTAATTTTTGTAAAAAGTTTGAAATTTTGATTTATATTGTTTTTGTTAGGTAATGAGCTAGTATGCCATTATAAGCATTATTTTCAAAAAAATTTAACATAACTTTCCAAATAAATTAACATTATTACGATTTTTACCAACACTCACTGTATATGCTTCTTTTATGGGTTTTCATAAGTGGTAACGGTATGTACATATGTATATGGAAAGTTCCAAGTCAACGGAAAAAAAAAATTATAAAAAATAAGAAACCAATTTTTGAGCGCAGTCATAATTCGGTTGACAAGGAAATTTCCATGTACATATGTTTTGTCGAGTAAACATTTTTTTCTGAGTTCCCTGTCGAAGCTTTCTTACAGGCTTTTATCTAACTTGCTCTGTATAAATTTATGTATGTATGTTAGGGGCAAATCTTGCAATAAATTTTTAACCAAAAAGCTTGTTTTAATAATATTTTTTAACTATTAACTTATTTACCAAATTTTGTTAATTTTTCATCATTCCCCATCCTCTGCTTACAGGTATATTTTATTTTAGAAAATAGTCATATGCCTAATATACATTTGTACATATGTTCTATCAATGTAGATATATGAGTTTTGTTTTATGGGCGTTAAATCTTTGAGTTGTAAGTTGGCACCTAGTCGACATAAAATACCCGTACAACGTGACCCTTAACTTACATATCCGATTAGTATTGTTTACTAATATAAATGGTTTTGTTCTTTATTGGGTTTATAAAGTGAGCACACACATATCTACATGTACATTTGTATGTACATACGTATTTATGTATGTGTAAAAAATTTACCAGCTGAAGCCCAGACTGTAAGGAGAACGAATATGCGAATCAAATTAAAACATTCCATTGGATACTTAGAAAAATTATTTAATTTGTCGCGGGGGAAAAAAATTATGAAGGCTTCACTTACATACATATTCGCGACAAAAACTGGTACATATTCGTATATCGAACGCAAGAAAGTGCTAGCAATAAATGCATTAATTAGATGGGACTGGTTGGCAAAAGGTTGAGCAAAAACAAAAAAAAAGCGAATTAGAGGGTTAATATATTCTACGAAAAATTGTACGTTACATTTTTCTATAAATTTCTGACTAAGGCTCTCTGTACATTAGACGGCTAATCATATTATCTAGTGTAACCATGGTTGCCAACCGTTCCGTTTTCGACGAGACTGTCCCGGATTTAAGAGCTATGTCCCGGTCCCGGTACATTACCTGCCGGGAAGCAAAATGCTCCGATTTTCGGAAAGAAAAAAATTTATACATCTCGTTGTTAAAAAATTGAACTCTTAAACTATTTATATTTTACATTTTCTATTTAGTAATCGACACTATACGCCGTATAGTAAAAGCAAAATTTGAAATTGTGTCCCGGTTAAAATGCGTAAGTGTAAAGTTATGTTCGATGTTTTTTTTTTGGTTTGGAAGAAACTACCTGTAAAGAAATTCCCAATGGTCAGGACGATTTTTTACTAACCTCAAACTGGCACTTTGTTATACTAAAATGCCAGCTTGTAAATATGCAAATTTATTAAATTTTCCTGAGCTTTTCACGAAGTTAAGAGATTCTTTTATGTTTTTTGTTGTAGTATGAACAATATTTTTATACAAAATGTAAACAAGTAAAAAATGTTGCCTAAATTGTTAAAAAATTCCATGGGCCAATAATTTAGGGCGGCACTGTACTTACATTGATATATAGAATTTTATTTTTATTTCAATTTTAATAAATGTTTTAAGTAACTTAAAAATATTATCATTGAAGCTTCTTTTTATGAAAAATTGTATATATGAAAGTTTATTTTTTTTGCTTTTTTTTTGTTATTTATGGCATAATTGACGTAAAACCGTGTCCGCTGACTCGACCTACATATCTTGTGGGATTCTCGTGTTAACAAAAGCTCTCTACCGCATGACGGTGACGTTGTCGTTGTTTCTCTCTCTCTCTATCAACAGCATTTTGTATGTTGATGCGGATGGCAGGTAAGAAAGGGCACTAATCGTAAGTCTGCAGAAAATTATAAACTTAAGGTTTGAGCCACAGTAAACTCAATAACGTTAAACTAATGGTTCACTTGATATTGTTTCACTTATCAATCAAAGGAAAACAGCTAAATATGCACATATTTCTTAGCTTAAATTCATGTCGGAATTATACCAGGTGAAGTAATTAGAGCGAGAAGAAAGATTTTGACACTGACCTTTTTTGAAAAATTGCTTCTAAAATTTGACTATAAAGCAGCCGAATGTCAAAAAATAAAGCGAGCTGTTTTATTACTTCACCTGTTTATTGCGCCATGGCTAAAATTCTAATATTTAAAATTTTTTCTCTTCTTCTGGCAGTTTGACAGTTTTCACAATGAAAAACAAATTAGGCACTTTCGGGCAGCTACGGGCACACAGTGGGATAAATGATGAAAAAGCTGGCCACTACTCTCACTATAGTTTGTTTGCTTTACTCATTGACTCTAAAATTTTGCTTCGGAAATTTGATTTTAAAATAGTGGTTAAAGCACTTAATTATTTTTTTTGCGAGAAATGCTCTCTTCTGACGCTAAAGTTCTTGTTCTTGTTCTTCGCTATTTATTATTATTTTTGTGTACTGCAAATATCGAAGATGGAGCTAAAATTTAAGTTATCATCAACAATTTTAATTTATATAGAGAATATTCTATTAATATTATTCTATAACTAGAAAAAGTACCAGCCGATTCGTTCGTCATTCGCATGGTAATTCGATCTGAATTACCTACAAATGAGGTAATTCGTTCTCAAAATTTTGTATGGCGAATTACGTAATTCGGAAGGTAATTGGCAGAGCGAATGACGAATGGGAGAGCGAATTACGAATGAGAGAGGGAATTACGAATCGTGGAAACGCCGTATAAGTATTAAGTTTCCATCAGGTCCAGATTTGGGAAAAACGAGATCAAAGTGTCAAAAAATCGCGTTTTTGCAATATTTGAGAAGCTCTAGCAAAGAAAGTAAACGCGAGAAAACCTTTCATTTAGGCCTAAATTAAAGCTAGAACTTTCAACTGTCCCCGAAAATACCATCCCTACATCTTAACCGGATGGTCACTTATAGTAATTTCTTGAACAATAAACAAATATTGGAAACAAAATTTTGTTAAAATCAGATTTTGCTGTTCAATAAATGACTATAAGTGACCTTTGGGTCAAGATGCCGGGATGGTATTTTCAGGGAGAGTAGTCGAGAAATCTAGATTTAATTTAAGCTTAAGTAGAAAGTTCAATCACCTTTTCTTTCTTTGCTTGTGCATCCCAAATATAACACTTTGAGTTTTTTAAAAATACCGTTATATGGAAATTGGCCAATTTGTTGGCAGAATTGGTTTATATGAACACATTATACTAAATAATATTCACTAAAGAAGCTTGTGTTCCAAATTTGAAGCCTCTAGGTTAACTTTTACTATATATGGCCAGCATTTTTATGATTTCTCCCACTGTGGGGCCCCGGTTTCGGGAATGCAAAAGTTGGCAACCCTGGGTGTAACTGTTTCGACATTATACTGTATGAAGCTTTTGTGTCGAACGCATATACATAAATATTTAAATGAAACTCTGTAAATTAAGGCGGATTACTCGTTCTAATTCCGAACTCTTTCTTCCATCCCGCTTAGGAATTGTTATTTGTTTACAATTTTGTATTGTGAAATAAAACGTTATGCAAGTTTTTGTAGTTTAAATAGAAAATAGTGAATAAGAATGACTTCGTGCTAAAATTAGTGCCAATCATGGTAGAAAAAAAGAAGGTGGTTTCACTTAATGACATTAGCAGCCATGTTAGCCATTTGACTTTTGTTGGGACTATGACATTTTCATCAAAATCTAGCTACCAGATTGAAAATTTTAACAATTTTTTTATTTGAAAATAATTTGATTGACAAAGAAAACAAGTAATTTTTAAGCAACAAATAAACCCCACTTCATTTTTCATATACAAATTTAAGATTATCGTTAATTTCTTCATGATAAAATAATAGGATTTAAACCAAATTAGTATGCAATTACCGGTGTGGTAACAACTTTCCTTAAAAAAAAAAGATAGAGGTTAACGTGGTCCAAAGTTATGTGGTAACATACATAAAAAAAAAATGTTCCGACGAGAGTTGGACTTGGTTCCGACCTACCGTGGGGCGTTTATACTCATAAAAAGTACAAAATTTACCCAAAGTAAGATCTCAAGTTTGTAATCACAATAATTTAGGTCCAGGCTGTCGAAACTGCGGCCCGCGAGATTGGGTGGTATCAACCTGATCCTAAGGCTGTGCCGGTGGCACGCGTACTCCTTTTACCTGCCGCCGACTCGACGAAACGATGCATTTTCCTTTGCTTACTAAGCTATTTAGTACATAATAATTGTAAATGTATAATTCTTTCACTTTTTATGATTTTTTTCTTCTTTTTTAGTTTTTTATGTGGCATGGGCCCCTTGTGGCGCTTAAATCCGGCCCTGAGTATAGCAGCACGTAGGGTTAACTGAGTGTTGTGAATATGGAAATCGATAGTTAAACCCATATCAGTGGTTAATACGCAGGGTAAATTCGGGCCTAAAATGCTAAGAGCATCAATTTACTATGATTGAGCTCTTAGCCAATGGCAGTTAAATATTTTTTGGGAAAGAAACAACCATTAGAAATATTATTACCCTTGATACCTAACACCAGTTGCTGGACATTCTAACATAATTTATAATTTTAGTTTAAAAAAATCGTAAACTTAACTTTACACACAAGCATATTTCATTCAAAACGACAACGAGCTATACAGCTCAAATTTGTTCCATGCCATAATCACCATTTCCACATTTTCCCACAAAGTGTTAACAAACAAACTATTATAACTTCGATGGAAAATTGCGATTTTATTGCACAAAAATACGTTGCATTTAATTTTAATTGGAAGTTAGTCACCACAGGCAAAGTTATGCGCCAGCAAAATGTGAATATTGCACGGTTAGTCAATTACAAAATCCTATTATTACACATAATTTAACAGAAACCATAGAAAGTAGAGCGCATAGTAAACCGAAAAACCCCCCAAAAAAAAAAACAAAAAAACAATAACAAAAAGCCAGATGAACAGCAGAACGGCAGGAGCACCCTCAGCTACAACAAAATCATAGTTCCAAAATGCGAATATTCAAGGCACTTGCCTGCCACGTTCAACATTCAGCTATTTTAAATTGTCTGCCACTATCAATATGACATGGGCGTTGTTCTCCGCATTGTCATTTTTGTTTTTGTTGCCCTTGTTGTTGTTGTTGTTGTTGTTGTTGTCGTTGTTGTTGTCGTTGTTATTGTATTGCAGTAGCAATTGCTGTAGATGGTCGAATAAAACCTCACCTGAAATTAAATTGACAGGAATGACAAAGCGTGACAGCGCAACGAGTCAGTGAAAGATAAATCGTTGGTGGCGGACGCTAACTTGCCGGCCCTCTGTCTGGAGATGGGTTCAATGAAGGCAGCATCATCGCCTATAATTGTCTGCAAACTTGCTCAGCAGTTGTTGAGTGAAAGCGCTAGCCGTTGGCACTGACATCGCGTCATTGTTTGGTTAGTTGGTAGTCCTTAAAATGGAATTCTTAGCATGGCGTTGGAAAATTACTTGATCAACATGGCTGCGAAAAGGGTAGAAATGTAATGTAAATATGTATGTAGATATGTTCGTAGACCAAGCTTGCAAGTGTGCTGATTCCATATAGCTGTGCGTCACTCTTTTGTTTAACTTTCAACGTCCTTGAGTTGTGACAAGTATGAATAAGTACAAGTAAAGTATAACTTGTTAATTTTCTTAATTTTGTGTTTGATGGAAAGCTGTAGGGCTATAATTTGCATGCAATTACTTTGACTAGGAGATGTAACCACATTAAAAGTGACAACTTCTGAACATTCTACAACTTTTTATTTCCATGTGTATACGTACTTATATACATATTTATACATTAGACCGCATCAGCTCAAAAGTAGAGTTCGCCGTAGATCATCGGGGCTAAGGTATTTTCACAAGGCGTTTTCGATTTTTTTTTGGCTGAATCTAGGGAACGCCTTTTTACATTTTTCGTGAAATCCAAGAACATTAGGGTGGTCCAAAACTGAGTGTGAAAAAGAAAAGTCGTATATTTAATCCTCCAACTCTGTTTTTTTTTTATTTCGAAATCAAAAAATAAATATTTAGAGGTCGCATGTATTTTGTATGGGGTAAAAAACAAGTTTTGAATTCTGTAAAATCAATATTGTTGGATCGGGAAACTCTGTTTCTCTTCAAGGGACTTCAGGGAACAGTACCCAATTGTTTATTTTACCATATTTTAATAAAAACAATTTTTTATGGGCTCCTAATTAAAATTTTTTGGGGTATTTGGGGACCTATGAAAAATAGTCAATATTTAGAAATGACTAAATAAACAATCAGGTGGTATTAACGAAAGTCTTCTAAAGCGAAACAGAGTTTTCCGATCGAAGAATATTGATTCAAAAGTATTCTAACAATTTCCGCGAAAACCTGTTTTTCTCCATATAAAATAATAATTTGTGCGCTTTGAGCGACCTTAAAATATTTTTTGATTTCAAAATAAAAAAGCAGGGGTACGTTTTATTCGGTATAGAGTAATCGTAGGGGGCGAGAGCATTAAAATTCCGACCTTAATTTTTTTTGGACCACCCTAATGTACATACATATATATTTTTTTTAAATACATGGTTTTACTGGAATAATCGAAATTCATCACTAGCAAAAGTTTAAGGATTTTTGGTGAGCTTTAATGTGCTGACATTAGGGTGGTACGTTAGGGTAATAAGAATTTATATCTAGTGGGTAAGCACTAGCACGGGGTACTCCAGGTCAATGAACTTTGGAATAAAAAAAAAAGTTCTCCTCGAAGCAAAAACATAGATATATCATAACTTCATATTCGACAGTAAATGTCGAAGATATGACGAAAAATGTAAAAAAGGCCACCCTAAAAATATTTTATTTTTCAAAATTGCCTGGCATACTTTTGACTTGAAAGTGTATGGCGGATTTTTTTTTTCAGGACCGTTCTAGTACTCTTACATATATGTAAATATATGTACGTATGTATGAATATTTTCAAATTCCTAAAAGTGCGCCCTATAATTCAATCTCTGTCATTAAAATTTCCCTGATGACACTGCATAAATTAGTTTTATTTGTTTTGGGCATCGGATGCTACTATCCAATTCCTATGAAGAATCACTCGCTGATTCCAAAAATCAAGATAATTTTATGGACAAGATTTCGAGATATTTGCAATTTACCATTTTAATCAGCTAAAAAGAGCTTCCTCTTTATTAAGTATATCTTCTGAACCAGTTAGATAATATTAACACGAAATATAGCAAAAGAAAGGCTTAGTAGTTTACGAGAAATTTTCTTACGAAAAAATGAAAAAAAAAATTCAAGCCTTAACAGGGAAAAATTAAAAAAAAAACAGACTTCAACAACAACAAAGAGAAACGATGGATAAATAAAAAAGTTGTGAGTACAATTAATTTTATTGTACAACAAACATCTTGCAATACTTGTTGAGGCAATTACAACTACATATTTACGAAGCTTGCTAACACAACTGATCCCTGTTTTACAACTGAAGTTGCTGTGCGCTGTAGCAGCGCCCTTATGTACATACATACATATGTACCTACACCGGCACTCATGTCAACTCTAGAAGGTTCTTACAGAAAGTCGTCGATAAATTCCAACTGAAGTGTCTCGATGTCGGAGGTTCCCAAACTTCCCAGAATACACTCGGAGGTCTGCCATTGCCTGTCGATGGGTGGCCGCTATTAGAAAAAACCTTTTTTCTATATTTTTTTGCGATGTTGCTTTGACCAGGGCTTTAACCTAGACCCTGCGGAGTGGAAGCGTACACTGCTTACCACTACACCACAGCGGCCGCCATTATTAATTATTATTTATTATTATTATTATTACGTTTGCAAAATTGTAGACAAGAATGCATTTACTTAAAATGCTGTTATTCCGTACAAATGACACTTAAATACGTATTTACATATTTATGCCGCCAGCAATATTATTAAATCATTAATTAAACGAAGACAACCAGGCGACAGGCCAGAGCGTATGAGTAACAAAAATAAGGCGCATTGAGCTGAAAATAAAACATTTTTCTTTGCTTAATCCAATATAAATTTACCTCCAAGGAATATATAATGCTGTGCCACATTAAAAACGAATTAATGACGAAGAAGATTTACTTGAAGGTTGAAAAAGTGGCAAAGAAGAAAATAAAGTAAAATTGAGAAATCGGAACGGATATGCTGGCTTGCGAAAAAGGAAAACATAAGGAAATTACACATTTGATGCAGACAAAAAGGCGGCAATGAGCTCAGCAACAAAAGAGGAAATAATTATGTGGGTATGTAGGTGCCATTTCCGCTTGATTTCTGTTTTTATTAGTAACAGAAAATAAGATGACAAAAGAAAAATGAAAATAAGCGTAATAAATAACATATACGCGTAACAAATGTGTAAGGAGAAATTGTAATTTAATTAAAGCTGAGAAATTCCGCATTCCAACAGAGGTGCCATATAAAAGGAAAGACGCACACAAAATAAGAAAGGAATGATAAATATGTATGTGGCATTAATCAAATGCAAAAGAACAATAAAACGGCGTGGAGGTGAAGCAAGTAATTACCTGAATTGGTAGGACTTTTTGTTTTTTGGAAAAAATATTACAGTTACTCCCAGCCGTTTCGATAATATATTTGAACAATTATTTAGGAACAGTAACAGTTTAGCATTTATTTAATATACATACATACTCGTACATACATGTATAAAATACGGCTATAATTATTTTTAATCAAAGTAATTATTAGGGTGTTTGACTGGGTTGTTTCAATCAGACAAATCCAAAGTCATAAATATTAATGTATATTGTTAAAAATGGGACTAGAACATTTTTGTTAATTTTTTATGTGAATAATGCAATATTTTACACTGCAGAAAATTACTTAAAAAATAAAAGGAAAACCGAACAGAAATCTTTTATTATTTTTTTACTATTGTAGCAGCTTACTAAACTCTGTCTAAACGAATGAATCGACTAAAAATTTCAACTTCATTCTCATCTAACGGCAGGCTCAGGAAAAGGCAAGATCCGTCGGGTTTTCGAAAGCATTCTATTATTAATTGCAATTAAAGAAATTAACCGGTTAATCGGTCGTTTAGATTAAAATCGAAAATAAATAAAATCAATTTAATATTTAAGTTATAAAAACTGATGTATTTTGGAAGGAATTTGCGTCATCCCTTCACTGAGAAAAAAATCAACCAAAAATTGGTTAATATTACCAAATTCAAACTTTAAAAGGAATCAAAGTGATTCTTGGTTCATATTAATAATGCCATGGATGATATTTTCAACAAAGATTTGGTAATAAAAAATTAGGTGACTAATCTGTCGATTAATTTAAAGGAAAACTTCAATACAACTAAATCGTTTATAATAATAATAATAGATTGGCGCTAACACCATATGTTAGTGTTTGGCCGAACTCAGAAATATATTTGCTTCATTAAATTTGGATCAGCACATATACTTAATTATGTAATTACATGCTTGTGCCTTAGTAATTTCCTAAATGTATATTAGTTAAGTACTTTGTTTGACATCAACTGCTATGGGCAAAAATTGTTTATAATAAGCTCTGATTTAATAATCATTCGTACGCAGAGATATATATTTTATGGCATATGTGTATTTGTATGTTCGTTAGATAGGTATATATTCCTAATATATATAATTGTTAGTGAATTCGCAAGCAGTTCGCCCGAGGTGTGGATTGCTTTTGCTTAGCAAAATAATATTTGTAAATAGTAATTAAATCTCATATTACGCTATATATTATTATTACCTGATTTAATTACCAGCCATACGTCGTGAGCTGGGCTTGGGACCCGCCATGGAAAGAGGTCAATACAGGGAATCGAATAACAAGCTCTCTGATACTGACCTCACCACTCATTTACGATCCCCGCAATTGAAACAAGGACAACGATTTAAGAATATGTTCCGTTATCATAGAAAAACATAAGGTTGACATCATACTATTAGTTTATTTCATATGTATGTATGCCATTGAGATGGCGCAAAAGTTAGGTGTGGCTTGGCGGGTCCGATGCCTCGACGGAGAGCCTCGGGGAGAAGCGTGGACTATACAGTGTCGCGACTGCGGCCATAATTACATATATAAATACATAGAATTATTTTAAGTGAAACTCTTTAATTGAGTTCGGAGATGTTTGCATTAAATATTTAACGCCACGGAAAAGGTGGTATATGGTGAATGCGCGCACAAAGGCAAAGACAAGGATATATACTAAAAAATGTATTTACTAATTACTAAATACGTACATACAAAAGAATTTGGTTATTTATGTTGTATATACACTACATAGAGTGGTTCAAAAAACACTGTTTTTGGAAATCCATAAACGCGACATTTAAATATTGTTACACTGACGAGCAAAACTGTAACATGGTGTAACACTTTTTAATTCACCCACCGCTATGTTTCCAAGTTCTAACGACTTTCATCCTTTTGTTGTGTATTCTTGTTGGTACAGCCCTACTCCCTCTCTCATAACAATTTGAAGTCAATACAACAACAATAAAAAACCCAGCAGACAAAAATGTAAATTAAGGCAAATGTTACAGTTTTGAACACACTCTCAGTTTTGCATTTTACAGTTATTTTTCACTTAGTTGGAAGTCAGATGACTTTTTTCTGTATTGCAATTTATTGAAGAAGTAATCACCAGTAAATAATATAGTTAATCAGGAACCATAAATGTAAATAATAGATTTACTGTGGAAAGGCGGGACCGCAGGAAAGTGACAAAAAATTGTGGAGTTTGCTACTTGAAAATATTTAGATTGATAAAAAATATAACCTAAAGTGTTCCCAAGGGCAAAGGAAGTCTATCAAAAAATTTTACGGTCCATTATCTTGTGAACTTAGCAGCAAGTAGCGATGCAGCCACTATTACAGAAGCGCTTAAGGTATTAAACTTTAATGCAAATCAGTAGACAGCGAGGCGACGAATTGCCAAATTGGCGCAAAGGCATCTTAAATGAAGAAAAAAAGCTAATTTGACCAAAATATATGTGCGAGAGTGGTAGCATTTTGCTGTGTCGCCCGAGAAGCGAACCGTTGCCTATTGCGATATGTTAGGCCTTTCAGGATGCAATAAAAAACATATTTTTAAGTTTCAATTGAAGGTTATTTGGTCTGACAAGACTCAATTAATTGCTTTCAATCAGATGGCCGGGAATGGTATTGGATTAAAGACCCAAATTAAGCCCATGCGCAACATGTGAGGCAAACTGTGAATCACAATGGTCGGTCAATAATAGTTTGGGGTTGTATTTAAACAATTTTGTGGGTCCGTTAGTATACATTATGCGTAAGGAACAGTATCTGTTCATATTTTAACAAAATTTGCAAGATGTAGTCGAAAAATGACAGTTTCTGCTGAAAAATCACCCAAAACATACTGCATATGTTCGCAAAGACGGGATACAAAATAAAAAATTTGCTAATGTGATACGACCTCCACAATCCGCGGACATAAATCTAACCGAGAATTTGCGAAATCAACTAGAAGCACAGCTTATTAAGTATCCAAGACCGTATAATCGAGTACATAAGCTGTGGAAGAAAACTAAGGATATATGGAGGATATACCTCCAGAAGTTTTACAGAGATAAAAATAAGGTATGCCAAATCGCACCCAGAAACTAAAACAAGCAAAAGGGTACTTAACATTGTGTTAGTAGTTCTTTTTTATACCCGAGCGCACTTGTGCACAAGGGTATATTAATTTTGTTCACATAACGGTTGTTTGTAACAGCCAAAACGAATCGAGATAGATATAGACAAATGTATACATAAATGATCAGAATGAAAAAAGAAATCGATTAAGCCATGTCTGTCTGTCCGTCCGTCTGTCCGTCTGTCCGTCCGTGTACACGATAACTCGAGCAAAAATTGAGATATCTCAACGACATTTGGTATGTAGGTTTCTGTTAATCCAAGGTAGGTTGGTATTGAAAATGGGCGAAATCGGACAATAACCACGCCCACTTCCCATATAACGGTAATTTCCAGAAATACGAAAACTGCGATATTTTAGTAACTACTGAAGATAATTCACTCAAAATTGATATTTGCAATAACTTTTAGACGAAAAATAAGAATATTATAAATTTTTGGAAAATGGGCGTAGCCACGCCCACTTATGGTTACATGTGTATATCTTGGTAACCGCTGCACCAATTTCTTCCAAACTTGGCACAGTTGTTGGCCTTGAAACAGCATACCAAATGGCCGAAAATTTTTAAAATCGCTCAATAACCACGCCCACCTCCCATATAACGGTAACTTAGAGAAATACATAATCTTCGATAAATCAGTAAATATTGAAGCTAATTTATTCAAAATTGATGCTTGCAACAATTCTTTACCAAGAAATACGTTTATGGTAAAATTTTGGAAAATGGGCGTGGCACCGCCCACTTATGATCACATATAAGTATATCGGTAACCGTTCTACCAATTTGTACCAAACTCGGTGTGGTTATTGTGCTTGCCACTTATAAGCAAAACGTTGAAAATTATTGAAATCGGACTAAAATAACGGCTGCTTCTCATATAACGGTAAATTTCAGAAGTGCTTGAAACTTCAATATTTCGAAATTGAAGGACGCTAATTTACTCAAAATTGATACACCCCGGCTTACCATCTAGCGGAAGGTTTCGGAAAGGTGAAAAAACATATATTTAATACTTGCGCCGGGTATTTAATGTTCGGCTCCGCCCGAACTTAGACTTTCTTACTTGTTCTCGTTAAAATTGTTAAAAAGTTCTTAAAAATATATGAGTGCAAAACTGTAACATCTGCCTTAATTTACATATTTGTCTGCTGGTTTTATTATTGTTGTTGTATTGACTTCAAATCGTTATGAGAGAGGGAGTAGGGATGTACCAACAAGAATATACAACAAAAGGATAAAAGTCGTGAGAACATGGAAACATAGCGGTGGGTGAATTAAAAAGTGTTACACCATGTTACAGTTTTGCTCGTCACTGTATTTATAATAAAAAAAGAGCCACGCATTTTTTTATTTTCAAAAAAAAGGTTTTTGGAGGTCGCGCTAGTCGGTTTTTTAATCAAAACGCAACTAAATAAAAACGTTCTAATTTTTTTTTATTTTCATGACATGTTAAAGTGCAGCTGAAAATGTTGTTTCTACATTTAATTACTCAGATATTATTGGGGAGTATTCCCTTAATTACATAGCTGTATTAGACAGTTATAATGGGCCTAGTGCCCAAAAATATGCTTTCGAAAAGAGACTGCTATGATTAAAACGTTGATACTGAACGTTTTAAGCACTGTCATGTCTTAAATCTCGTTATGAGAGGGTTTCTGGGGTGGCTTATTACACATCTGATGACAGTTTTTCAAAATTAAAAATGATTTTCATTTTTATGGGAACAATTTTCCTATTCAAATGCGATTTTAGCGGAGGCAAGAGACGATTTCTCACTCCAACGACCTGGCAACACTGGTTATAGCTGATTTTTTCTTCAAGATATTGATGCTTTTAAGTCACAGAAAAATATGCTTCTATACAGATACTCTCCACTTCTTTACGAAAACGCTGTTGTTTTCTGACAACAACGTAAGCTAAACATTTCTTCCCAACCGGGAAACCGATCTGTACTCGGGAAGATAAAAGTAGGTGTATTGCCCTTGTTGCCCTTGTTAGACTGGTGTTTAATAAAAAGTGTAGTAAGGCCACACCTCGTTGCTTCTCCGTGGTGCTGCCCCAGACTGGATGACTGGCGTTCGCATCGCAGCCAATCAAAACAATTTCACTATAGTTCTGTACTAAGATACCACAAGTATGCCGTTACGGAGTCTCCACCTCAACTATTGTTGTATCTGTTGTGCGTGAAATTAGAGTAAAGGGATGCACTTATACCCTTCTTGATAAGAATACACGTCCGCGGATTGCCCACCTTGCTCTTGTAGTAAAGAATACAGCCGTCTATGTTAAGCCCCATTAACGTCTCGCTATTCACCCAGGGCTTCTGAATTAGATTAATCCTGATGTCCTCTAGGTGAGGAGATTTATTTGAACTAGTTTTGGTATTTGGATCGGCTTCATCTGTGAGATTCACTCCCATTAAACCTCGCCTACTCCACTGATCTTTAGATTTCCTTTTATAGGGCTAAACTCTGCTAGGATAATTTTAATTTCGACTTTCTTATGCCGAATCGGAGCCTATAGTTAGCCTTTTCTAAGTCGTTTAGGGATTCGCCGCAGATATCCAGAAGAATAGGCTTAATTAATTAATTTAAAGGGTGAACACACCAAAACTGCGACACTTTGGGAAGCTTATAACTTACCCAAAACGAATTCAATATTTTGAAATTCAAATACCATAAGCTGACTACATGACCTTAGTTGGACGTAGAAGAAATTTCATTTGAATTTCATTCCTAGTTGAGTTAAAAATGGCAACCGAGTTAGAAACGAGACAAACCATTTTGCACGAGCTTATAAATGATCCGGCCTTAAGTACACGTAAAATTGCTAAAAAATTAAAGATTGCACTATTCGACAGTTTGCAGGGTTTTAATCGGTACAAATAAGGCCTGGCAGTTACGAGAAAACCAGGGAGCGGGGGTTAGCATGGTCAAAGTGATAAAAACAGTGCTCGGAAGGTCCTCAGTGCGTTTTCGCGAGATACGAAGATTTTGTAGCGTTATGTTGCAAAATCCGTACGCAGATCGCAGTTTTTCGTACAAAAGGTAAAGCGGAAAGGTTCTACAGCTCAAACAGCGCCAGACCGAGGCGAAAAGTAGAATGTTACAGTGAAATCCCGCATTCGGAAGTTGTATGAATTCTAAATTAAAAAATACAACTGCATTGTTATGGACTACGAAACCGACTGCTATAAAAACTCAAAATATATTGCAGGTCAAGATTTTTATACTGGTGCAAGTCGTCAAGATGCCCCTGAAAGTTGTAAGCTGAAAATGAAGTCCAAATTTCCAAAAAACCACATGGTTTGGCAAGCTATTTGATCCTGTGGCCGTAAGAGCAGCCCTTTTTTCCCATCCGGGACAATGAATGATCAAGTTTATCGGGATGAGTGCCTCAAAAGGCGTCTTCTGTCATTTATCAACAGATAAGGAGTAGGCCACTGTTCTAGGCGGACGTGGGAAGCTGCCACTATGCCAAGGACACATTGCCGTGGTATAATGCAAATAACATCAATTTTGTACCTCACGACTGCAATCCACCCAATAGCCCAGAGCCACGTCCTATAGGGGAATATTGGTCAATTGTCAAAAAAATCTTGCAGAAAACAGGTGAAACAGTGAAAAATATTGAAGCGTGCAAAACAAAGTAGTTGTGCGCATCGCGTAAAGTCGATGATGCAGTCGTGCAGAACATGATGGCGCGTGTGCGATGAAAATACCGATCACTTGCATATGGAGCAAATAATAACTAATATTTTAACATTTTAATAACATCTAAACTTCCAAGTTATATAATACAAAAAATAATAATTTCAAAGCCTGCTAGTTTGTTTCTGGTAGTAATTTCTAAGTGTCGCAGTTTTGGTGTGTTCACCCTTTAATAAGTCTCCATTCGCTAGTCGCCGGTATATCTCATGTTATATATCTGGATATATCGCAGCAACTTTTCGCTCGGTTCGGCTATAGGGGATAGCTAAAAGCGCGCACGGCGTATTCTAGAGATGTCCTTTGCTTCGATCAGCTTGAGCTCAAACCCACGAACGTGTCGCTGATTTTAGCAACACATCCAGCGAGGTAATCGTAGCAGAACTTATTCGGGCTTCGCATCTCCCTGTTTCACCTTCTTAGTACCGGTATTGTTGCCACATTGATTCTGAGATTCTGAGAACGGTTTGGCCTCGTAGCAGCGAGCGTCTTAGTACGTTCGGCCTATAACTTCTCGTACTCTTCCACTATTTGCATAAAACTAGCCTTGTTCCTCTCGTAGTGTTCATGTACAGTACCGGTAGTTGCATTCTTGTCTATCTTGTCAACCCTGAAGAGCGACTTTTGGTACCTCTTCCTTATGACCCCAGCTGAGGGGGTTTTTTTTTCTTATTAGCGGTGAGGTTGCACCGCCAATGACCGCCTGATTGCTAGTCGTTGCTAAATAATCCGGAGTGCTATATCGGGCATTTCCGGCACAATTGTTGTATACTGTTTGTATTGTAATCCTGAAATTGTCGCCCTCGGTAGTACACCAACACTCTGGCTTGGATTGTTAAGGAATACTACCGAAGGTTACAATACCAAGGTTCCTTCATAGTGTATGGATAATGGCGTGATACTCTTTACACTGTACATGTGTACATACTTATGTACACGTATATGGATGTTCTTGTCATCTGTGTTTATACCCAACAAAAAATTTTGTTGCAACGTCTCTGCGTTTAAATATCTGAACCATTGATCAAACTGCTTGCTTTTTAAAAATGCGATGCTGTTATTTTTGCAGTTGTTCCATAATCCAATTATGACATCGAAAAAGTGGCTATACAGAACTGATTAACCTATATTCATCAAATTCTCCAACATGTATATGTATGTATATATGCATGTCCGCAAAGAATCTTTAAATGATATGCCATGGCTGGACGTTGATCCAAAATAGCCGGAAGTTAACAAATAATTAATTTTTACATTCCGTTAATGTGCATGGTCAATTCCAATCGAATTATCGAGCATTGACCGAATTTCTCAATTACTCCCATTTCTTCAACACCGACAATTGCCTTCATAATGAATGCTCCATTTCACAAATACTCTGCTTCTGATGCCGCTATCTCCACTGTATGTATTACTGAAATAATCCATACGCTATTAAATATTCGCTTAACATTGCCTGCAACTTTATCATTTCGCCAACATTAACAGTTGAGCGCATCACGACTTTGCAATAATGTAATTTTCCAGCATCAATTTCATTGCGAAACCAAGAAAAGTTTTCCAACAGCAGCAATTGCAATGCCTTCGTACTGCAGTCGCGGTTATGGATTGTCTGTGTGTACATATGTGTGGGTGGGAGTGTGAGTTCGCCTGTACATAACCGAAATTGCGCATTTATGCTGCTTCATCGCCCATAATGACCAAGTGGTGAAGAGCAGCAGTGGTGAAGCAGCTTACAAAAAAAAAATGTATGATAATACCTGCGCAAACAAAGCTAATTCGCTGTGTACGCCAGTGTTGCCGTTTTGGTGCTTTCGGAACTAGTTTTAGCTCTTTATTTTCCTATTTAGCTCCGAAAATTGAGATTTAGCTTCTAGTCTTTTTTAGCTCATTTCAAAATTTCCGAGCACTTTTTTAGCTCCAAAAAGTTTTAGTTGTACTTGGTAATATATAAAAATTAAAAATCTGTAATTTCATTGTACAAGTGTTGACTAAAATTCATTTGGCTTTTTCGATCTCAGGCTATTTTCTAGGCATGGGTAACACTGCGCTGCGCGGCGCAATTGCGTTAACACCATAGCCGTAGTTGCCGTGCCAACACCAGTAAATGGAAAGCGCCAGCGCCATTAACACCAAGCAACATAAGAGGCACACACACAATCGCCTTAGCTCTTTGAAAATTTACACGTACTTTGTTTTTGCATTTGAGTGTTGAGAACGCAAATTTAAAGCTTTTACTCAAGAATGATAGAATATCGTGGCATTTACTACATTCCTAGCAATTGAATTCAGTTGGCGGTACAAGCGTTGCTCAGCGCTTATAGAAATAATAGACATGACACCACTGTATGGTGTACTGCACTGTATGACGATGGGTACTGTGGTGACAATCAGATGGCGCCGTGTTCAATTCAATACACTGCGCTATTGCGCTGACACCACAGGTGGCGCTGGCGTTATTGAGCTAGCGCCAAGAAATTGCGCAATTACCCATGGTTACTATTTTCGATACGTTCATGTTATTCTATTTCGATTTATACTTAGAAAAGTTCCATTCCTAATTCAAATGGCGCGCAAGCAAATCGAAAATGAGCAAGTAAGTCGATTAGTTTCTACCAAGTGCGTGGGAGCACACAAACTATAGCGGATAGTAATTCGAGCTCCGATAAGCTCAGACGGTGTATTCTTTCTCAGGCGGCCACGGTAGAAAAATAAAGCCAAAACGTAAGCGTTGATAAAATTACAAATTTCGAAATGCAGTGGGAAAACATACATTTGTATTCACGGGAAAATACGGACTCCATCATAAACTCGTGGATATAGGTTCAAGAATTCAAAAATTAATTAGAAAAAACTCCATTTTCTGAACGCGTGGAAATAAAATTTTTAAGAAACATTTTTTGCGAAAAAATGATTCGTTACCCAAGTTTTTATGGTCAATTCAATTATCTGAAACTGCAAATTTTAAAAGTTTCTAGAGTATTTTTAGTTCATCGTCTCGTTTACATAAGTATATGCATACATATAAGATGCAATCAACCAATTAGCAACGAAATTCAAAATGATATTGTTTGCAAATTATGTTTATTTATTTATTTATAATAATTTTCATTTAAAATATAATTCAGTCTATAACAGAAACCAAAATAATAAAAATTTAAAAGCTTGCACAGATGCAAGAAAATTATACAAACTTCAAAAATTTTTTAGCAAAATTAAAAAAATTTTAATTACAATATTTAGAAAATTTTTGGGTGTGCAGTTTTGTAGCCCATTCAATTGTAGTATAAGAAAGTGCAAGTTTAAATTCATTAAAAACTACCGTTGATTTTTTAGATTTTTTTTTTTTGTGGAGGGTGTTGCTGTTTTTTCATGCGTTAAAGCTTAAACAGAACCAAATTTCTCTGCGAATTTCGTCGGACGGAGCGATGCCGTCGGGTGATATTCGCCGCAACATTTCGCCCAGTAAAACAGAATAGAAACGGAATTCGCATCAGTTGAATGACAAATAAAAAATATAAAGATACAAAAACGAAAAGGTGAATCATCAAATTTTGCTATTCTGATTCTTGCAAAAAAAGCTGAGAGACAAAGCTACTTTTCTACTGAGGGCTGATTTTGTGACGGGTGGCAGCGGCAAAATTAAAAATAAATCTAAAATCACGCAGCGATTTGATTCTATTTATTACCTTATATGGAAGAAAATGAGTAACTCCCTCTACAAAAACAAAAAACTTCTAAAAAATCAACGCTAATTTTTGACGACTTGAAACCTGCACTTTCTTATACTACAATTGAAAGGGCTACAAAACTGTATACCCGAAAATTTTCTAAATATTGTAATTAAAAATTTTGAAATTTCGCTTACAATTTTTTGAAGTTTGATTAAGTTTTTTTGCAAATTGTGTAAGTTTTTTAAACTTTTATTATTGTGGTTTCTGTTTTAGATAGAAATAAATTTTAAATGAAAATTATTAAAAATAAATAAATAAACATAATTTGCAAACAATATCATTTTGAGTTTCGTTGCTAGTTAGTTAATCGCAACTGTAAGTGTTATAAGTGCCGTAGCAATGTATTCGAATTACCTTATTTTGGTTGTAAAAGTTTTTTTTCAGCACTTACAAAATTATAAAATTCGTTTTTTTCATTAAAATTGCGGAAAATGTAAAAGCAACTTTACGTCAATAAATGCTCAAATTAAAAAAAAATTTGGTCTTCTTCTTTAGTATTATTTAGCTCTTTTTAGCTCTTTTTTCGACCGATTGAGCTCCAAACGAAAGTTTTTTCTGGCAACACTGGTGTGCACGCTTCCAATTTCTCGGTCTCGTTCTCGTTCTCGTTCTCGTTCTCGTTTTCGTTCACATTCAAATTCACATTCGTTTTCCCATTCGCATTCAAATTCGCCATCACATTCTCCATAATGTACAAGTTCGTAGGTATGTGTGTACCTCCAACGACTTGCTAAAGCGTTTATCGCTTTTATCGCCAACTTTTTCTTTTTGCCTTTGCCTCAATTGCCAGCGCCTTCAACGCTATGAATTCCCAGTTGTGCAATTGTTATGCTCAACGAATGCACGAAATCGTTTCTTCGCCAACGCCATCATTGCTTCTATCGCTCTCCCGCCTTCCAATGTACTATAATACAATTTCACTCTGCAATTCACTTGCAGGTTGCAATTCGTATGCTCCTAAAGGGTGGAGTGGTAAAAAGCAAATTGCTAGAATTGCCGGAAAAAATAACAGACAATAAATCAATTGCGATGAACAAACGTAAACGAAAGAAAGCTTGGCAGAAAATATAATCCGATAATATGACAGCTCAGTTAGCATAATCCGTTCGAAAATGCGAAAAAGTGCGTCCCGTGCTCCTTTGTAGCTGCTTGCTGTCCGCTTGGCATATGATTGCAAGCCTCTCTCTTACAGCCATCTCGATATCCACCCTCAATTTTGTAATACGACTGATTGCCAACGCAAATTTGCTGTTCAGTGGTGTGTAGTCACTTAAATGATGCGCCGTTGGATGCCCATCTCAATTGAGATATTGGACATTTTTCCTACTTACGAATATACCTATCTTCTTTATTGAAGTTATGGATCAAAATAGCTGACGGAATGAAACGTAAACATGACATCGATTGATGATTTGCAAAAATTGTTTGCATTTGAATCGAATTATTTCTGAGTAGAAGTGGTGCGAATTGTATCGAATTCAAATATTTTGATTTTGGTTTTAGGGCAAATGCAGGCAGGAAGTATGCATGTATGTACGTATGTATGTTTCAAATTGTTTAGCAAAGTATTTGTCTAATCCATTCTAAACAAATGAGCCCACTTAAGCATTTTATATGTATATCTTTTAATACATGCATCTTTGACTGTCTTTCAACTCACAACAGTCTTTCGAAAGATCAAAAAGTCTGGCAACGATCTTGAAAGCTCTATTCTATCTTTTGAAAGAGGTCTTAGCGTCATTCTGTTTATCTATTAACAATAAGTTTTCTAAAAATTAAATTAACCAAAGAAATTTATTTTTTTTTTAAGACGATGAAAATTAAAAAAAGGAACATTAAATAAAACGGGAAAAATAAATAAATAAAATGAGATTCTAAAAATCAAATGAAATAAAAAAATTTTTTGCGTTTCAATATAACAAAATCCATAAATTAAAAGAAAACTACTCAAATAAAGAAAAAAAGTAAATTTAGGCAAAAGAGTCCCTATAAATTAAATGAAATACAAGAAAATAGTTTTTAAAATAACAAGATTTTAAAATTTGAATTAAATCAAATTAAAAACAGGAGAAAATTAAATTAATAGAAAGACAAAATAAAATACGCCTCTAAAAATTAAATGAATAAAAAAAAAATTATTTCTCTTTTTAAAACCGTACATTGTAGAAACTAAAAGAAAATTAATGGTTTCAATTGTCTTAAAAAAGACTTGCAACCATTCGTTGGACGGAGCGGTGCCGTTGGGTGATATTCGCCGCAACCTTTCGGCCAGTAAAACAGTAGAAAACTACAGTTTAAATCCGAAAATATTTTTTTTCATGGTTGCCAGCTGTTTGAAATTTTTAATTTAATTCAATTGATAAGATAAGTAAAATATCGCAAATGTGGGCATCAAACTGAAGAGGTTTATAAAAGTTTACTGCGGAAAAAATTTTTAAGGAGGGTTGCCACCTGTTTGAAGCATTTTATTTAATTAAATTGATAAAATAAATGAAATATTGCAATGTGGGTATCAAACAGCACAAAAATACTTTTAAGGCACAGCAGGTATTTGCTAGTAAAAAATACAAAAGCGAAAAGCTGACACCCCAAATTTTCCCCTTCTATTTCTTCCTGATACTTATGTACATATATGCTAAAAAGTGAATAAACAAAGCTTTTTTTTCACCTACGCCTGATTTTGTGACCGGCGGCAACAGTAAAATTAAATCTATTCTTGCCGAATTTCTTTAGACGAACTTCGCTACCGCTTTTGTTGTGTGTAATTTCATATATTGCAGTGTTTTTTAATTTTGACAACAATTTTTCTTCCGACGTTGTTCGATTTTGTTTATAAAATTTTAGCCGGAATTGCCTTGTAAGAGTTTTGCTTACTATACTAATGAGACAAAACAGCTAAGAGTTCATTTGGGTGCACTACCCCCATTTAGTGAACACGATAGAAAAATTAAAGAATACGCCGCGGCGCGCCGTAGTCGTTACACTTGGGAAAATCACAAGTTTTGAAATGACACAAAAAAAAAACAATGGAAGCACTTAGATTATGGATCTGTACACCCTAGATGATTTTGATATGCATTCGTTCACCACTCGATCACTCTTTTGTTCTCGAATCTAGAAAATGCTGCTCTGACAGCCCTGTTGTTGTGACCGCCGACGTCAAAATATTCGTATATTCCAGGAGCATCGTGCTTTTGCTACAAGTTTATGGTGACGATCAGATATAGATATTCAGCTGGTGGGTATAACACTTTTCAGAATCAGATTGATAAAGTCGTACGGGAAGTTCCCTATCGAAAACATCGTAAGCTCTCAAACGGTGCGAAGATATGTTACCCATTTAAGACAGCATTGAAGGCTGTGCTCAACGTCACTCTTCATATGCAGCTTTTATTTAAAATTTTGCGGAGATATCAATATTGTACCTCGCGTGGTAGAGGCATCGTCTCTTTGTACATTCCAAAGCGGGTAAAAAATCGACGAAATGGTGGTTAACTTTTTAATAAAAAATGTTTACCAAAAGATGCTGAACTGCAAAAACAGGTCAGTGGTTTTTTAAGGGTTTCAGTCTACCATAAAATGTCCTCCACCTGACCATATAAGCAATGTTAAGAAGGCTAATACCGCAATAACGTCGAGGCTCAAATATTGTGGCATGTAATAAGCAGATCAAATTATGCTCAAAGGCTGGTACATTCGTCCGAACAATTTTTCGTCGAGAGCATTCAGCAGCTCAGTTTGTTTTTGATCCGCATTATTGCAGGGTAATTATTGTAGTGTAGTAGGCACCCGTGAGCTCCACGGCTAAGTATATGTATATTGGTCTGCGTCTTTCCTATCAAGCGCCGCAGCAGACGTCTTTGATAGGGAGGAACCCAGACGCCATTCAACGGTTTTGAGAAGTGTTTCTTCTATAACCGTGGTGTAATCTAGAAGTCTATTAGCGGGTTTTCATCTTATTTTTTGCAAGAATTTGTCTTAACCCTTAATAAGGCGCATAAAGAAAATCACACAATTAGTCATATGGGGTCCCGAGCGATCCCAATAAAAGTGTTGATAAAAGAGCTTTAGAAATAAAACAAAAAATAAGTGTGTATTATCAAAAATATTAAATTACTCTATTATCTTTAACTTTAAAAAAAAAAAAAACATTATTTCGATTTCATGTAAAAAGAATTAAAAGCTTAAGTTGGCCAAAAAATGTTACGTAAGTGGTCGCATGGGGTCAGCACTCAATAGAGTAGCGACACATGTGTACACGCCGATATTCTGGCCGTGACTAAATTGCGTACCCCGCGGGGAGTTAAGAAGCTAGAAAAACCGCGAGCACGCTCCAAGCCCTCCAAGACATTTTTTTTCAACTTGAAATGGCCTTGCCCCCATGCGCTTAATTAAGGGTTAAAACTAGCTCAGCGAACGCTGGGTGTAAACCTGGACATGCTTTACTGCGGAAGCGCCAGGGGCTGTAACTGTCAATTGTGCTGGAAGTTTCGACAAGATAGTGTTTGATTAGGATTAAAGAAGACTGTTGCAGCTCAACAATTTCTGTTAGCTTTCCAGCTTTTATAAGACCGCACTCTAAACACCTGATAAGTAATTTTTAACCAGCCGGAAGGAGCTAAAAAATTGTGCTGAGTGCTGAAAATATTTAAGTCGTATCTTTTTACAAGCTTTTATTTATATTGCTGTCTTTCGTTTATTTAAGTGTTCGCTTAGAAGAGATTCGCGGCGAATCATCGCGTTGGGCACAACAGCAACAACATACATACATCAGATTTTGGAAATATTTATCATTGACTCAAAATTTCATTATTTAGAAGTTGACTGCAAATCCTATTCGTAACTCAATTGTTTCGTTTTGCAATTGGATTTTAAAGTAAATTTTCGAAAATATTAGGTAACTATGACGCGAGTATATAGTAGGTTAGGTTAGGTAAGGTGGCAGCCCCGTGTAACCGGAGCTCACTTAGACAATTTAAGATTGTCCTTTGTGATACCACAATTTGGAACAGCCCCCTTAACTTTAACGTTAAAACGCTCTGAGCCGATTATGTATTTACGAATACGGCTGATCTCAATGCCCCAGAGCTCCTCGGGGCTATTTAGAAAGTGAGACCCAAAGTAATTCAACTTTAGCCTCGCAAACGCTGGGCACCTAAGAAGGTAGTGTTGAGGTGATTCTACCTCGTCTTCTTCCAGGCAACTGCGACATAAGGGGCCGGTAGAATGTTCAGCCTTACTGGGTGAATACCGATAGGATAGTGACCCGTTAAAACCCCCACCAGAAGTGAGACTGTCGCTTAGTAAGTGTGAAGAGTGCCCTAGACCGCCCCCGGTCCACCCTCGGCCAAAAGGACCTTGCGATCGCGCATGTCGTGGTATTCGCCCAGCGATCGCTAAGTTGACATGAGGCCCATCTGTCCAGGAGTGTACCGCAAGTGATCAGTGGCAACCCCAGCCGCTCTTTATCCGGTGATAACGTTTCACAGGTTCCTTCACTGGCAAGATCGTCAGCCACGCAGTTCCCCCCAATATCGCTGTGACCCGGAACCCAAATAAGCCTAATGCAGAAGTATACCGACGCGGAAGAAAGAGAGAGCAGACATTCTTTAATCAAGTTAGAGCGCACCTCTAACGAACTCAAGGCCCTGATGGCCACTTGGCTATCAAAATATACGCTCACTTCCCTGACTGTTATACCGCTCCTTAGCAGTGAATCCACCGCCTCCTTGATAGCAGCTACTTCCGCCTGGAATACACTGCAGAAGTCCGGGAGCCTGAACTTAGTGCTGATGGAAAGCTCCTAGGAGCCGTATCGGTGGTGCAGTAATTCGTACGATCCGGGATGAAATCGAAGCCCCCTAGAAATTCAGAGTGTCCAGTCCCTAAGTTGGTCAACCAATCGGTTTCCCTGAGTCTAATAGCCGTTCGTGCCGCGACAATTCTGCCTGCAACGTCGACAGGCACTACGTTTAGCATTACGTTCAGTGCTAATATGGGGGCGGTCCGCAATGCCCCACTAATACCAATTAAAGCAGCCCGTTGTACGCGCTCCAGCTGCCTAGCTAGTGTAGGCTTTTCCAGTGAGTTCCATTAGACTAGGGCGCCATAAAACATACTTGGCTTGACTACGGCCTTCTAGAGCCAATAAACAACTTTAGGCGAGATGCCCCATCTCATCATTATCACCCCTACTGCAATACAAGGCCACTGATGCCTTTCTTGCCTTTTTCTCGAAGTACTTGACCCTGTCAGACAGCTGTAAGCGCAGACCTCCAACCGAGGGAAGAACAGCGGCGGGGATTTTATATTTTCTTGTGAATAAGACCAGTTATGTCTTACTGGGGTTGACGGCGAGGCCACTTTTGGCCGCCCAGTTAGTAACTATGTTAAGGTACCGTTGGGTCAGTTCATATAGCATGTTAAGGTATTTACCTTTAACTAGGAGTGCAACATCATCTGCATAGGCAATTACCCGACATCCGTGTTTCCCCAGATCTACTAGTAGCTCATTCACCACGACGACCCAGAGTAGGGATGAGAGAACCCCACCATGCGGGGTGCCCCTGCTCACTTTGCGAGGCAAGAAGGTGCTGCCCCAGACGGCCATGACAGTTCTGTCGCGCAGCAAGTTTTCGATGAGCCTAATGAGACTGACCTCAACCCCAAGCTTATCTAACGACTTAAATATTGCGTTCGGCAGGGCATTATTGAAAGCCTCCTCGATTCGAGGAAGGCTCCTACGGCAAAGTCCTTGTGAGTGAAGGCGAGTATATAGTACATATATCTTAATTCAATATTTTACTATAGTTAAATTCGTTTGTAAATATTTACTAGTAAGTACTTATGCAAAAGTGGCTGTGTAACTATGCATTTTATCTTTATGACTTCTTTATATTTCTCCCTGAGTTGGCTTGAAGTAAAAGAAACGTTGTAATAGTGGCGCACATACACACACACACACTCACATGCCCATAGCCATTCGTCCTTGCGCCGCAACCACAACTACCCGCTCTTACTGCAAAGCCGTAAGTAGTCACAAAGCGGCTACCAAAAAGCGCTGTGACAAACGATAAGGTCACATTGGCTTTTAACATGTCTCCGATAAATGCGAGTATTTCCGTAAAGGGGAAGCCTGGGGGAGGAATGCGGACTACTAGTGAGTCCCAGTTGTGGTGTTGGTGGTGCTTCGTACTTACATACACACAAACATGGTAAAAGTTTGTCACTCCAAAGCGCCATTTAGTAGTCGTAGTACTCCTACTCTTTGTGTGCACAAATCCACTTATTGTTTGCTTGTGTATTTTTCTGCTTACTCTTATTGATGTATGCGCCGAACGCAGTTAACATATGCACACGCTGGTACCAGCATTGTTTTGCGCATACACAGACAAATAGTTGGATACCCAGTAAACAACGGAAAGATTTATAAATATTTTACCATTTTTATCGAGTGTTTTCGTAAGGGGAATTGGAAATCGTTTTAAAGTTATTGACCGCAGAGCTAGTGGTTGTGGTACGTTGAGGTGGCATTCAGCGGAAATGGCTAGAGGGCTAATGCCGTGACTACCTCCGGAACCATAAAAACCTGGCAGGTCTCAGCGTACGCTCCGAACCCGCTGCTGTTACGCTGGCGGCACAGATGCGGTTGAGAAAGCTTCCATGCTTCCATAACTTGCCGTAAATACATCTGATAAGGTTTCTGTGAAGTGGGGAAAAAAGTGTTTAGCAGCGAAGAAGAATCTCAGACTCCGCCCAGCAGCACAAACACGTCGCAGTCGGCTACGGAGTAGCTAATATCGCCAGAGGAGGCGATGTCTATGAAGAGAAAGTCTCCGAATAGAGTGACACCAAAATTATTTAGCAAAATCTCTAAGCTGGTACATTACATTAACCTCTGGGCATGGTATATAGGATTAGGGAGCAAGGTACCATTTCTAGTTAAAAATGGAAAGGGCTTACTGTAACTATAAATAAAGTTTTCTTGGTTACAGGCAAGGCAGTACAAAGGACCGAGAGTGACAAATGACACCACAAGCTTTTTAAGCGTATCCTTGACGCCGACGGGCGGTTTGCGTCTCTCTGCAAGGAGGAAGTCTGCTTAGCTGCGGAAGTTTGGCAGGGAGCTAAGCTGGATACCGTAGACAATGAAAAATATGCCCTTCGTCTGCGGGATCGTGACTGGCCTCCTACCCATCAGACCAGGTGCGATCGTGAAAATTCTACTGAGCTGCAAGAAAAAATCTTTCGACGCACAAGTAGGTGGGTATCGGGTTCGGGAGGATCGAGGAAACCCATTGATAAGAGCTGACACTGCTAAAGACAGAGTGCTCCGGTCCTTTTGTGATGCCAAGTTGTTTTTAAGCTCTAGCTGGGAAAATTTAGTACTAAAGGTTTCCCAATATACTGCCAAAGCTGACGACGCTAAGCCTCTGGAGGTAGAGGAATGTGGGAAAACATGATTCTGTGTATGGTTTTAATTCCAGTACAGTAATTTTGTTTTACTGAGCAATCGACTATACTATGTATAACTACACATGTACATTAGGGTGCATCACTCTCCATACACAAAAAAAACGGTACTGTTTCTTCACCGGAAATCTAAAATTTATTATATTTAAGACCGCCGCCAAAATATTTCGGAAAAACATTAAATTTGCGAAAATACATCCAAAAATCAAGTGTTTTATAAATGAAATAAGTTTTTAAAAATATTTTTTTATAAGAAATTACCTCAAATGATAGAAGAGCTTAAGCTTAAAAGGCATACAAATTTTTTAAAATTTGATTAACAGACTCAAAATAATGAGATATCTGTAGGTATTTTGAAATTGGCCTAGCTCACGTAAAACTTAATATTTTTCCGAAATATTTTGGCGGAAGTCTTAAAATATTTAACATTTTTTAAATCCAGTGGAAAATCCGCAACTTTTTTGCTGAAGCACCCTAATGTACCTACATTCGTTTCAAAACAAAGTGTTCGCATGCCGCTATGCATAAGTAGCTGTGGTTGTATACATTCGCTTGCACACATTCACACAGCCACACATATGTACGTATGTACGTACTTTAGCAGCATCACACAAATATTTTTGTTTGATAGTTCAACTGAATTGAACCATTAAGCTGATTTATATCCCTTATGGTCTTATTTTTGCTGCCAATTGCTAGGAGCAAGCACGAAATTTGCTTTTTCGCCTTATTCCGTTCGAGGCGTGGTAAAAAAATGTTGGTCGTGAAAAAAGTAATGAAACGAAAAACATTGTAATTTCATTTTGTTTTTGCCTTACGTCACATTTGCTCCTTATTTTCGAACTTTTCACTTTATTTTACTTTTCCTTGCGTGCTGTGCTTTTTGTTTTTTACTTTTTCTTTTCAGACAAATCGAAGGAAAATTTTTAACATGCAAAAGCAGACGATGTCAGGTTAGGTACCACAGCTGCCTTCATAGTCCGTGAAATGTCACGTGAGTGCCGCTGTACGTATGTACGTAAGTGCGGAGAAGGAAGGCGGTGCGAAAGTTTAACAGTAAAATTTACCGCAGGGGCCAATATCAAGATATTAGGAATTTATTCCTGCTTTTAGTGCAAAAGAGCGCGGTATGGTCACAAGTGGAATTGACTGTGGAAGAAAATCGAGATTTTGCGGAATTTTTGAAATAACAAAAGCAAATCGTAAACAAACCGTAACACCTAAATAAATTTATTTGTTTAGTGACTAAGTTTGGAGAGTAGCGTAGGTATTCACATCTCCAAGGTGACTGGGTTATCTGGCTATCTGGTTAGGTGGTTATATTTTTAATTCAGGTTTTCAGAATAGAAAAAACTAAAGAATAATAAATTATAAATGGGTAACCCAATAACCAGGAAGATGTGAGTGCCAAGAGTTTATGGAAATAAAGTTACGTATACGCCACGCTGTACCTGCATTCATACACCATGAAAAATGTACGCCGGCATAGAAAATCTGGAAAACCGCTGTGAGTATAAATTTTGTATGCATAAACTCAATACAAGATTCCTAACCTAGACTGATTGTATTGGCTGCCTTTATCCAGGTCCTGATGGGGTTACACCTAGGCCCGATGGTTTCGCTTTGATACTGCTTTGGCTCAATGCCAACCTTTTTTTCGTCTCTTAACACATCGCTGACAAAAGCCTCGCTAAGGCGGGGCAGAAGGGCAAAAAGTGTTCCGCCGTCCCATCCTCTTCAAGGCAGGAATCGAAAATGAGGTTGTTATGTTTGCCTATTACAGTCTGGTTTTATCTCACAAGTTGTCTGCAGTCCCATCTGCTCAATGTAGGCAAATACATACCTACCAAGACCCTCTGATATTGAGGGAAAAATGAGGGCCACCTAATTATTAAATTTTTTTTAACTGTCTAACCACCGATGTGAACATATCCTCAGTATCTTATTTACTCCACGAAAGTACTTCACCGCATCGCTATTGTACTGTGTGTGATTTCCTAGAACTGCAAAAGTGAAAGGTGCTAGTGATAATGGATTCCGTCGAAACAGGTATTTTTTCATATGTTTCATTATCTTAATCCTCCCGTTGCCGGGCATTGCCACCACAGAGATCGTCATTACTTTAAAGAGTATCTATTTAACTTGTGATATTTTTTTTTCAATGTTTATGTCGACAAGTGTCGACCAGGGATGACAAGGTCCGCGTAGAACATGTGCATTAGACTGGGTCTCGAAAATAAGTTTGCAATTATCCTTCCAATTTGAAAACTTACTTTGAGTGGAGTGTAAGGGTCATACAAATTTTGGTCTTTGGCAAATCCTAAAAACAGCCAAAATCGAACGTCTTTCGAAACTTTTTTATTTATTACTCGATTTAAAAGTGTTGTATGCCGTTTAAAAAACAAGTTTGAGCCATCTGTACAATAATTTAATAAACAGAAAAGTTATAGTTTCCTTTTCGACCGGACTAACTGGTGATGTTTAGAGATAACTCATACGCCATGGCAAGCGAGTAAGTTAGGCAGTTGGGCAAGTAGTGAAGTACATACACGCTTTTTAGCGCTGAATTTTGAAAAACGAGTATTGTAATAAGGCACTCAAATAAGGCAGCAAAAGTTCACACTGATCTCAAGTTTGCTGCATTATGGGAGCGCACATAGTGATGAGCAAAGCATACATAACACAGTTTAATTAAATCAGTTACTTTTTAGTTCAGATCTCTTCACCACTGGTTTACGTAAACTACCAAAGAAACAGGAGACAATGATGCCAATATAGGCCTTTGTTATGCTGTGTTTGTTACTTTTTTTTTTGTCAATTCACGTAGGGATCCAGGGATCTAATACTAGATGGTATCAATTTATGAATCCTAATTACATAATTTTATAATATTTTAGTTTTAAGAAAATCCAATTTCTTGCTGGAAAATTTTTCATAATTGCATAATAAAATAAGAATCCCACTTAGTTTTAGAAATAATAAAGCTCCATCCAAGTGAGACCACTGTACACTGACCAGCACCAATTTCTCCAAAGCCTACATGTGGCCTTAAGGGCCTCCACGCGGAAAAAAATTATAAGTGACTGTAGGTTTAGCAGTGCACCCAGAGTAGATTCAGGTGTTGTAGGGAAAGCTCTCGCACAGAGATCGTTCATTGAAGTTTGGCAAACAGATTTCCACGCTTTGATTGAGAGTTTGCTCCACCACCTTACCTTATCATCTGTTGCCAATCTTAATTCTGGGAAAATAACTAATAAATGGGTGTCTCCTTATTCATAAGGAAATCAGGCAGCGTTCGCATGATTTCGTAGACACTTGAATATACGTGAAAGAACTACCCCAAATACGAAAGGCTTATCAACGATTAAGGACAGCGCGAATACGTTTTTTATAAATTACTTTCAAACCGGCTTGAAATATTTTGCAGTGATTTGATAAGCGGAAGCATAATTTAGTGAACGTTTTTGTAAGTACATATACATAAATACACCACTTCCTGTCATATACTTAATCCATAAATCGTACAAATCCCCCTAAATACTCCCAATTCAAGCACCATGGGTATGCCGTGTGTGCATAGTATGTGAACTTGGAGGCGGGTAACGCGCTGAGACCATTGCGGCCTAGGCTTAAATGCCATACGGTTCCATACTACCTCCCTTGGATTTCTTCTTGGTGTGTTTCGATTGAAATATTTTAGACCACCGCACGTAGATCGGAGCTCGCGTCACAGAGAGATGCGAAGAATTTGTTAAAACAATAGCCTTTGTTTGTAGCTTTAAATGACAAACTTATACCGAGAGTCTCTTTTTGGATGGAGATACCTTTAGAGATCCAAACACTTGCTTCGGGAGCTCGGTAATAGATTTCTTTATATACTAGCGGTTTCGAGATTGATAATGGACCTTGACAACATATGGATGATAACTTGACTTATTTTTCCGCTTTAAGTCTTTCTGTGTGCAATATTTGCAGTACTTGAGTAGCGGTAGCTGTAGCCAGGTCGTTACAAGTGCATTTTTATACTCGGTGGGATCTTAACATTTTTATTTTCTAATAGGTTTTGGACGAGTTCAACAAAGCCCGCCAGTCGTTTCTCTTCTGTGTCAACTGATGCCAATTGAAAATGCCATTTTTTTAACGAGCAGACTGAATATATAGTTGAAGAAAGGTGGCGCGGACTTTAAACGAGAGTTGTCTACAGGTAGCGAAGCTGCTCTTAAAAACCTTGGAAGCCAGCAAGGGACTGACTGATGAATTGCCGAACTTTGGCACTTTGAAGAAACCTACAGAACCGGAGCTTATTGCAGAGCCAAGTAAAACGGCAACTGTCGGAACCATTGATGTATGTTTTTAATACTGACAGCTGTAAAACAACTAAGGGTGCTGGCGAGTACAAGTACTCCTAAGACTCATTACGGGATACAATCTTACTGAACGATTTATGCTCATCAGAAGTATCATCGTCAAATGATTGTGTCCAGCATGCTGGTGGGATCGAGATAACACAAAGGATTTTCTCTGAAAATGTCCGGCTTTCTCTAGGCTAAGATAATGCATTTTTTGGGTGAGACGTATTGAGATTGGAAGCCCTTTATTTTCTTTCCTTCGATGATGTACTAACAATTATAAATACATAGCAGTAACGACGTCTACTTTTTTCACATATACCCTGAATAAATTCGAAGGACCTCTCACTGAGCAGACGGGACTGCAGAAAAATTGTTGGACTGCTGACTGGTCACTTTACGTGGCGCAAACACCTGACTGTGGTAGGCCTACATGACAACTCCCTTTACCCATCCTGCCTTAAAGAGGATGAGATGGCGGAACAATTTTTGTGCTTCTGCCTGGCCTTTGCAAGAATTAGGTATAAGGCATTTGCCCGCGATGTGTTGAGAGATGAATACCTGAGTTCTTTGACACCAAACAATCTGCTTAGGTTTTTTCGTAAATCATGCAGATTTTGTGCCTGATTTCGTCAAAAAAGAAAGATTAGATCTCTATTTTAGAGATCTACATAGCCTTCAAAACAGACCTCGCCGCCAAAAAAGAGCCTGCACTTTTGGCTTAGCAAATCTTTTCTAAATCTGGCTTCAGTAACCATATCCTCCGATAGCCAAGCAGCCACTAAATCACTAGAATGCCGTGGAACTTCGAAAAAAAGAAGAGTTCTCATCGACTTAGCTATAAATTCTATCACCTATATTGTGTGGGTGTCAGGTCACAGAGCCATACAAGGTAACTGTACAGCAGATGAGATTGCGAGGAAGAGAACCACGCTGTCTGATGGCAACTCTTCGCACAATGTGGCGTACCGCTATAAACCTGCAAAGCGGGGCTTAAAAACACTTTGGCGAGAAGGCAAGTAAAAGATGATCGGAAGAACTCACTTGTGGTACGTCTCGACAAATCTAGCTCAGCCTATTCGGATAAGGCATGCTTACAGAATGGGCTTGTCGGCCAATGACGTCTGCCGAAGCTGTCTTCACGTGGAAAATTTGGCAATGTGAAGTTGGCAGTGTGGAACACTATCTCTACCACTGCTCTGCCATTTTCTAGGCAGCCACCTCTTTGTCTGTGTGGCAGTCATAAGAAAAGCAGGTATTCATGAATTCTCGCGCTTTATTAAACTAAACAGCTGGTTCACCAACTTCCAGATGAATGCACGGGATCACGATGAGCCCACTGTGCCAAAGTGTGCCTTTTTCTTATATTGAAAGTAGGCAGCCAGTTCTATCTAACCTATTCCTTTCTCTCGGCTTGAAGTACAATAGGAAGCTATGCCTAAGAATATCACTAAATCACACTGAAACAGCAGTTTTGAGGGTACAATTATTATGCCTAAATTTCAATACTTTCTACAATGCAGAGTAGCTTTTCCCCTCTCTATTAATCCATTTAAAAGCACCAAAGTAAATATTTTAGTTTGTTTTTTTTTGTCTCAGTGAGTTTAAATTTCATAAAATTTCTTTGCTTCTTCCAAATAAAAATTTAAAAACAATTATGTATGTATTTTGTTCCACTGTAGCCGTCAAATAAATCTTTGCGACATTAGAGCATATTCAGGTTCAGCTTTGCGCAGCTTTACGTCTGTTACCAAAATACCTCAGCTTCCCGCCAGTCACTGCCAATGGCTTGTAAATAAGAGCACAAATAAGTTTTTTGCTTCCAACCTTACTTCCTGCTTCGTGTCATGCAACACAGTATTTTCTGCATTTTTTCTACAAACAAGCAATATTCTATTTTGTTTCGACAGGTAAATGGAAAAAACTATAGAAAGCTAAGGAACAAAAACTAAGCATAAAAGAAAAGAAACAAAAATACTTAGACAAAACAAAACAAGTAGAATTGTGTAACAAGAAAGTTTGTTGCGAACGAGAAAAATCCATTTTTACTGTAATTTAAAATAAATTAGATTTGCTTAAAAGTAGCGTTGGAAGATGTGTGTTGTGTGTGTGTAAAGGGAGCGCAGTTTTGCTAAGTTCAAATACATGAAAACTTGGAGACACTTAAAAGATATGAGCAGTAAAAATTGAGTGAAATTTCAAGCAGTCACTGAATATTTGACAGTTTCGTTGAAGTTTAATGAAAAGAGAATACGAAAAGCTCTTCAGTCGAGTAGTTCAAGCGATAAATCAAATTTATGAGGAGCGCATGAGGCATATTATTGACAAGAAGTAGACGTGAAGTTTACCTATCAGAAAATTAAAATGAAAAACTTGTAAATGGATTAGGTGAGATTTTCGAAAACGACTTTTATACAGAAAGATTAAGTAAACCATTAAAAAACTTTGGTGGATTGGCTCAACAGCCAGAAATTACATAAATAATTTATGCAAAGTTGCAATGGTAGGAGAATACGAGCCTTGTAGATGTGTATGGAAGAAGGAATTAGGGGCTAGAAAAATTTTGATAAGAAAACAATTTAAAAGCTTTTTTTTTTTTTAATAAGCATCCACAATTTAATAGACGAACTCAGCCGAAATTCGACAGCACAAATTACTGCGTCTCCTATGAAAGGAGTTTCCAAAGCGGGATTTGATTATTCAAAAGTGGCGAAGTTTTCGTGTCAGCTCAAAAGTTTAGATGAAAAATGAAATAAAAAAGTGATTTGTTTAGGAACGAATTTTCGTCACCCCTTGTCAAGATTGTTTTGCGACAAATCGGTTTCGGCGTTTTGCCATCTTCAAGGGATGGTGGAAATTCGTTCCGAAACAAATCATTTTACCACCCTGTCGGAAAAATCAACCAACACTAACACACAAATAAAAATGTCTTGAGAGACCACCCCGAAATTTGTCATTTCTAAGAAATGGCAGGACATTGCAGAATTTGTCAACTGCTGTATATAAGGGTCGTCAAAGGATCTATAAGAAGACAGCACGTAGTGAAAGAGAAGGCTGTTTGCATAATTTCTGAAACCAAGAGCTCCAGAAAGGTAACAAAGCTTAGAAATTTCCTGTACAAGGAGATGTGAGCCAGTATCTTATTAAAAATAATCACTGTGAATAGACTTACGCTAAAGTTAAGTTAGGTAAGGTGGCAGCCCTCCAAGGGGCTAACTTATTCATCCATTATTTTATTGTATTACCACTGAAAACAAAAAAAAAGATTATCCTGCAACGGTACAACAGGTAATCAAGTAAAGTTAGAAATTGCTGGGTGCTGGTTATGAACTTCCCCAAGCAGCTGATGTCCACTCTGGAGAGCTGCCCTGGAGCAACCTAGAAGTATGATCCGAGATGTTTAAACCTGAACCTCGCAAAGACTGGGCAGCTGAGAAGATAGTGCTGAGATGATTCCACCTCATCGTCCTCCAGACAGTTGTGGCACATCGGATACGTAGCAATATTAAGCCGTAACGCATAGATTCCCATGGGGCAGTGCAAAGTCAGAACGCCCATCACAACCGAGAGTTGTCGCTTATTAAGCTGTAGAATGTTCCTAAACAGCCCACGATTAACTACCGGCCAAAAGGACTTTGGAACTTTGCAGGTCGGTGTTTCCGCCCAGCGTTCGCTGACCCGACTAAAATGTCATTTGTCCAGAAGTAGTCTACAGGTTCCCATAGGTACCCCAACGACTTCCCTTTCGATGGGGATGGCTTCTAAGGTGCCGCGCCTGGCCAGTTTATACACCAGTTTCCTGCAATGTCGCTGTACCCGGGAACCCACATAAGTCTGATAAGGAAGTAATACGAGGCAATAGAGAGAGAGGTAACGCAGTCCCACACTAGTCTTGATCTTACCATCAGCGATTCAAGGGCTCTGGTTGCCGCTTGGCTGTCAGAAAAGACCTCACTAAACGGCATTTCACAAGTTCGCAGCCAATCTGCTGCTTTTTTAATGGCAGATACCTCTGCCTGAAACATTTTACAGAAATCCGGCAGTCTAAATTTAATATCCATTAGATACTTCCTCACAGAATACACCTTCTCCGACTCTGCCAACAAGCTTCGACCCATCCGTGAAGATATTCACGGGTCCTTTTCGCTTTCCTCACTCGCTCCTCGATATTTGGTCCCCAGATTAGTTTTTGACCATCAGAAAGACGTTATCAGAAAGAACAAGCGGAGTGCCACCGATCGAGGTAAGCTGGACATCCGGCACCTTGTATCTAATGGTGAACAAGACGGGCTCAATTTAGCCAGGATTAATAGCGAGCTCGCAGCTTGCAGACCAATTTGTGACTAAATTTAGGTATCCCTGCATAAAGTCGTACAGAGTTTCCGGAAACACACAATAAGTGCCACATCGTCGGCATAGGCGATCGGCCGACAGCCTCTCCTTTCCAGCTCCTCCCGGATGTCATTAATGACAATGACCCAGAGGAAAGGTGAGAGATAGCGATGTGCTGAGTCGAGACTTTCAAGTATTAATCGATACTCGGCACCATGTATGCCGCATATAAGCTTCTAAGTAATAAGAAGGTGTGTAGACCAAAAACAAAGGGGGTTCAGGGGAGCCTAGGCTATCAAAAGCCAAGTATATGGGCGAATAGTGGCCTGAAAGACTTCTTCGTCCGTCAAAGCACTTTTCTTGAATTTTAGATCTACGAAGGTGGAAACTGATAAAATGGTATTTTAATTTTGCGATAAGGTCAAGAAGGCGATACGAGTGTAATTTCGCGATGGCACAATTTTCAATACGTGGTTTCCACATTGTTAAGTGCAAATTGCTCAACTTTTGGGAAAGCATCGTCTTATTCGTACTAATTGTGAAATATATTCTTAGCCGATGCAGATTTTTTGACAAATATTCTGTTGAAAATTATGTCGAAAACCTGCAATTATGTATAGAATCGGTATTGGGTACCGAAATGGAAGTATTGGGTACAGAAATCCTTCTGAAGTATTGGGTACCGGCAATCCAACACAACACTAGTGAGAGAACCCGCCTTGCGCGGTGCCTCTTCTAACCTTAAGCAAAGCATGCGTGATATAAGCGCAACTAGGTTGGTCTCAGCGCCGGAGCTTGCTTAAGAAATTTAAAATCGCCTCAGGTAACACGTTATTAAAGGCCCCCCTCAATATCCAGAAAGGCCCCAACCGCGAAGTATTTGCTTTCCAGAGACTTTTTTATAACCTCAACAACATAATTCAAGGCGCATTCCACGGACCTTCCTTTCATATAGGCGTGCTGAGAGAAGCTTAGTCTCTCCCTAGGAATCCTGTTTCTTTTATACACCTGAATAGACTTAGACCGGACAGCAGACCGGGAGTTGATCGAGTAGCATATCGTCGCTTGGCGCACAGTACCTCGTATCCCCTAAACTCAAGACTACGTTCACTTTCAAACTTTTGAATAGTTTCCTAACTGAATTTACTAAATTAATTATAAGCTTCTGCTATAATTAAAAGGTCACCTATAAATTTGTAAAGTAGGAAAGTAATGAGACAGAGTAACCACAATCAACTTTTTTCTGTGCAACTTCAAACGTGGTATTGCATTTGCTAATTCAAAGGCTGTATTAGGCAAAATTGCCCGACTTCGAAACGAACTGCCCCCACGACACGTGAGGCGACACCTGCATTACTAGAAACCAGACGTTGAGCCGTACGTAGACCATCCATTCGACACAGCAAGAAACAAAACTGCGTTCAACAGCCTACACAGCGATGCGGTCAGAACAAGCCTGAATACCCGTAAAGACAACATCGTCCTAGGCGGTCGACCGCCACCCATAACTGCCGAGAGAGACGAGATGCACCCGAGCACAACTCCTCTCTGAGTGGTGCCACCGACTCAACAGCTACCTCTCTCGACTGAAAACAGAAGTGGCAAACACCTGCTCTGTATGTGGGCAAGGTCCACACAACAGCCAACATCTATCTGACAAAGGAGGGACGTTGGACTACACCCATCGGCGTAGCCCGCTTCCTCGTCCTCAGGCTTACAGAGTCAACGGATGAAGATGATGACTCATGAAGAAAACTGGGGGGTTGAGCACTGCTGCTAGAACAACAACAACAATATTCTAGTTCACAAATATATCAAGGTTTAAACAAATTGTAGTAATCTGTTAAGTACACCGTACATACCGTACCTAATTTGAATTATAACCAAATTAGGGCGAATCTTACTGCAAATTCTTCCACAGCTAACATCTTGCTTTCATATTTTCTCCATCTCGTTTACTAGTTTACGGATAATCTACAACATTTGAACTTTTGTAGAGTGTAGCAAACTTCTAGGCGAAAAAAGTGCGAGAAAATTGGTGGCAAAGAAAAAACTTTTAATGTGCAACTTTTTCAACCTGGACATGCCAATTATTCTATGCCATTTGCTACATTTGTGCTGTTTTTGCGCATAACTTCTTTGCCGCTTTTTTTTTTGCTACATTGAATGACGATTTGATTAAAAAAATACTTGAATTGCAACGAAAAGTTTCCACAGTTCTTTTCTCTAAGTTAGCAAGTTTTCATAACAGCTGTCAGTGGTTTCAAACGTTTGCTACTCCGAAATTTTCGCCTGAATTTATTTTCTTAAATTTCGCATCATCGTGGTTTTTTAATAGCTGAGAAAACACACAAACAATTTATCTAAACTACTTACAACTTGCACAAATGCAAAACGAAAGTATTTCTACCAAAGTGCGAAGTAGCAAGAAAATGAAAATAATTAATTGCAACCGCATACGAATTACTCACATCCTATACAAATCACAATTTGCAATACCAACTCATAGATATGTACACACAGTTGCTTGTAAACTTATTGGATGCGCGTCATAAGGTCGACGTCGTCACTCCCATCCCCGCAACAGCGTTGAGTGCAAACAGTCATTGCGGCAGGCCACAACTTGGATATGCATAAATACTCAGCAATTAAATGTCAAGCAAGTCGAAGAGTCTTTCACCATCACCATCCAGCACCATCGCCATAACTATCAGCGTCAGCAAATATTCGCACCAGCCAGCCAGCCAGCTACTAGCAGCCGTTTTAGGCAATACCCTTAATTGGTGAATAATAATGTTGGATAGTGAAGTGAGAGTTGAATGTCTCAGCAGGGGCTAGATGGGGTTGTAGCTGCACAATTTTATGAAGTGAGTACTGTGTCGCCACTTGTTGGCATTGAGAATGGAAGAGATTTTGGGGACAAAGCTTGTGCTGCCACTCCAAGGCGCTAACTGATGAGCTGAGAGTCGGTAGTAAAATCCTTGCATTTGTTTCATCACTTAGCGCTTCATTGCGTTCGCCGGCGTTAACTGTGACGGATGTAGCCACTAACCGCACTCTCACCAGTCTCTAGTCAGCAGCCACAACGGAAAAGGCAGTGCATCATCAGTAATGGGTCGCCGCAGTTGAGAGTGTTGAAAGCACAGCACCAACGTTGGCAGTAGCTGTCAACGAAACTATTTCGGAACGTTGAGATCGAATACAGGCACACATACACACACACACACACAAGTGCATAGCCTTGGTGTAAGTGGCACAAACTGGAAGAAAATGTACTGTGGAATTTTTGTGAGATTTCCGAAAAAAATTTAAATTTAGTTAGAACAAGGGTGGAACAAAATTCAAAGGCTCAGGAAAGCCAACAGATTTCATGCATTTAGCTATCCCAATAATGCGTGGTCGACTTCCATAAAACTGATTGGGAAATGGTACACTCAAAATAGATTTTCATTAAATCCACTATCGTCCTCTTGACCAAAATAAGGCCAGACAATTTTACTAAACTCTCGCAAGAGGCGTGGGGATAAACGAAGCTACGGCCTTTCCATGGCCCGCCAAATAGATACAGTGTGAGTATCCTCAGTTTGCCGCCCAGTGTCGAAGGATAAAGGAAATAAGTCAATCTAAGAAGGTTATAACTAGCTAAAAAAGAATATCGTAATGATCTCTGAATCTTAGTTGTAAGGACCTGAGTACTCTTAAGGCTCTAGGATACCATGTAAGCAAAATAGGACTTTGTGCAGGTTTTGTGGGCTGGCGGATGAAACCGCAGAGCATATACCATGGGATTGGTCACGTATCATAGTTTAAATACTCTTACACTTCGGGGAGCGGTTATCGTTTCCGTGCAGAACCTGTGGCATTACACACTTATTTATAGTCTCACACGGCAAGTCTGGCAATTGCCTTTCAACTCGTCACAGTCTTTTTAAACACAACAGTATTTCGTAAAATAATTGTCAATTCTGGCAACTGTATATTGATAGCTATTGGTCACAAGAACAATGCCTCATACTCAGTTTTACTACAGGTAAAAAAAAATTCTTTTCAAAACAACAAAACTAAAAATTTAAGGAAACTCAAATAAAAACAAATATAATTTATCTTAAGTAGAAAAAATTAAAGTTTTTTGAAATTTTAAAAACATGAAAAAATATAATTTTTTAAACTAATCAAAGCAAGAAAACTAAAAATTAAAGGAAAATCAAATAAAAACAAAAACAATTAAACTAAAATAGAAAAAAATTAAAGTTTTCAAAATTTTAAAGACTTTAAAAAATTTTTTTCTTTTTTTAATTATTAAAAATTCAAATAATACAAATGTAAAGAAAATTAAAGGAAAAGTATTTCTATTTTTTAAACAATCAAATCTAAAAACAAAAATAAATCTAAATAAAAAAATTATTATATTAAGTTTCTAAAAATTAAATGAAAGCCAAGAAAATATGTTTCTTCCAAAATAATAATAAGTTAAAAAAAATTACATTAAGGAGAGAAAAATGAACCACGAGCTCCTAAAAAATAAAATAAAATAAATCTTTTTAAAACAATGAAATTTTAAAATTGAAAGGAAATCAAAATTAAATTAAATATAAAACATAGCGGAAAAAACAAAAGAATAAAATACACAAGTTTTTAAAAGTTGAGTGAAATGAAAAAAAATATTTTTGTTTTTAACACAATAAAATTTGAAAATCAAAAGAAAATTAAAAATAACATGAATTCCTGAAAATATGAAATAAAAAATATATTTTTCTTTTTATTCAACAATTGTATTGAGCTTGAAGCCGTTTCTATGAAAAAATGTTGTGGAGAAACAACAATAATTAACACTTGATAAAAGTTATAGTAAAAAATATTTGTTCTTTTTATACTATAAATTCTGAAAATTGAAAGAAAACTAAATTAAATAAAAGGGTAAAACAAAAAAAAGTTTCTAAAAACTAGACGAAATTAAAATAAAATTATTTTCCTTTTTATAACCATAAAATCTAAAAATTAAATTAAGACACTTTTTATATAAATATAAATGAAATTAAAAAGACGGAAAAATTAAATAAAAAATGAAAAATAAAGGTTCCTAAAAATTAATTGAAATTAAAAAAAAATTTTTAATAAAATCTAAAATAAAAAAAAAATAATTTAAGAAAAAAAATTAAAAGAATATAAAAATATAGTAAGTTTTTAAAAACTAATGGAAACTAAAAACGCATTTTTCTTTTAAAAACAATTAAATTTAAAATTTGTAAGAACATTTAATTAAAAAAAAAAATAAATAAATAACAAAATAAATAAATTAAAATCAGCTTCTAAAAATTAAGTCATATATACATAACAATTTAAAGAAAAAATATTTTTTCATTCTGAAAATTAATTTAAAAAAGAAAAAATTCAATAAAAAAAATCCGCTTCCCGAGGATTCGAATTAGAATCTTTCGAATGGCATGCCAGTGTTTTGCTCACTCGGTCATTGCGAGTGATGGAGTAGCGGGAGCGAAATGACTAAAATGTCCATTTTGGAAGATGCTCAAGTGCTTTCGATCAAAAGAGCTTTCAAATGTCTTACGCAAAACTTTCAACTACATACCTTAGCCAGAATTGAGCTGTTCATAAATTAATATATAATTAATATATAAATATATATAATTTCATAAATAGCACAACAGAACTACATACATAGGCCTCAGTGCTTTATTAATTTAAACAAAATGGCATCCTATTAAAAATATGTAACTGTCCTTGGATTTCCTTTCCGAGGAACATAAAAGTCGTGTTTTTCCACCTGCCTTAAAAATGCCGTTCTAAAGAAAACACTTAACCTCCCTTCATTTGTGAACACCAGGCCGTAAACTCCAAGTTAGAAGAGAAACCCGTCCGAAAACAGAACCAAAATTGTACCCCTTTTGTATAACTATTTCAATTTCGGTCTACTGTAGCGGCTCTGATGGCTAACCAAAACGCATCCGACGTGCCACAGGCACGAATTTTACAATTTTCAAGTTGACTTTTGACAGGGAAGAAATGCACCGAAATACATACTCGACAACGAAACCTGAGACCATTCTACACGTACAGCGGTTTTGATAAGTGTTTGTATGTACGTGTATAGCTAGATGCATAAGTGTGCATGTGCATGCAAAATTGTTTATCTGCATTTGTATAAGCATCCTGTAAGGAAAATTCGAACAAAAAGTTGATATTTTAGTTGGCAGTAGAATATAAAAAAATAATAGTAAAACAGCTGAAAGCGGGCTGTATAAAAAAATCCCTCACACAGCGTAGACATTTACCGGTTAAGTGTACTCCAATATGTATTCTTGTATGGTGTCAGAAATGTAGAACATACCTGTCTCAGGTGATATTGTGGGAAGGATCGTAATTTTCTTTGATCGTAATTGTGGAATTTCTCGCAATGCAGAGTCCGTAACCATAAGAAAGTTTCCACTCGGCTTTTACGAAATCAATTTTCAAGATGACTAGGTGCTCTCGGATCGCATCATTCAATAAATATATGTAGCAGCTTTTTTGGTTAACCGACACTTTTTCATGTGTAAACATATTAGCCATACAATTTGCGTTAACTCAGCAGAAAATTTGTAGTTGCTTCTTGTTTGTACATGTGAACACTTCTGGAGTCGTTCTTCTGGAGACTATTTCAGGACCATTTAGGAAAGAGCTCACGACTACTTTAGTTCGGGATCATTCCGGTACCTGTTTAGGGCCATTTTGAGCCTATTTCGGGACTTTTTCAGGGCTATTTAAGGATAGTTTCGGGACTAGTTCGGGATCTTTCCGGGTAGTTCACGTCGATTTGAGGACTATTTTGGGACTAGTTCTGGGCCATTTCGAAATTAGATTAAGACTAGTTCGGGATACTTTTTGGTCTAGTTAAGATTCAGCTTGTGCCTAGTTCAGGACTATTTTAAGAAAAATTTAGGACAAGTTTGGGATCGTCTTGGGTCGAGTTCAGGTCCATTTTCTGCCTAGTTCCGGACAATTTTAGGATCATTTTGGGACTATTTCGCAACAACTGGACGACTTACTCGACTGTTCCGGGGCCTGTTCGGGAGTATTTCATTACCATTTCGAGGTAATTTGGTACTAATAAGCAACTATTTTGGGACAAGTTCACGAATTTTTCGACCGTGGGCCTCTTCAGGACTATTGTGGGCTCATTTTGGGACTAGTTCGGCCGTAGTTCGTGAATATTTCGCGTCTAGTTCAGGACCAGTTTGCGACTACACAGATGTTTACACATAAAATTTCATTACCATCTGGTATTTACGCCTTTTTTAATTTAGTAGGTGACTATATTAACTTCTCAGAGCACTCATATAGAAGGGTGATGTTAATTTTAGGTATGGGCTAGGCGCGGATCTTTAAAAACCAGATAACGTAAAAAGGCTCAAAACTGCCTTGCACATAACAGAAATAATGGCGAAAGAGACTTTTTAAAATTCAATCAGGAGCTTATAAAGCTTGTCGTTTGAACTAATACTTGGTCGGATGCTTGCCGAAAGGTAAGCTAACATATCCAACCAAATGATAGATAAGATAGTGTTGATTCCCCGAAGGTCACGGAAGGCAAATATCAATTCTTGGTAAATACGCACCACGAGTATCATATCACCAAAAAGAGTAGACTGTTAAATGCAACAGTTTCTCGAAAGAGGCTGATAGATAAACTTATAGAGCCAACAAAGGTGGAACTCGGATAAAGGGTCTAGTTGAGACTTTCCACAACGGCCAAGGCTACCAATAGTTGTGGAGGGAGGGATTGGCTCGCCTCATGCGTGATTCGTTGAAGAGGGGAAGCATTGGGGTATTGACAGCAGGCATATTGGATTCCATGAGCGGTCGTCCGCCTTGAAAGTGATCGAGATAAAAATTAGTGACTCTATTAGTCGTCCGGTATCTGAAACATTCCAGTGGAAGTCAAGCTGATTATAGGCACAGGTGGTATGACAATTTGAGCCGGCTCTAAAAGAAGAAAAATTTAAACTGAGTCGGAAATTTTCAGTGATATAGATACCAATGACCACAATGCTTTCTTTCGTAAACTGAAATAAAATCATCTGAAGCTAAATCGGGGAAGCTGATGGCTGGTTTTTTGAATTGCTAAGAATTATGAACCTGAAAAGTTATCTATCATAGAAAGGTATGAGATCATCCTTATAATGCAGGATCTGCACTAATTCCGAACCAAAGTTGATTTATAAATCTTTGCACCTCTCTTTTCTCGTCAAGTTTTTGTCGCTTGTTGACGATCTAAGGCTGAGAAAAATATCTGAGTTATGGTTAACGGTAGCAAATAAAGAGACAAACCCGCACTGCGATAGAAAGGCCGATGTGGAATGACTTGGCTTCACTTGGCGTTTCCAATTGACATCAGTTGGCACAGAAGAGAAACGACTGGCGTGCTTTATTTGACTTGGTCGAAATTATTTAGGCGATTACAGCGTCAAATAAGAAGAAGGTCACACGTCGAACGCTGAAGCCTGGTGCTAAATACCACTTCAACGAGATGGCTCTCCGAAGTTTTAAAACTCTCTTTAGCAAACTTTTTTAAGTTTTGTAAAAATTAAAATCCTACAACATGAGCTAGCAACTTCAGTGGCATCCCTGCAGGGAATTTGCAAAACCATATACGAGTACATTTGTACATAAATACACACAAAATTTTAGTGTTCGCACACATTTGTCTGTGGTTAAAAGTACTTCGAGCAAAACAGTTAAGTGGCCAGGGAGCGCAGTGCCAAGCTGAGTACGAATGGCAATGAAGGATGCTTCAGCGAAGAGTATGACCAAACGGAAAGGGAAGTGTTGCCCTACATAAACTCAATAAAATGCTGATACAGAAGTTTCTGCTGATCTGTTATGGAGAGCTGACGCTGAGTGCTGCAGCAGCTACTTACTAGTATGAAAGTGCTCTGTAAAATAGAAATTGGAAAATTTGTTGTTAACTAAATGAGAATGCATGTGTAAGTATGTGTGTGTGTATCAATAAAATTCGTAAATTGTAAAATTCAAAAATTGTTTAGTTTCTGGGATCAGACTGAGTGTCATTGTGAACTTGCATATGTTGCGGTATTTCTACGCTTTTTTGGCGTTTGCATGCGCGGGGAATGTCAGAAAAGTTAGTACTTTGTGAATATGTAATAAACAGCTGTAAAATTGCACCTGATTCCACTTAAGCAATAAGGCACCTAAAGCAGCAGCCGCTGTTTGCTATTCCTGCCTACAGTTAGAATTTGCTTCAGAAACCTGGGGGCAGGGTAGCCAACTAATTTTTTAGAATTCCCCGATTTCGACATTGAAATTAAAGTGAAAGTTTCAAGTGGCTAAAAATTTTGGTTTTATAATTTTTTTGGTGAAGGTGTTGCTATTTTCTTCCATATAAAACCAAAATGTGTTATTTTTGGCCATTTTAAACTTTATTATATGTATTAGAACCAAGGCGAATTTATATAAGGTGTTGTTGTTTCATCAGCTGTGAGTAGCGTTTGATTGTCAAGTTTTTTTTAATTCGCTAGTGAGTGATAGAAAACGTGAGAGTGTTTGTATTTTCTGTCGCCCTTTTTCCTTTGGGAAAGAATAGCTGAAATTTGACAATGGCCCGCTAAAAGCAAAAAAATACAAGTAATTGTTGTATTTGTTGAACCGCTACCACCTTATATAAATTCGCCTTGACTAGAACTGAACCAGTTGTACTTGTTGGCATCTAATGAATGGAAAATTTTGTATATATGGTTGCAACTGGCTATTGTTTAATATTTATTTAACGAAAAGCAAAAAATCACAGCCGATGGCGGTAAAAATAGAAATGTCAATTGACAATTTGTAAATAGTGCTGCCATTGTTCCCTATTTGTTGCTGACTTGAATACTTAACTATACAGCGTCCAGTGTCGATTAGTAAACCAAATAAGTAAAATGTAAATATTTAAAGAGTTCTAAATTTTTTACAACGAGATGTCGGCAGGTATTGTACCGGAACCGGGACATAGCTCTTAATTCCGGGACAGTCCCGCCGAAAACGGGACGGTTGGCAACCGTGGAATAAACAATTATTGATTATTTATTATCGGAACCGAGATCATGTAAGTTGATTGCTTTAAAACATAAATTATATGCTCTTTTTACTGCAGAAATGTTGTTGTCAACACAGCAAAAATCATCTTCCAATAACTTACAAATATAAAAATGTCAAATATCAAGGGCTTACATTAAATACCCCCTATCTGATGTTAGAACCCATCTTGGGAGAACATGTTATCACTGATTTTAATTCTGATATGCAATTTAATAGTAGTTGCGTTCCCCAACTTTTCTGGGTTAAAACCTGTAAAACTGTCAAAGGGCAAAAGAAGCCAGAGAACCGAGTACGCGAAAGCTTTCTGGTAAATACCTGTATATTCTTGCAACTTCTTGCGAGTTAGGGAACGCAACTAGTGTGAATTCTTCTGTCAAGCGTTATACAAGGTCAGATACAGATGAACAAGGTCACCGATAACAATTAAATCTTAGGTGTATTTTTATATCAGAATCTCATTTGTGTGAAAAGTGTGCAGATGAGAGGGTATTATTGAATATAAGCCCTCGATATGTAAAATATGTGAAATATATAAAAATTTAAATTAGAAGTATGCAAAAAATAAATCTACCTGCGTTACAGCACGGCGGTAATAATTTCAATTGACTTTATTTCGCACCAGTATGCAATGCATGAGTTAATGCAAATGAAGGCTGTTTATGCAAACGAGGGAGCCCGTTTTTCATCCGTTTAAGTGTACGTCGAGAAAAAACGATTGTAGGTATCTCCAGGTTAAGAATATTACTTGAAACTGGGTCCACTTGTGTGCAGTCCTCTGAAACGTAATAACCCTGCAGGGAGTGACCTTAGCTTATACCTAACTTTATTCTGTTTACGTGAACTAACTAACTATTAACTGTATATTTTGTTAAAAAGAAGCTATTTTTGTGGGGCGATGGCCGCAAAAAAGTCAGACCCGGATACCTCTGCAGTACATATCAACCAACTTGTAACTTACTACTTTTGGACCTAAAATATCTATAAAAAACATTTTGTAATTTTTTTTTATTAATTTTTATTTTTTTTTTCAACATTCAACATTGCATATTTGTTTATGTACATAACTATTATGCAGTAGGTGGTCCTATATTTAAATTCCGTCAGATGTAACATCAAAATGATAATACAAAGTTTTGAACTTCATTTTAGTTGTCCCGTGTTCCAAAAAGAATTTGTGAAGTGCAGGAAAAAAATGTATTCAGAGTAGTTTTTGTAAGAGGATTTTTAAATAGAAACTTGTAAAGAAAACAAAGTCGCGATTTGTTTTTATTACAAAATAGGTGTATTCTCTGAGTCTTGCAAAGCCCTTGCACGGTGCACAGATTGCACGGATTGCACGGTAAAAACCGGTTTTCGTATGGGACAGCTTTGCAAACCGTGCAACCCGTGCACCGTGCAAGGGCTTTGCAAGACTCAGAGAATACCCCTAATAACTATACTGCGAATTTATTGGCTCATAGCGTTCTAAATATACATATTTGCGAATTGTGTAAATCGTGCAAATAAATTTGTGGTCAACGCTGCGTACTGCGCAAGTAAATGAATGAATGCAAAATTTGTTGAGTTTGCAGTTTCGTTTTTCTTGTTGTTGTCGTTGTCGTTGTTGTTGTTGTTTTGTTGTGTGCATGGACGATTGGACGAATTGATTCTCGCCTGGTTAGTTACGTTTGATGATTGAGATTTATTTTATTTGGCCACTCAACGGCTGTAGTGTGCAGCTTTAGCGAATAGTTAGTTGTACGAATTTTGCTGTTAACGCAGCGCACCACATCAATCCAACTGTTAGAATGTATTGTTTTGGCTCTGCGAATTTCACGCCAAATTGAATTTGCGAATTTGCGTTGCCAGCGAGATTGACGTACATAGATATGGAAACGTGTCAATTTGGAATATTCGTCTTAATTGAATGAATAAATTTGGTTATCAAGTTTTGTTGCAGTTATCCACTGCTTGTGCGCAGTTTGTCGCATCAAATCATTTAATTGTTTAAGCGTATTTGGAATTTTCTTTATTTTCGTGAATTTATTGGTGAATGAAATAATTGGTCGTGCTTACCAATTTTTAAGCTTTTCAGATGCATTTTTAACCTCAATTAAGACAACAAATGGCATGGCAGGCAACCACACACACACACACACACACACATTATGATGATGCAAACATACACTGCACGTCATATTGAAAATATTCAATATTTTGCCACTTAACTCTGCTTTGAAAGTTCCGCAGCTGTGCCACTGTAAACAGCTTTGCAATGCCAAAGTGCCAGCTGTTCAAGTGTTGAAAGAAACTTTTAATTGATTTAAATTTAATTGAATTGAGTTTGTGTTGTAGAAGTTTGTTCTAATATAATTTGCACTCCTTTACACACAGACATATTCACGTATGTGCGTACAAGTAGAGAGAATTGTAAAAAAAAGTGAGCTTCAGTTTTAGTGAAAGTTTTCCATTACGTAAAGATAAACAATTAAAAGCAAAAATACATGCCATCAATTCATTTCGAAACTAACTAATGCTCTGCTAATGAACTCGAAAGAAGTGAAAATAAGCAGAAATGTGTTTAAGTAAGAATATGTAAAACTGTGAAATCATTTAAATTTTTAATCATGAAATATTTACAAGTAGCATTTCATTCTTTTTCCTTTTTGTCTGGTAAGCAAGGTGGTAAATACCTGAATGAAAAATTGAGAATGCTGAAGTACACAATTTGTGCTATGTGCGCATTCCCTAATTCAGTTTCAATTAAATTGTAAATACTCAGAAAAATACACATGTATGTTTAGATTGGGTACCGCAGATAATGGAATAATGATGAAGTCTAAAAACTTTACAACGAAATTGATATGATGCGCGATCAATGTACAGCGGTTGCGCGGGATAAGCCATGTTGGTTGTTTAAAAACTTCTTTAAAAGATGGGAAATATGCATCCATCAGCGTCCTCATTCAGTCCACGATTTATCCACATATGTACATATGTGCATATAATGTCCATTTTTTAAATACATACTTATGTGCTTATTTTCACGCGGCCACTCTTTATGACTAGTTTTTTTTCTTTTTAAGATTTTAATTATTTTTTTTCTTAATTTTATTAAATTTCTAGACACTTATTTTTTTTCCTTTCTATATTTGATGGTTAAATATTTTTTTATTTTTTCGTCCTAATTTTCGTTTCCGTTTGGGCTTAAGATTTTATTGTTTTAGAAAGGAAAATATTTTTTTGTTTATACAATTTAGTTTCTAGAAACTTATTTCATTGCATCTTGTATTCTTTCTGAGATTTGATAGTTTTTTTTTCATTAAATTATAGACTTATTTTATTTTTTTCATTTCTTAATAAAATATTTTTTTATTTTCCTAAGTTAATTTTCGTTGTGGTTTTAGATTCTATTCCTTTTTTATTTAATTTAATTTTTGGTATTTTATTATTTTTCTTTTTGGTATTTTTTTATATCTCTTAATTAATTTTTGGATTTCTTGTAATAAAAATCATTTCTTTAACTGCATTTTTGCAACTATTGTTTTCTTTTTTTTGGTTTAATTTTTTCCATCCCTTCTGAGATTTTATTGGTTTTTTTCGCTAAATTAGAAACTTATTTTATTTTCTTAATAAAATATTTTTTTATTTTTCCAACTTTATTTTCTTACTTTTTGATTTAATTTAATTTTTGGTATTTTATTATCTTACTTTTTTTTTTTTTGAACACAAAAATACGATCGGCACTCTAAAGAAACCAGATGGTAGTTATACTCAGCATCCGGGAGAGACTTGCAGACTTCTGCTAGACACTCACTTCCCGGGCTGCAAAGCGGGCTATTATCTACCGGAATTGGGTGTCCCAGCACGCACTTCTGGTAGAGAGCAAAGCCTTGCAACTAAACTTACCACGGTAGAGAGAGTGCAATGGGCGATATCTACCTTCAGCCCATACAAATCACCAGGACCAGATGGGGTCTATCCTTGTCAACTCCAACAAGGTAGTAACTACATAGCCCCAGTCCTCTCCAGACTATACAGAGCGTCGCTCCTACTGGGTCACATTCCCAGTAGATGGACTGAGGCTAAGGTGGTATTTTTACCGAAGGCAGGTAAACCGGAGCAAATGCCTTCATCCTACAGACCAATTAGCCTCAGCTCCTTTCTCCTAAAAGGCATGGAGAAAATCTTGGATCAACATATCAGAGAAGTCAACCTAGCGGAACGACCACTGAATAAGAACCAATTTGCCTATCAACCAGGCAAGTCCACTGAGACTGCCATTCACAGCCTTACATCGAAAATCGAAAAGGCTCTGGAGTCTAAGAACATAGCCCTTTGTGCCTTCATTGACATTTCAGGGGCTTTTGACAACACGTCATACAGGGCAATAAGAGATGCCCTGATATGCAAGGGAGTGAGCCCCATCATAATAAATTGGGTGCTTTCTATGCTAAAAACAAGGAAGATCAGGATGGAGCTGGGAGGCACGAAAGAATCGATTACAGCCACAAGAGGTTGCCCTCAAGGGGGTGTACTCTCTCCTCTTCTGTGGACTATGGTTATAGACGAACTCCTGTTCCTACTGAACGACCATGGCTTTGAAACACAAGGATATGCAGACGATCTGGTAATTTGTGTAACAGGGCTGCATGACGAAACGATCTCCAACCGCATGCAACAAGCCCTGCGCATTACGCAAAGATGGTGTGACACCAAAGGATTATCCATTAATCCTACTAAATCTATTCTGGTTCCGTTTACCCGGAGGAAAAAGTTATCCATGACAGAATTGACTCTGGGCGGCACTAGAATAGGGCTCTCAAATGAAGCAAAATACCTGGGGGTGTGGCTAGATAAGACACTCACCTGGAATGTACATTTGGATGCAACCGTAAACAAGGCAATGAGAGCCTTCTTCGCATGCAAGCGACTTTACGGGAAGACATGGGGACTCTCCCCCAAAATGACTTACTGGTCATTCAACACAGTTGTGAAGCCGATAGTCACCTATGCATCCTTGGCATGGTGGACAAAAGCGACACAAAGAACTGCTAGCGCAAAACTAAGCAAACTACACCGAATGGTGTGCATTGGTATAACAGGGGCTATGCGGACCTGTCCTGCTGATGCACTTAGTGCTCTTGTAGGCATACCGCCCTTCCCAATTCTAATAGAGAGGGAGGCCAGTCTCTCGGCACTGAGAATCCTAAACACTTCCGAGTTAAAAACCGGAAACATGACAGGTCATATGAAGGTCCTTATGAAATTCACAAATGACCCCATAATGCATATGAGGGACTCAGTAGCTCCGATACTAGTAATTTCTAGGAATTTCAAGGTATCTATTGCGGACCGAGCATCCTGGAGCACAGGAAACCCCTACACCAAACCCGGAGCTGAAGTTTGGTACACTGACGGATCAAAACTTGAAGATGGAAAAACTGGAGCTGGTATATTGGGGCCGAATTTTAAAAGATCGATACCAATGGGCAGCTACCCCACCATTTTTCAAGCAGAGATTCATGCGATCGATATCTGTGGCAGAGAATGCCTCAGAAGAGGCACATCCTCTAAAAACATCTGCATTATGTCGGACAGTCAGGCTGCCTTGCTAGCACTGAGGTCCCACATAATAACATCCAAACTAGTGTACGACTGCCTCAACACCCTAAACGGTCTTGGAAGCAAGAACACAGTATTACTGGGCTGGGTGCCGGGGCACGAGGGCCATGACGGCAATGAACAGGCGGACCGCCTAGCAAAACACGGAGCTACCACACTATTCTATGGCCCGGAACCCTTCTGCGGGCTCACCAAAGCCCACTTAAGGGAGGTCATAAACAAGTGGGTCGACAAAAAATTCGAAAGGCACTGGAATGAATGTCCGGGGCAAAGACAAGCTAAGCGGTTCATCTGTCCATCACGAGAAGCTTCAAAAAAGCTCATAAATCTAGGCAGGGAGGACCTTCGAACTCTCACTGGGTACTACACGGGACATTGTTCCCTGCGTTATCACCTCAGTAAAATGAATCTTTCAGACACGAGCGTCTGTCGCTTCTGTGAGATGGACGAAGAAACGCCAGAACACATCCTTTGTGAATGTGTTGCTCTCGCTAGACGCAGACTCGCTCACCTAGGCGGTACAACACTTAATCCATTCGAAATATGGAACAAAAAGCCCACCGAAGTGCTAGCTTATATTAAAAGCCTTCATATATAGGGTAAAAGGCCACGCACAATAGACCACCTTAGAGGTCGCAGTGCTCAAGGCTCATAATAATAATAATAATCTTACTTTTTTGGTTTTTTAAATAAAATCATTTTTTAACTGCATTTTTAATTCTTTTTTTTCATTCATTCTTTATTTGGTTTATTTTTTCCATTTCTAATTTAATTTTCTTGTGGTTAAATTTAAATGTTTTTTTTTTAATTCTTATTGTTCTAAAAAAAAGGATATATACTTTTCAAGTTTAATATAATTTATAAAAAAGTTATTGCTAAAAATCCACAATATAATGATAAGATCTCTTCGTAGCAGATCTTTCAATTAGTCTTTCGAAAGACACCAAAGGGCTTTCATGATAGTTGGCAGAAGTCTTTCTAAAGACTGTCGTCAGTTGAAAGACAATTGCCTAAATTGACCTGCAATATTAAAATAACTGTTCAGATCTGCACCGTTCGTTCGGTTTTCAAAAATGAGATGTCAAACAATAGGGCCTTTAACGATACAAGGTGATTTGAAATTTTGTGGCGTATGAGTAACATTAATTTGTGCTCATATTTCAAACAAAAAAATGATTGCGCATTTTCTTTTGGTCACTCACAACTTTTTTATTTATCCATAGATTTTTTTCATTAGTAGCTCGATTTTTTTAACCCACGAGAGAAAAAACTTTGCAAAAATATTGTTATTTTTTTATTTTTTCCATGTTAAAATCGATTTTTTTTTAACGTTTTATAAAAATGTTTCGTTTATAGAGAATTTTTTTGTAGGATACGATGCGCAAAAAAAAATTTAAATTTGTATACCAGTACGTAACAAAATAGTTTCAACATCTGAAGTATCATTCTGAAGTATTCGTCTTGCATTGGGGCGGTAAGATGTTACCAGAAATGAAGGGCACGGAAAGTGGGCAAAATGCTCGGTGTTTTGAAATTAAAAGAGTCTCGTCGTGAAAATATAGGTAAAGCAAGTGAAAATTTCTCATGCAAAAGTAAATGAATATACATACATATTTCAATCTCATTTGCTGCGCATCATTAAAACTTAACACACGACTCGTAAAAGTTTTAATTTTTTCTCCTTTCCATTTCACCAACTTAACAGCAGGCTGCTGTCTACCTACCACCTGTTCACACTATTTCTTTCGCTTGTGTTTTATAGCGACACAATAAAATTAACAAATAGTGGAAGCAACCGTTTGTGCACTTGCAACGCCTGCACAGCGGCCAACACTCTGAGTAAAGTATACATATATACATATGCCAGTATGTATGCAGCTGTAAACGGCATGCGAAATATAGCATATGAGTTGCATTGCAGGAAGCGACCGACGGTAGTTGAGTGCGTTGAAATTGCGTTAATTAAAGAAAAACACGGTAAGAAAACATTACAGCAGAGAAAAATTGAAAATTATGCACTTCGCACTGCTACTTCTTGTTTAATAAATATGTATGTACATTTTTTGTTTATTTTTCTGTGGAGATTAAAACTTAAGTGCATGAGGTGGAAGAGTAAAATATGTCGTTCTGTTGCTTACCTTGCTTGCATAGCTTTTGTAAAATTTGACACGAATAATGAGAAAAAACGATTACATACATAAATACATATACTTGTATGTATGTATGTTTAAAAATAATTCTGAGACAGGCCAAGCAAATAAAACGTGGCGGTGAAATGTGAAGGAATTAAAAGCGTATAACTATTTGAAAGTAACTGACATAAAAGTTCACGGTGCATTATTTCACTAGTCACTTCACAAAATCAAAAAAAAAAAAAAAAAAAATTAGAAAAGCTTTAAGGGTTTGACGGGACAAAGAAAATGTTTTCATTTTCTTGGCAACAATCATATCGCGGATTTAAAATTTCAAATACGACCAAATTGAATTAACCAGAACTTAATGCGTTTTTAAGGATTTTCTTATATTTTAAACATGGATTGAAAATATTTTTAAAATTTGTGAAAACAACCTCGAACGAAAAATTACCTCTAAAGTTTAAATATGGAAATAATGAAAATTTTCAAATTTTTTTATTATTTCGTCACTATCTGGCCACTTTTCATTGGTTTTTCATTGTTGCATTCATTTTGGTGCTACATGGCGTATGCGTAACTTTTCTTGTGAAATAAACATTTGAAAAAAATCAACAAATGAAACAGTTAAGCCTTTAAGAGAAGTGGAATGACAAAAAAAAAATGCCAGCAAAAAACATAGAACACTTTTTAGGGACGCTAAAATGTCACAAAAAACGCCGAATAAAATAATTAACTAATTACAATAAATTTATTTGAATACTTCTAGTTCATCCAATCAATTTCAAAACTTTATTTCGAGTAAATTTCGCAACTTTTGACTAGCTGTTATTAAATTACACTGGTCGACGGCCAAAATTTACCAGAGACGCCGTTATGAAATTCGTATGTAAAATCACCCCCTGATTCCGAAAATCAAGGTTATTTTTAATTTTATGGTACCGTTTTTGAGATATTTGCAATTTACCGTTTTTGCAAAAAAAAAAAAAATTGGGTCCACTTAATCATATATATCTCAAGAACGAATTAAGCAATTCCAAAACGGTTGAAAGCTTTTAAAAGGTAATAAAATTTTCTATAAGCTGTGCATACAACACTTTTTGCTAGGCCCTGTAGATTCAAAGATAACGAACAATCATTACCGATTTTTTAAATTTTTTTTGTAAAAATATAAAAAAAATTGTTCTTTGCGGGGAAGGATCTCGAAAACCTTTTATTTTTTTGCAGATTTTTTTTCTCCCTAAGCTCTGTTATATTACAAAAAAAATAAGGTATCATCGAAGAAAATCGATGCAAAACTACGTAAGTTATAAGCGATCAAATAAAAATACCCAGGTTGCGCAATTTCAACGTATACCTCAAAACGTATGTATGGTATAAAGAAGAGTGAAATATCTAGCTATGCTCTGTTTCTATTGAGTTAAAAGTTCAATTTATGAATGAAATTACCCATATTTTTAACTTTTTTTTTAAATTTATTTATGTTTATACTATATTCTAACAATCTTTATCTTAATTTGATTTTACTATGTTGTCGAAATAATTATGTGTTCTACTTTGACGCTTATTCAGTTTAGGATCGGTTTCTCTTATGAGAAACCAGCAGTAATCACCCATCATTGCGACGTCCCAGAATCCTTGATATCATTTGCTGATGAAACCTTTCGCCATGTTCATCACTTTCGTCGCCAAGATTTGCCGGAAAAAAGCTCAAATGTGAGTGGAGAAAGTGAATTTTTAAAGACATATTTACGCCCATTTTCGCATAATTATTGATTAGGTCGTTCACTATCTGCTCGTAGTTAGGGATTTTGTGTCTACCGAGAAAAGAAGCAACGACCTTTTCAAAGGATTCCCACGCTGCTGCCTCAACTGATGAGAGTAGTCCTTTGAATTGATTATTGTTGATCAACTTTCTTATTTGTGGTCCAACAAAAATACCTTCCTTTATCTTGGCTTGAGAAATATCTGGAAAAACTGTTTTCAAATAGTCGAATGCTTCGCCTTCTTTGTCCAAAGCCTTAACAAAGTTTTTAATGAGACCGAGCTTGATGTGTAAGGGTGGTAAGTATGATTTTCTCTTTCTTGACAAGAGGGGTGTATTTGATGTTATCCACACCAACGGTAAACTCGACTCTTTCCGGCCAATCCTTTCTGACGTAGTGGTCCTTACGAGCTCGGCTATCCCACTTGCAGAGGAAGCAGCAGTGTTTGGTGTAGCCACTTTGTAGACCGCATAGCATTGCAACGACTTTGAGATCAGAACATATTTTCCAATCATGCTCTTCATATTTGATAAATTTGAGTATTTTTTTGCATTTCCTCGTAGGTTTCCTTTTTATTTACTGCATGTGCAATCGGGATAGAAGGCTTTTTGTTACCAATATGCAATAATACAGCCTTCAAACTCAGTTTATTGCCGTCTATGAACAATCGCCACTCTTTTGAATCATATGTTTGACCAAACTCTTTGAATAAACCAAGGATGTCGTTGCAGTAGCATATACTGTCTTTCTTGGTATAGTGTTTGGAAAATGGTTCGTGACGAGTTCTACTATATGTCACCTTAACATCGGATGACACAAATTTAAATTGTTGCATACGAGAAGTGTGGATCTCGGCCTTTTCCTTGGATAGTTCCAAATCTCTTATCCAATCATTAAGTTGTGCTTGTGACAGAACGTTTCTTTCGTTTTCCATGCGAAATTCAGTACAACTTGATCCCCCGCACTCAGATGTTACTGTTGACAATGGAACTGGATCCGCAACTGCCGTTGAATGTAGTACTGGTAATGTCACTGTAGGTACGCTAGCATAGGTTACTCCTGTTGATCTTCCAACGCCAAGTACTTTTGTTTGACAAATATAACACTCTATTGAATGGCAAGTAGGTTCTCTCCATATCATTGGTGTATCAAATTTTGTTTGTTGTCCTGATTCCCACTGAATCAATTCTACTCGACACGATGTACACAAAGTGTTCGGTGTCCATGGTTTTTCAGCATTTTTAGGCTCAATTCCAAAATACTTGGAGTATAAAGTTTTGATATGATCTGAGAACACTCGTCGTCGCCTTATGATAGTATATTGGCCACACATGAAACAGAACATAACTGGATCCTTATTACACTCAAATTCTCGCGTCCTTTTACTCATTTTATTTTTTTTAATAAATCACGGTTTTGAAATTAGACTTATGAACTGAACTATCTCCGGCGAGCCTTGAAGATGTTATGAAGTTTGAAAGCGCGGAACAAGAATAAAATTGAAAAAATCAAATCTTACCTAGACAGAAAGGTTCCTTTTTATAACAAGCCGGGAAAAGAAAATACTACCTGTTTTAGATGTAGGCTTTAGAAATTCTCTGTGTCTTATAATTTTGAAAATCTAACTGCATACTTACCCATAACTGACGGAAATACATGTTTATAACTACATGCCTACAGCAGGTTTCGAACCCAACCACTCTTCCTTTCGATGCAACCACTCTACTACTATAATACAATTCGAGTATTAAAAGTACTATTTGATTTATTTAAAGAAAAAGTGTTATCATTGTTATGGTGTTATTCGTTTATCCGGATAATATCTCACTTGCACTTTATACCTTTAATATATGTATGTATGTATAGGTACATACATTGAAGTTGCGCAACGTGGGTATTTTTATTTGATAGCTTATAACTTACGTAGTTTTGCATCGATTTTCTTCGATGATAGCTTATTTTTTTTGTAATACAACAGAGCTTAGGGAGAAAAAAAAAATCTGCAAAAAAATAAAAGGTTTTCGAGATCCTTCCCCGCAAAGTACAATTTTTTTTTATATTTTTACAAAAAAAATTGAAAAAATCGGTAATGATTGTTCGTTATCTTTGAATCTACAGGGCCTAGCAAAAAGTGTTGTATGCACAGTTTATAGAAAATTTTATTACGTTTTAAAAGCTTCAAACCGTTTTGGAATTGCTTAATTCGTTTGAGATATATATGATAAAGTGGACCCAATTTTTTTTTTTTTTGCAAAAACGGTAAATTGCAAATATCTCAAAAACGGTACCATAGAATTAAAAATAACCTTGATTTTCGGAATCAGGGGGTGATTTTACATAAGAATTTCATAACGGCGTTTCTGGTAAAGAGAAAAAGTTGAAATTTGTGGTCCAGTGTTATTACCAAAATTGGTAGAAAAAATTTGGATTGGTAAAAAGGTAAATTTTTGTTCATTTTGGTAGATTTTTGTTAAAGTATTTTGTTTGAAAAACAAATAAAACTTTTCGTTCCCGCTTTTTTCTCGTGGCTATCTTTATATTATAAATTTCTTTCTACATTGTTTGTTATACTAAACTTCCATCGACTATAAAACTGCATACCAAAAAATTCAGAGTAAAAAACTCGAAATTTAGACGAAAATTTTTGTAATTTTTCTTTATATAGCTTGATCCTTGATTTTTATGGGTTTGGTTTAATCGAAAACAATATTCTTATACAAAAGATAGCAAAAAAATTACTTATTATTAGTATAATTAACATTGTGAATATAAAAAAATAAAAAACCAAAAAATGGTTTTTTGATCAGTGTCTATAGCAAAAGAAAAAAATAATTGAAATCCATTGTGAATATAAGAAAAATCACCAAGGGGTTTTTTTAATCGCTGTATTTGTCTATAATAAATCCAATAAAGTTTTTTTCAAATGATGAAGTTTCGTTGTTGCCTGTGTTTCATCACCTTCGATTTTGGTTGAAGGAAACCTTCTTAAATACCATATCAATAGTTAAATAAAAAGTTCCTCAATAAAAACTTTTAATTTCTATGGAAAGAGAACAAAACTATAGTTTTTAATAGAAAAGCTAAAAAAAGTTATTGGTAGATTTTTTTCAGATTTGGTAAGTTTTTTTAAATGGCTGGTAAATATTTTTTTTAGTAAGTGGCAACCCTGGTCAGATCGCTTTCCTATCGCTTCTGATGAAAGATGTCTTCACACTCAATTGTTTCGCTGATACTCTGTTCTTAGTACAAAACTCACGGCTGAAATATTATTTATTATCAGCACTCAAAGCATAGAAACTGAAAGGCCCATACTTTAGTTAGTGTATTACATCAATCATATAAGAAGCAGCTAATATTTACCTATGTATAACTAAGTAGCTGCTAATGTAGGAAAGCCGCAGTTTGTTGAATCAATTTGTGCATTTTGATAGCTGCACACAGATGCTATGTAGTTGCATGCCATAATGCTATGGCATTTTCGCTTAACTAGTGCCACACACTTAAGGCGTGTCAAAGACTAAATCTATGTAGGAGTATATACATACTTACATAAATCTACACAAAATGCCTAAGCGAATTTAATTAACGTAGATTTTGGTAGACAATGTAAGTGGCGGCTAGTGTGTTCAAGGTTACGACCATGAAGTCTGCTCCACGGCTCACAAATTTGCCAACAATTTAACTAAATTTGCACACGACGACTAACTGATTCTGAGCTGACTTCTGATCTGGTAAGCAGTGAGTAAGTAAGTAAGTGTGAGAATAAGCAAAGCATTTGCGAAATTGAATGAGTAAATTGCACGAAGGCGAAACGCAGTAAGAAAGGCTGGGTAATTGTGACAAATAACTACTGAATGAGCGCCGTTGCACTGCACATAGCAGCAGGTGAATGACTGAATGAGTGCTATGATTGTTTGAGGTGTGGTAGTTAGTGTGAGAGGTTGGTTAACTAAGCGGTGGCAGGCCTTCGGGCGAATTTCAAGTTCTTCTTTGTTATAAAATATTTGCACACATTTATTTGAATAGTTGGTGGTTATCTTTTTAATAATGCTTACTTACTTATTTAAGTGGAAAAATTTGCATGAAGACGAACTTTGTGCAAAAGATATAGTATGTATGAAATTTTGAGTCATACATTACGCGAAAGCCACTTAATAAATTAGTAAAAAAGTTGGTTTTTCTTCAAGAAGAAAGCCTCTTTATTTTAGTGGGTGTTACTGTTCTATGAAATCAAGAAGGAGTTTTAATAAATGCAATCAAGCAGAATTTTTCTATGGGTCTCAAACACAGCGCACAACCCATTGGTGGGAGGCGGATGTTTCTTAACCGAATACACGTTTATATAGCAAGCCGCTTGCTCCAAAATAAACGCCCGCGTGCAGCCGCACCTACTGGCGAACAGACGATGTTGACTTCAGCGAGCCATTAAACCGAATAAGTCAGAGTGGCCCCATCGAAGCTTCGTCTCTTTCTACCGTGACCCAAGGTTCCACTCGAATTGGTTACCGCACCTCGCACTTGGGTTCCTCACGTTGCCCAGAGTGTGCTAACGAGGACGCAAGAGTTGGGATTGATCATAGCAGTGCAACTATTATACATGCATACCCAGAACAACTACTATAACCCGTTGCACTCCTAGGACACATGGATGGCGGGGAAGCATAAGAACAGCTGACTAGTGCGCCTAGTACAATCACTTATCGCCTCACAGGTTATCGCTCATCCTAGCGTGTTTCATAAATCTTGACAATTGGTTCTTCATCCACTGGAATCAGCTAAGTGCCCGAATGGCATCACAGCTGGGGGAAGATGAAGACAGCCTACAACCTAACTCAATCTCGCGATGAAAAGCTTTTCCAAGTAGCTTGTCATCCAGACTGGATGATGTGAAACTGTGAAATGACTTAGCAGGATATCATATTACATCTTCATTAGGCCGGGTCGATTTGTGGGGAGGCAAAAAAATCGCCCATTGCTCTGTGAAAATCATATTCTAGGGATCAAAATAAGAAACTTTGCCGAAATAACCATACCTCTAAAACGAATTCTGATGTCCCCCAATTTGGGTCGAACTTTTGGGTAGGGGCAAATTTTGAAAAATCCCACTTTGACCCATTTAGAGTGCTCCAATCGAGTCCAAATGTATGACCGACCCCCACTAACTTTGGACGCCCGACCCACCGATGCCAGTGGCACACCCCCTGGAACCCCCCTGGGGGTTCACCATACAAACATTTCAAAAAATCGCCGGTTTTGCACTTTACATGAAAAAATCAGCGAAATGCCTATGTTTTTTCTTTTTGGAGTTTATTTTTCTCTTTAGAAATTTATTTAGTCAGAACATATGTAAATGAAAAAATGAATTTAACTTAGTAATAGAAAAGAAATTAAAAAAAAATATTATTAATTATTAAATGCACCGCAACCCTTTTAAACAATGAAGGTATCACTGTGACACAATTGCAGATCGTAAAATTGCTTGTGTTGTTTTTTTAAGCCACCACAAGACACAGCAGGTAGAATTGAAATTACCATTTCATTCTTATTACCTCGTCTCGTAGACCATATATAACGCAACAGTTTTTGTGAATGCATTAAGTCGTTGTGAAGAACTCAAAGTGTGAAGTGCTAATTTCAGATAAAAAAATATTTCAAAAAAAAATAATAAGTGAAGTGACCATTCCAAATCAAAAAGTTTACAATGAATCCACCATCCTCTACACCGCAAGATGAAGCAACTACATCAACAACTATCGAAAACCCAATGAGTCATATACCCAAGCATGATGTTACTGTTTTTGGTGTGTCTACTGATTTAACTGATCTTAATTTACCAACCCATCTGGATATCTTGAGATATTATTTTTACTTAAGCGAACGTGCTAAAACAGAACAAAAAAAGTTTTCCCATAAATCATTCACTATTCAAGTACAAGATAAGTTGATTGGAATTTGGGAAAAACTTGGTATGGAAATAATGCTGAAAAAAAGTGTATTTAATAAATTGAATAAATTGCTTGACAAGTATCAAGAGCAAATCAAGAGAAGAATATATATATATATATAATAAATTGAATAAATTGCTTGACAAGTATCAAGAGCAAATCAAGAGAAGAAACAACACCCAACAATTTATAAAGTATGTAAAATCTCTGGAAACAATTTTTTACATTGGAACATGTAAATGCGATTTGAAGGCAGCTCCATGTGCATGCGGCTGGGTTCCCGAACGCCTCAAAGAGTTCATGCACGATCAACATAATCAGAGAAGACTAACAATGGATGCATTTGTGATGGAAACTGAAGAGCAAGGAGCAACGTCTATGTCATTAATGCCAACATACCAAGATCCCGATGATTCAACATACGCACCGCCACCGGTTCAAGAAGATATGGATAGAAGCACAAGTTCACAATACACAGAGAGATACGATTGTTTTAACTTTGCCTTGGTATGTGACAGAATTGGTGTGCCTGACAGAGTAGCATCAGCATTGGGAACCGCTCTTTTGCAAGATTTTAAAATTAAAGATAAGCATGGGAAACCTCTCATCATGGATAAATCGAAAGTTCGCAGAGAAAAAGAGAAATGCAGACAAGAAGTGCTTCGCAAACGGTTAGATGATACCAATTTGTTAGCGTTTTCATTCGATGGCAGAAAAGATGATACTTTAACGATAGATAAAATTGATGAGAAGTATCATACTAGGATGGTAAAAGAACCTCATCTTGTTATTTTGAGAGAACCCAATTCTGAATTGATTGGTTACGTAAGACGGGAACATGAAACCGCTGAATACAAAACAACCAAATTAAATGGTTTTTTCAACGATAAAAATATATCACTGGATGCATTAATTGGAATATGCACTGACGGTGAGCCAACAAACACTGGCCCACACGGTGGAATTATACGACGATTCGAATTGCTGTTAAAAAGACCATTGCATTGGTTCGTTTGCCTTCTACACTTCAACGAACTTCCGTTTCGGCATTTGTTTGAAGCTTTGGATAAATCAACCAGCACTGGACCAAGATCGGCAACCGGAAAACTGAGCCGTCAAATCGAAACTTGTGAAACTCTTCCGGTAAGTTATTGCTATCACTCATTTATTATAATTGTCAACCATTTTTAATTATTTTATTATTATATATTTTCAGGTGGTGGACGGCTTCCAGAAAATTGAGTTGCAAAATATGCCCCCTGCTCCAGAAAAAATTGAATTTTCCACCGATTTGAAGTACTTATACGACATGGCCCATGCAATTTCTAGCGGCGTGGTTCCGGTGGATCTGGCTAACATCAAACCAGGGAAAATTGTACATTCTCGGTGGCTCACCAAGGCCGCTAGATTATTGCGATTATATGTGACAACGGAAAATCCAGATGCAAATTTAAGAATTCTGGTTGAATTTATAATTAAATGTTATGTGCCAATGTACTTCAATATCAAGTATTACAGCTCTGTCGTGTACGGCAGTGCATTATTTTTCAAGTTCATTGGTTGGTCACGATTTCTAGAACCTCGTTTACGCAAAATTGTCAATCAAGTAATTAAAGATAATGAATATTATGCGCATTCGGAAAATATCTTGTTATCAATGTTGTTTGATGATAGCAAAGAAAAGCGCGACTGTGCCATCAAGAAAATTCTACGCTATCGAACCGATGTTGACGAGCCAATGGAACTTAGAGTTTATAAAAAACCAGATATAAACTTTAATTGCACAAGTTATACGGAAATGATCAATTTGATATAAATATCGTATTTGAACCACCATTCACGCGAAGCATTCCGTACGATGCATTGAAAGAATATTTAAATCAAGATGATCCACCGTTTAATGATCCAAAAATTCCATCACACATACAAGGAACGGAACGACATGTTCAATTGCTAGGTAGCGTTTCCAAACGGGTTATACCGGAAAATGTAGAGGCTGTTATGGCGACGACATTAGAGAGCCGTGCGAAATTGCCCAGACTTGAAAGTAAAAAAGACTTCAAACAATAATTTTTTTTAGTTTCTTTTCTATAACTCACTTAAATTAATTTTTTCATTTACATATGTTCTGACTAAATAAATTTCTTAAGAGAAAAAATAGATATTATTATAAATAAATAATAAATATTATTATAAATAAATAAATAAGAATAAAGAAAAAACATAGCCATTTAGCTGATTTTTTCATGTAAAGGCCAAAAATGGTGATTTTTTGAAATGATTGTATGGGGAACCCCCCAGGGGAGTTCCAGGGGGTGTGCCACTGGCACATCCAAAGTTAGTGGGGGTCGGTCATACATTTGGACTCGATTGGAGCACTCTAAATGGGTCAAAGTGGGATTTTTCAAAATTTGCCCCTACCCAAAAGTTCGACCCAAATTGGGGGACATCAGAATTCGTTTTAGAGGTATGGTTCCTTCGGCAAAGTTTCTTATTTTGATCCCTAGAATACGAGTTTCACAGAGCAATGGGCGATTTTTAAATCGACCCGCCCTAATCTTCATTCTCCAAGCTTCTAGCAAAAGAACATTTTTACATAGACACTATAGCTCTTACAATCCCACGCTGTCCTCTTAAAGGAGAGGAATATGTAACCACTACCTGATTTCCATGGATTTGAGTAACTATACCATTATTTTAGATTTAATTTTATACATAGCTATTTTCATGTCTATAAAAGTAGTAAGACAGTAATATATTCACTGCAGAGATGTGTGTGTTCATTCTATTTCAATAATAAATACTGCACACATTTTGTTTGCAATCTAACATTTAAAATCGTAGATTACAAAGTACTATTTGTATGTATGTAGGTGTGCATGTATGCCAGGAAATGTTCCAGCATGTGGTGGCATTTGTGCGCAAGCCAAATGTGCAAGAAGCAACGATTCAATTAAAAAAATGTTACGTATACGCCATGTAAGCCACACTAATTGAAATTTTTCAGAGTTCGTAATTACTTATATGTATATACATGAACATTTCGTAAAATACCACAAAACCCACAGGCAGCAATACGCCAAATGAGTAGAAGCAGCACGACAATTTGTGTACACTTGGTAGATAATTAGGCAAAGCTACTCATACGTGAAAAAACACAGATTAAGAAGAAAAAACATTAAAAGTAACTTATGTACATACATACATTCTTGCTCACACACACAACACCCCTTTGGCGACATTTTTATTTTTATGCTTTTCAACAGAATTTGGATTTTGCAAATATGTACTCGTACATGCGAACTGCCTTTGATCGTGCTGAGATTTTGCCGCGTTTATTCAAGCAAATTCTTTTATTTTATTTACTAATACACACATACATACATACAGAATCGCAGCATGTGCGTGCTTGTTGAGGGAGTCAAGCTAAGTAAAAGCGACTTGTATTTTAATTGCTTATTTTCCACATAGTCAACGCGCTAAGCAAAAGTATGGCGACTTCATTAAAAATATTCAGACACGAAAAAGCAAAGTGAAAAGAAGTTGAAGAGGCGCATACCAGTGAGCATACCAGTGGCAAAATAGTCGAGAGATATGCAGCTTAACACAGCACACAAATGTTGAATGCTACGCGAATTCATGGAGTGAGTTTTTTTCTGCACGTCAAAGTATTTAAGTGAAGAAATATCAACAGAAGATAAGCGAAGATCCCTTAAATGTGGCTATGTTTTACAAGAGTCCACGCGAGTGCCAGGCACACAGACTGAGTGGGCGAGTGTGTGTGTGTGTGTGTGTGTGATTGCGAGCGTGTGAAAGAAACTTGACGACGCGAGTAGGGCAAGCGCGTGCACAAGTGAAGTTGTAAAATAAACGTAACCATATTCCTTCCTTCATATGAAAGGACGTGTGTGTTTGAATGGTTGTATTCGCTAAAGGCTTTTACAGCATTCAGTTTGCCATGCATGTGTGTGCATCGCCCGTCGTCAGCCTGTTGGCAGACGCGTCTACAACGAATCAGTTTGCGTGACAAGCCTATGCTTCCGATGTCTGAATTATATTTTTTTCAGGCTTTTTAGTGTCAGGGCTCGAGCGCATTTCAAAGTTTTCTGCACGTACGCTCAGACGTGGTTGTCAACTGTTTATGGTTTTGCTCCTCCTGTTGTTGCTGTCGCTTTTTGCCTATGAAATAGTAATAGAATTAAAGTAAATATATTAAATTAAAGACGGATCATAGATTTACAAGAAAATTTTACACGGGACAAATTTCATCAATAGTACAATGTGAAGGATTATCTAAAGTTTTAGTATATAGACTTTTCACAGTAGGCAAGTTCTCAGTACTGGGGTTTGTCCAAAAAGCTCCTTTCAAGAACAGTCTTGCTTTTTAAAATACTTTCTACCAAACTTCATATTAATATTTACCCCGAGGAATCTAGAAGAAAATCAATATTCTTCATTCTCGACAGATTTCCGATCGAGTAGCCAACTAGCTTAATCCCTCTAGAACAGAGGAATACCCTATTCTTTTCGCAGGCGGACTTCTAAATTTAAAATTTAAGTTATTCTTAACCCTGCCACAAAGCCAGAGTTCTCCAAACCGTACAACTTACCCCTCGAATATCACGATGAGCTACTGTCCGAATTGAATCGCTTAGTAAGTACTAACGTTGTACAGCCGATTAAGGCCAGCGAATGGGCAGAACCTATGGTTTTCATATGGAAGCAGGGTGGCAAAATACGTGTTTGCGCTGATTTTAAGATTGGCCTTAACTCCCATATGCAAGTGCATTGCTACCCAATCGGATAGATGAACTATTGAACCAACTCCAAAGAGGTTATTTTTGTTCAAAGGTAGACCACAACGACGCTTATCACCAAATCGAGCTATCTGAGAGCTGGAAAACATGCATGGTGACCAACACGCCCTTTGGGTTATTCCAGTATCATAGGATGCCGTTTGGAATTTCTAGCGCGCCTGGAATTTTCCAACAGTTCGTTACAGGCGAAAATGACAAAAATCCTGTGAGAAGTGTTCGCTAAATTTTTCAAAGGCGAGAAGAAAATGGACTTCGATGTCGATCAGAAAAATGCACATTTACCAGTCAGCAAATTGAACACGTCGGTCACTTAACTGATGCTAACGGCATTAAACCCTCAACAAAATGATTAGAGGCGATCCGAGTGATGCCTCGACCGAAAGCGTGCGTGTAGTAGAAGCATGCATTGGAAAAATTACCTATTATAATAAGTTTATTTCGAATTTCTGTGCTAAGGCGTCCGCATTGAATATCTTGAGAAGACAAGGGAAAAAGTTTGAATGAGGCGATGATTAGGAAAAAAAATATATATATATATATAAAAAATAAAAAATTTGATAAAACTTAAGTTCTCTTTTGCTGAGATTGCTGGTTATTAGCATTTTCATCTTGCCCTGTTGAATTTGATTTTATAACTAGTAATTTTTAGCAAAAAAAAAAACCGACTTCAACTCCCATATAAAAAAAATATATATATATATATATCTCATGATCCGCTGATCGGATCTTAACCAGATTAGTATGGGACCACCTCTGAGACACTACCTTTCCGATGCAAAATTATCGAAATCGGTTGACGTGGTCCAAAGTTATGCGGTAACATACATTAAAAAAAACAAGTAAAAAAGTCTAAGTTCGGGCGGAGCCGAACATTAAATACCCGGCGCAAGTATTAAATATATGTTTTCCACCTTTCCGAAAGCTACCGCTACATGGTAAACCGAGGTGTATCCATTTTGAGTAAATTGGCGTCCTTAAATTTCGAAATATTGAAGTTTCAAGCATATCTGAAATTTACTGTTATATGAAAAGCGGCCGTAATTTTAGTTCGATTTCAATAAGTTTCAAAGTTTTGCTTCTATGTGGCAAGTACAATAACCACACCGAGTTTGGTACAAATTGGTAGAACGGTTACCGAGATACATACATATATGTGATCATAAGTGGGCGGTGCCACGCCCATTTTTCAAAATTGTATCCTAAACGTATTTCTTGGTAACGAATTGTTGCAAGCATCAATTTTGAATAAATTAGCTTCAATAATTACTGATTTATCGAAGATTTCGTATTTCTCTAAATTACCGTTATATGGGATTATTGTCCTATTTTAAAAATTTTCGGCCATTTCGTATGTTATACCAAGGTTAACAACTGTGCCAAGTTTGGAAGAAATTGGTGCAGCGGTTACCAAGATATACACATGTAAACATAACTGGGCGTGGCTACGCCCATTTTCCAAAAATTTATAATATTCTTATTTTTCGTCTAAAACTTATTGTAAATATCAATTTTGAGTGAATAATCTTCAGTAGTTACTAAAATATCGCAGTATTCGTATTTCTGAAAATTACCGTTATATGGGAAGTGGGCGTGGTTATTGTCCAATTTTTAAAATTTTCGGCCATTTAGTATGCTGTATTAAGGCCAACAACTGTGCAATGTTTGGAATAAATTGATGCAGCGGTTACCAAGATATACCCATGTAACCATAAGTGGGCGTGGCTACGCCCATTTTCAAAAAAATTTTAATATTCTTATATTTCGTCTAGAATTTATTATAAATATCAATTTTGAGTAAATTATCTTCAGTAGTTACGAAACTATCGCAGTTTTCGTATTTCTGGAAATTACCGTTATATGGGAAGTGGGCGTGGTTATTATCCGATTTTTAAAATTTTCGGCCATTTAGTATGCTGTATTAAGGCCAACAACTGTGCAAAGTTTGGAATAAATTGATGCAGCGGTTACCAAGATATACACATGTAACCATAAGTGGGCGTGGCTACGCCCATTTTCAAAAAAATGTTAATATTCTTATTTTTCGTCTAAAATTTATTATAAATATCAATTTTGAGTGAATTATCTTCAGTAGTTACTAAAATATCGCAGTTTTTGTATTTCTGAAAACTACCGTTATATGGGAGGTAGGCGTGGTTATTGTCCGATTTTGCCCACTTTCAATACCATCCGTTCTACGCCCGAAAGAAGTGCACATACCAAGTTTCGTTAAGATATCTCAATTTTTACTCGAGTTATCGTGTGCACAGACGGACAGACGGACGGACGGACGGACGGACGGACGGACAGACAGTCACCGCTTAATCGATTTCTCTTTTCATTCTGATCATTTATGTATACATTTGTCTATATCTATCTCGATTCGTTTTGCCTGTTACAAACAACCGTTATGTGAACAAAGTTATAATACCCTTGTGCACAAGTGCGCTCGGGTATAAAAAAAAAAAAAAAAATATTCCGACGAACTGATAACCTCCTCCTTTTTTGGAAGTCGGTTAAAAAGTCACCGTTTTACTTTTTTCCACTCCAAGTATGTATATTAGGACAGGTCAATTTGTATACGTATAGCAAAGAAAGATTCTGCGAGTAATTCTAAGCAAATTTACAGAGTAAACCATTGGTCTAAAATCAATTTTGAGTTTGCCAAATTGCGAAAATAGGATTCTTAGCATTTTACGGTAGTGTCGTAAAAAGTGCTTCAATTTTGTATAAAAAGATGCTATAGGTTTTTTTTTGGTATGAGCAATCCATTTCTGCACTTATCTTTTTTTTAAAACTTCCAACAGTGGGCGAAACAGTGAAAATTTTCACATTTGCTTTGAAACCTAAGTACTTTCGTAGTTTGGCAAACTGCAAATTGATTTTAGACTCATGGTTTTTTTCGGAAAATTTGCTTAAAATTGCATAGTATACGCGCATAGTAAAAAAATTAACCCGCCCAAATGTAAATATTTTTTTTTTCAAGAAGTCCTTATGTATAAATTGGTCGCCGGTACCCCAAGTGCAACTAAGATTAATTAAAAAATTTCAGCTGATTCATATTGTACTCTTGATAAAGTTAAAATATTTGTAGCTAGCGGTAAGTGCAACGGTTAAAAAATTTAAATTTCATTTTAAATGGCACAAGTTGGTCAGTCAATCTGCCTCGTTCATCATGTAATTCTAGACATACTCTATACACCAGGGGTAATGAATTATCTTTAACAAGTACCCGGGTAGCGGGTTATCCGGGTACCCGTGTAGATATTGATATTTACTCCGGTACATGGGTGGCGGAATACTTTTGTCCGGTATCCGGGTAGTGGATACTCTTTATCCGGTTTCCGAGTACGCGGGTTAGAGAGTAGTATTTATCTGGATACTTGAAAGTGAAAAACTCTTTCCCCACCGTAGGGTGAATGACTATAACACAACTAAAGCCAATGCCAAGTGTAGAGCAACGATGTCAGTATTTCAGAAGTCGTTTCCAGCATTTTTTTTTTATAGAATAGTGGGTGCTTTACCCGGACACCTGTTTAATACGCGGATAACCGGGTCATACGACCTACTACGAACAAAAAGTCATTCTGAAGCACCACAACTCTGTCAACTCTGTCGGAAACAACAACAACAAAAAGTATTTTTAGCAGACACCTTCAGCCGATATAATTTGCTTTTGTTGCGACTTTTATGGGCATATTAAAGTTTCGTAAAAGGTTTGTACATAAATGTATATATATTTATATGTACATGTCGACGCCTCCAAACCATACCATTCTAAGTCAATTTAGACTTAGTCAGACTTAACATAGTATGGTTTGGAGGCGTCGATATGCACATACATACGGTGACTCAAATAAATGACCACGTGTTTTTTTTTTTAAATATTCGTAATATTTTTCGAGCTTAATATTCTATAAAATAGACGATTCTATAAAAAAAAAACCAGTAAGCTTTAACCAAAACCATATAAATCACAGTTTCAGACTGTATAACAGATTTAGGAAAATTCAACAAATTTTCATCAAAATTTCAACTTTTTAACTTGATTCTTTAGAATCTTTTTTGTTATGCAGTTTCATAGCCCATATAATCTTAGTCTAATAAAGTGCAACTTTCAAACGGCTAAAAAATGTCTTTGATTTTTGATAATTTTGTTTTTTTTTTGTGACGGATTTTTGAAATTTTTTCCGTATATTCATGAATTTCTTGAAATAAAATCCGGGAGACCGTTAGCAACAAAACTTCACAATATCAACGCCAATTTTTGTAAATTGCACTTGTTATATAAAAGAAAACCCAAAAAAATTCTCAAAAATCAACGCGATTTTTTAGCCGATTGAGACTTGCAATTCATTAGACTAAACGGTCAGATTGAAAAGTTGAAATATTGACAAAAATTTTATGAATTTTTTTTTGTTAAAGTTTGGACGGTATTTTTATAGAAAAATAACAAAAAATTTAGCTCGAAAAATATTACGGATATTTAGAAAAATCCAACACGTGGTCATTTGTTAGAGACACTGTATATATGTATAAGCAAGCTTACATGTCTCTACAATCTCGTACAATTAATAATAGCGGATAAGGCTTGCAACCACAAATCTCATACGCACTCGTAAGTAAATAAACCGTTATCTGGCGGCATGTTTTGCATATTTAAAATAATTACAAATTAAAACACCACATACACTTATGAAGAAATTCAAAACAGCCGTGGCATTAAGATTTAATGATTTGCTCATATACACTGGCGGATCAAAGCAAAAGGAAAGAAAAAATAGGATAGTAATAAGAGTAAAATAATCCGGCACAATCAAGTAAGCAACGGTCATATAGCGATTCATTTAACATAAAAATTTCATTTATTTATTTAATTTCAACTTTTTTTTCAATTTTTATTTTTAACAAAAATTTTGATGGACATTTAATTTGATGCCTTACTCAGCAGAAGTCCGCTTGTGTGTGTATGAAAGCAAAGGCACGACGAACCAGACTTTGTTATTTGTACTATGTAAGTATGTACATATGTATGTATATATGTATGCATCTCCGTATGTTTGTTTTACAGTCACGGCTCGTAAAAGTTAAACAGAGGCTTTTAAATAGTAATGAAGCAAAGAATGCAGCAATAACGTTGGACATAAAAAAATGGTACTATGAATGCATGGAGAAAAAGCGTCGCCAGATTATTTGACGCCAATGCAGCAAACAGAAAACGAAAAAAATAAGTAAACATTAGCAGTAAAAAGTTAATAGAAATTTTACAAAAAGCCCACATCAAACGAAATCATGAAATGTCATATGCTTTTTTCAATTCTTATTTTGCTTTTGGTGCCAACTTTTTTGCTGTTAAGCAGAGTGGAGTGTTTACAAAACAATTTAACTGTTTGTATTGTTATTACTTTTGTTATTATCGTTTTTCGTTATATCAACTTTTTTTTGGTAATTGCACAATACCCGTACAAATGGAATACCGTACTCTCTAGGCTCTAGGCCATGTCTGGTTTCGATTACTTAGAGGTCATTAACACGATATGCCAGCAAAAGCGCACCATCAGCAGCAGCGTTCAGTCTACAGGGGTATTGTCAGCCTAGAAAGTAAATATGCTAAGCCGATTAAAGAAAGTATATTTTGAAATCACTGAAACTTTAGGTAGCAAAAAAGGTATACAAATGTGTTAGACAACTAGTTATACATACATACATACGTAGCACTCGTATCGAGAAACAAAATAAAGTCAAGTGGGAGTAGCTCATTGAAAAAAAAACGCAAGCAGCTTACAAAAGTAGGATGAGTGGCTGTAAAATGCAAGAAAAACAATAGCAAGGTACAAATCTGATTAAGTGGCTGCTATGCTGTGCTGGTCCTAGTGCCGCACAGTGCTCTGATTAGAGCATCTAGCGGGACAAAACTATTTATTCGCGTTTTTGGATTTCGTATTTGCTGGTTTATGGGGGCACCGATTAGAAATCTTTAGTCACGTTATCCTATAAGCATAAATCCTATATGGCGGATAAAAAAAAATATCTATTGAATTCCATCGAAAATTGTTAATCGGTTATTTTTGGAGTCGCTGATTATGAATCTGACCATGTGTATTTTTGAAACTCAAAAACACGGATCCAATATGGCGGACATAAAATTAATAAAAAATGTGGGTTTTAATGAAACTTACTTAGTTGTCTATATTTGGGAGTTTCTATGGTAGCTGAATACGAATCTGAAAGCAGGTTTAAAAATTTTAAATGATGGATTAAGTATGGTGGCTTTCCAATTTAAAAAGTTAGTGAATTTTAATAGAATATGGTGTTATAGGGTTTTTAGTTTCTAACTATGATTCTGTAATTAGGTTTCAAAACAATTTGGTTTTGTGGCTACTTACTCTTCTCGTCTGTTAATTTTTTCACTTTTTTTAATTTACTTCACTTTGAGTTGTGATCACTTCGAAGGCTTTAACTCAAATGTCATGGCCTGTGCAGCATATTTGAGCGCCAATATTTTTGCGCCATAAAGGACTCCCATATCTTGCTTCTTTCAGTTTTTACGGAATTTTAAAGGGGAACCTATAGAAACGCCAGTGTATTTGGGTTAAAATAGTTTATGTTTTATAAATGAAGAATTAATAATTTTAACGATGACTCTAAGGAACGTCACAATTTTCACTACTATTTAGCAAGAAAAGTTTTTAAATAAAAAAGCCTAGATACGCGAACTCTGTAATTTTAAAAGATCTCTGCAAAAATTCGACATTCATGTGAATCCTAGAGTGGAGAGGCCTTCTTGCTACGCATTCCTAAGAAATAATATTCGGTCCTAGTACCGATTTGAAGACTTCCATTTTTAGTATTTCGTCCCGCTAAATTCTCCATTCGGACCACTGTGCGCCGCTTAGATGCCGAAACTCTTGTGCTTCTGCAGTTGCCTTTCGATTTTTGTCGCACATTTGCTCGAAGAACGTCACATCCCAAGAAATCAAAAACGCGAGCAAAGCATTAATAATTTCAACTTATTTCATTACTTTACTTTTGAATTATGACGTTCTTCAAGCGAACGAATGCATATTTTTACATTTATATTTTATTTAATATTTATATTAATGTATATTTATTTATGCATTCATACATACGCGCGTGTATACACTTTCATTCGCTTATACTTTCTTCTGCAATCGCCAATTGTTCCTTTTTAAAAAGATTGCTGCGATAGAAAAATATTCTAAGCTGGTCATCGGTTCTTCTAATCATTCGGAATTTAGCTAGACTTTTTACAAACAATTTAGGCTCTTTGTTTAAAATTATTCAAAATCGGTTTGTTTTGTGAAATCAGCTTAACGTAATCAGTGAACTTAAAGCAACTGAGTTTGATTTATTTTGTGAACTAAAATTGCGCAGATTACATTATAAGACAAAGGAAAAAAAATTGAGATATTTTTTTTGACGTTCTAACGGCAGCCATCTTGGTGGTTTGGCCGAAAAACCAATTTTTCATAGATTGAAGCAAATACTAATTATAATAAAATATCATAAAATGTTGTAGTTTTTTATTTATAAATTATTCTGATCAACAGTGGTTTTGGTGCAGAGGTGCTATAATTATATTTTAACTTATAGTGGTCCACAAAATAATAGGAGTGCGATATTTTAACCAGTTTTGACTATTTGCATTTTGTTTATTTAACGTTTATTATTTTTTATAAAAAAGTCTAGCTGGTTATACAACAAACACCATATAAATTCGGATTTCACACTTTGTACAAAAATTATAAAAAATCCTGCAGATTTCCACCAAAATTTCAAACTTTTTTTTCAGAATCGTTGGAAAAAAAATGTAGGTATGCAGTTTTGTAGCTCATATAATTCTAGTATAACGAAGTTCAAGTTTCAAGATACAAATCCCGTTGATTTTTGGCAATTGTTTTTTTTTTTTTGCTGGCAGTGTCCTCCATATAAAACAAAATTGTCGAACATACATACATACTTTGCATGGAAAAAAACGTGAAACACCTTCAACCATTAAAATGCTCTCTAGGAAAAAAATAAAATTATTTTTAATGTGGACGGTGCACATCTAAAAGCAAACCATTAACGATCCTTGGCACCAAAAAGTCAGGTTTGAACCACTTAGTTTTTTGACGGTATATGAAAATGGTCGTTAATTTTAATGATAAACTAGTTTTGTTTGAACTCAACTCACCTTAATTCACCTCAACTTCCCTCAAGTCACCTTAATTCAGCTCACCTCACTCGAAATTGATTTCTTGATTTGTTCAATTTTAAATCACTCAACCCAGTGCTATTTTATGTTACTTATGTTATGTTAAGTACAGTACAAAGAAACACGCAACTTTTAAAATTATGGAGCATTTAAAAAAAAAATCAAGAGAAGTTTATCGTTATCATTGGTTTTTTTTTTTTGTTAAGTAGCGGTTATATGCAGACATATGCAGTATCGAACTTATCCTCACTGTATGTTTATCCGCTGCACTAGTACATTTGTAACGTTGATGAGTTCGCATGTTCATACACGCAGCAGAAAGTCTGTAATTGCGTCTTGTGTGTACAAACGAACTTTTCTGGACCGGTTTCGGATAAACGGGACTAATTCATGCCTATTTCGGAATCATTTTGAGACCTATTCAGCGCCATTTCGGGCCTAGGTTACGACTATTTGAGGACCATTTTAAGTCCAGTTCTAGACCACTTCGGGACTCCTTCAGGGGTATTTCAAGAAAACTTCCGGCAACTAGTTTAGGACTATTTAAGCATAATTTTGGGACTGGTTTGCTAACATTTTGGGACTAGTAAGGGATAATTTCGAGACCGATTCAATACTTATTCGAGATCAGAGCTATTTCAGGACCATTTTGAAGTTAATTACTAAATATTTCGCGACTAGTTTTGGACTACTAGAGATTAGTTCGGGCCCATTTCGGTTGTAGTTGGGGGCTAGATCGAAACCATTTCAGGATTGGTTCCGGGATATTTCAGGACCGTTTCGTGAGCAATTTATGACTTTTGAAGGAAAATTTCGTAACTAGTTCGAGATCACTTTGGGACCGTTTCAAGTCTTGTTCGAGATTATTTTCGGACAGGTTTACGGTAACCACTTCGAATCTAACTGAATCGCCTAATGCTTTGGAAAGCCATACACTGATGCTTACACATCATATTTCATGAGTACCTTGTACTAACGCCTCTATTTAGCCTGCATAGGAGTGTCAGTTTCTTTTACAAAAAATAAAGTTGGATTCCTGCTTATATTCGTTGAACTTATACAAATGTTCATATGTATGTACAGTGAATTAAATACAATTTAACAAATTTCCTGTACTTATTTGAAAAAAAAAATTTACATTTAAATATTAGTACTGCAGCAGGTGCATACACGCAGACGTGTGCGAACCAAAATACCAATTTCCTATATTTTTTCATTAATTTTTTCGTCTCATTCGGTATTTAATGTGCAAAACTTTCCAACATGGGTTGAGTAAAAACAACATAACATACTCGTAGCAAACAAAAGCATGTTCGGGTAGCAGATGTATTTAATTTTGCATGTTTCACAACTCCTATGAATAATTCATCCAGGTCTGTTGAGATATAAAAAAAATTATATTAAATTTTTACTAATGCGACATGTTGTGAATGGGCTTTGTTGAAAAGTTAGATACTACTAAATTATGTTGATTGCTTGTTAGCTTAGATAAGTGCAGTCACATGTATATATGTATACATAACTGGTAACAGATGCATAGTTACGTAAGCAATATTTGTATGCAGTGAAGAAATTGTATGTTACATGCATATGTCGGCTATTAAAAGTACATACAAAAATTCGTACATAGTAGCAGGGTGATTTACTAAACTGCATTTTTTTTATTACAAGCTTTTATTTAACTTCACTTGTATGTATGTCTTGGAACTTTGCAACCAATATTTAACATACGTCCCGATGAGCTAAAGACTTGAAACTTCAAACTTAGCTCAGAACTCGAAGACAATGCAATATAAAAGATAAGTTAATCCGCTAGGTGGCGCAGGAGTCGAGATATTTGTAAAACCCGCATTTATAGTCTGATGTGGTTCATATTTAGAACATATATTACTTGTATGAAAAGAAAAATTCCACAAAAAATTTTGCCGATAGGTGGCGCGTGAGTCGAGATATTTGGAAAAACCATATTTATGATCCGATTACACAAAAATTTTTGGCAGTTATGTGGCGCGTGAGTCTATATAATTAAAAAAATGGCATCTGTGCTCCGATTTGGTTTATATTCAGAATATGTGTAGTACCTATTTAAGTCTGGGAAAATTTTAGACGAGATCAAATGTATGCAAAAGATATACCATCAGTACGTGTACACTTTGGAAATGAAGGCTTACATGTAATACAGTGCATAAGATGCAAGTAAGTACTGTGGACTACGCTGTTGTATAACTAGGATCAAAGCTGTTCGCAAACGGTCAAGCCTATGTCGCTCTTAGCAGAGTTAGATCGCTAGAAGGACTTCAGATAGAGGAATTGGACTTCTCGAAGCTGACTGGAAAGAAGCCATGCAATAACAATGCTTTAAAAGAAATGGACAGAATGAGAAATATATGGATAATATAATATTAATTGCAAGATTTCAAAAGACTAAAAAGTAGAAAATAAAATCATAGTGAAAAACTAAAAACACGCTTTTATTACAACAAGAACTAAAAAGTATAAAATAATTGATAGATATAGCGATTCCGTTTCAGAAGAATAGGAACTTCCCTAACTTGATTTAATTTAACTTTTTCAAATTAGCTACAAATAGGATTAAAGTGATTGGCCCGTAGTCATAGTCAAAATAAAGTCCACTGTAAAGTTATTTTTTACAGATATCCCATTGAAAATTTTGTCAATTTTTTGCACAATTTTTGTTGTGCTGAATTAGAGCACAATAAAGAAATTGTCCCAATCAAATTCTGTGCAGTCATACGATTGCCTCATTCCATACAAAGATCAGCAAAAAACTACAATCTACCTACTTCTCCAAACTATCCCGTAGCTGCTAAATATTGATAAAAGCTTGAAAAACAATCAACACATATTAATTAAATTTTGAACCAAGTTTAACCTTAAAGGGTATAAAACATATTTCAATATCATCTCATCACTTATTTCAATTCTTTCCATTTCTATGCAATTATATGAAAAATGTGTAATTCCAAGGAAAGCACAGAAAAATACAGATTCTTAGGAGTTATGTTTTGCTTAGAATGCGCAACATTTTTTTTTTTTTATCAAAGTTCTGCTCAATTTTTGAAGAATATGAACCTTGTGTAATTTTTCTTCTCTCCTGTAAAGTTACAAAAACTGGAATAATGAAATTTTCGATCTAAGCTAGCGGTATAAAAATTAACTAACTAAAAAATTACTCATACGCCATGTAGTACGGTTTTGACAATAAAAGGTGTGTATTGGTCGTCATGCTTGGTTTTACTTGTTCAAAGTTTTTTCTTTGTTGAAGAGGTCACACCGGCCAAGTGGATAGAGACTTACATACATATGTACAGTTTTCTTGCACTAAATATAAGGTGATTTACACATATCAATGCAATATGATACAGATTAGTGTTAACATTTACTAATTATTTTTTTTATATAAAGCCCATAACTTTGACAAACTTAGTCATGGATCGATACTCAGTTGAACAATGCGTACAAGTTATCAAAACATTTGATGTATGAGAATGGACGTTCTGACAGAAGTGTATTTCGCGCATTGCGTAAATTCTTCGGTGAACATTACCGGACATCTGAGTACACAATCAGCCGTTTGGTGGAGAAATCCGAAGAAACTTGGTCAGCGAAAAACGTGTAAACACCCCTACACCTTCGTTCGTTCGTTGCTTCGAGTTAGATGATATGGACTTGGGCAATATGTAGTTTTAAGAGAAGGGTACCACTTGGCGCATAGCGCATGAAACAGTGGCCCAATTGCGAACGAAGTTCCCAGGACGCATTGTCTCATGAAGAAACGAGGTTAAATAGCCACCGAGATCTTGCGATTTGACACCAATGGACCTATTTCTCTTGGGACTACGTGAAAAGAATGGTCTATGCCAATAAGGCGGATACGATTTCAGAGTTGAAGAACGAGATAATACGCATTATAAATCATTAAAAACATGATGAAATACGAGTAAATTATTTCGGCAAATTTTTTTGTGCTTTTTTTTTAGGCCTAATCTACTTGTTACCGAACATTTTGTAGTCGGGAACTTTTTTAACGAAAAATCGTCACCGCTTCTTGAAACTGCAACTCTAGGTATATTGGTAACGTTTTAATTTATTCAGCAATTCTGCGATGAAGTTTTTTTTATTAATTATGGTGTTGCATATTTCACGGGGCAATATTTTTTTTACCTGCTAATGAGATGTCAACAAATTTTATCGGTTAAAAGAGTGCGCATAGTACGAAAATGTTTTAAAATTTTACAGGAACTTTATTTACCGGTAACAAAATTTTATTTACAACGTAGAATAGGCCTGTAATACGATACATCAAAAATTAAAAGGTTCGGTTATAGCTGCAATTACATATTCGAATGGGTCTTGATGGTTCCTTTGCGGCTTATGGAAAGCCGACAACGGCTTGTATCGGTTTTGTATCGGTGTTGTATCTGTTGTATGTATGTATGTAATACTGTTTTACTGCAGATGGCACTGAAGCCCATGAAAATTCGGTATCTATTAGTGTGATACATTCAAAGTGGTCACTAATAACTAGGTATATACATAGGTACATAGACTTCAATAGCATTTCTTATCGCATCTAACTCAAACGCTCCTGCGCTCTCTGCTATAATTTCATGCTATTAGAAATATCTTCCAAGATAGAATAAAAATGTTCAACACTCTACAATAATAATAACAAAGAAATAAAATAATAATTTACGATTTAAAACTTCCTTTACAATTTCTCTTAAAGGTCAGTAATTTTGTCCTAATACTATGACTACTACTTAGTAAACATAAACGTTATTTTATTTTCATATAAGTCGTAATCTTTACATATTTATACGAACGTTTTGGTGTTAAAGATTAATTCGTGAGCATTAAATAAATAGGCTATGACTATATTACAATTAGATTTAGAGAACATGCTATACAATTAACATACATACATATGTATCTATATGAATATTTATTTATACTCATGTATGTATGTGAGATTGGCTAATATTCAAAAGTGTCCTCAACGCCAACAACAACAGCCGTCCTACAAGTTGTCGGTGTCAACAAAATATTATTTACTTATTTGCGAAGATTAATGAAGTAAACAGCTGTTGTACGCCTAAAAAAATACTCACAAATTCATAGAAAAGGGCCAAGGAAAAAGGCAAAATAAAAAATATGCACAGTTTGTTTGCAATAAATGCCCTATTATCTTCTATACATAAAATAAAATTGTAAAATGCAGATGTCTGTCCACTATAGATGCTAAAGAAAAACTAATATTTGGGGTCTTTATTAGAGCCACAGAAGCGAAATCAACAATTTTTCGGGCATCACTCGGCAACTAATGCAAGGTATTGAATGCAGGTTTCAGCGTTGTTTTCATAAGGTTCTAACTTTAAATATAGAAAGCAAGAAAATGAGAGTTGCCACCTGTAGGAAAATTGCAGTTTAAGTAAATTTATAAGATAAAGTAAATATTGCAGTGACTGTCAAAATAAAGACGTTTAAGACGTCTTACAGCTAAAAATATTTTTGGGGATGGTTGCCACCTGTTTGAAATTTTTAATCTAATTTAATTGCCGAGATAAATTAAATATGCAGTATTAGTATCAAACTAAAGAAGTTTAGGAAATTTTGCTACCGAAAATATTTTTAAGGATAGTTGCCACATGTTTTAAAAATTTTAATCAAATTAATTGATAAAATAAATGCAAAATTTCAATACGGGTATTAAACGAAAGAGGTTTAAGAAAGTATTTGACAAACTTTAAAGTCAAAAACGGTCTGTGAAGTTAAAAAGTTGAAACGACTAAAGAGCAGAATCCTCCTCAGAGACATGGGTCAAGAGGTGAAATCTCTGCCAAGCGTGCAAAATCTTCTATGATCGTGCAACTACAACATTGGTCCGGTGTGTAAGCAAATAAAAGGTCTTATAAGTTACTCAAGAGGACAGATGAGCGTTTTCCGTTATTGGAGGGCCAATAAGTCTCGCTTTCCCACAGGATGAAAAGTTTTCCCGTACATTGGCTAAATGAGTCGTGTGATCTCTTGAATATCGTTGAAATGAAGCCATCGATATACTTACCGTGTTCCTTCTTGGACGGATGTGGTCGAATCTTTCCTTGTCGAAGCGCCGCTTTTACAATTCATCTTAATATTTATGAACTGTTTTTTTTTTGGGTCTTACTGCTGCAAAAACTGCCGCCCGGACAATTTCCTCAATCTAAGGTAAATGCAAGATCGCATTAAGGGTGTTAGAGGGCGTCAGACAAAGGTGCGCTTACACAATTTCATTTAGCCATCTGAAAAGTAAACACATGGAGTTTCTATATATTTCGGCAGCAGCGCCATCCATTGGATACATTTTCTGCAAAATAAGCGATATATGAAATTTAGTTTGTATGGGAGGTGCCACGCTCCCTTTTCCAATAGCTCCCAGTTTTCGCCATAAGTAGGGTAATTACAATTTATGCATCCGTGCCAAGTTTCAGTTCCTCAGAGTAGTTGGTTTCGGAGATATATTGGTGCCCTTAAAAAAGGGGCTTCAACATTTTATTATGATGAATGTATATGTGTAGATATCCTTCATATCCTTCATATCCGACCCCAGCGCCTCCTATCATGTAATTTTTAGTCCAAATATTCCTTTTCAATTGGCTAACAAATGTTCTAAATAAGAGCCAAATCTGCAACTAAGTGCAGTTTTTAGGAGCATCCCCAGCGCCACCTTTAATGTGCTGACATATATATGTTCCAAATATGAACGAAATCGGCCCAGCCGTTTACTTTTCCAGTCTATTTCGCAACTGTTTGCTAACTTTGACACTATTTTGAAAGAATCAAGTACCCTTAACGCTGCATGGCTATCCGACATGATGTTTATTGTTGCCCCATTAGTCCTTCTGCGAAGACATTCATGGACACAGACTTCAATTGCGAAAATTTGCGCCTGAAATATGGTTAGGTATATGTCCATCAGAAGGCTATTTGTTTGAAATCTATATACGCCGGCCGCAGTGTTTCCATCCTCAAGTTTGGATACATTAGTGTACCAAAATTGAGGTTTCTCAATAAACCTGGAGATTACGGTTTTAAAGGTATTCCTTGCAGGGGTTTATAAAGGTCAACTTCGGTAGAATTGAGTCTGTGAGTTTGACGATGGGATACTTTACGATTGGTTGTATGACACCCAAATGGCTCCTTTAGTACTCACCTTTCGAACTACTAAAGTTTGTCAGACTTAGGGCGCTCTAACGGGCCTCTTTTTTTTAATAATTACTCCAACCGCCTCTGTCGGGCATGTGCGTATAGTTATTGGTACACAAATCAGACAGTGGAGCTTCGGGGATATTCCGCAAGTTTTACCCCCTGGAAGCCGTTAACAAGCATAAAATGCCCTCGTGGCTTTATTGGCATACGCTGTGAGAAGTGAGTTCCAATTTAATCTCTTGTCGAGCACCACGCCTGGTTATTCCTCTCTTGTGAGAATTCAACCTCTGTTCCACAAAATTTCGATTTGATCAAGCTGACCATACTTCTTGTGGTAAATGAGGCGATATTGGACTTCATAGGCCCTTTTCAGCACACCATCCTGCAATTAAGCCTACAGCAGACTGCATTCTAGACCCTAACGTCTCCTCATACCGGCCTACTACGTAGATAACAAGTCATCAGCAAATCCAAAGGCATTAAAGCCATTCGTTTTTAGTCTTTCTAAAAGTTCATCTTAATAATTTGATACTCTAACTAACTATTTCATCATTGAAGCTTACACTTAACAATTAATCTAACAATTAAATTTCCGTTGTTATATATATATATATGTGTCTTAAAGCGATGCAGAATGATATCATCGACATGAAACAGCTCAATAAAAATTCCATTGCTGCCAATGTTATTGCTGTTGACAACAACTCGCATGCAGACAGAGAAAAATAGAATACCTTCGAAGTTTGCTAGCAAATGAGCATCTGCAGAATTTCCCAATATTTTTTAAAAGCTTTCCGGAAGCTGGAGCACAATGAGCGTAGCGTCTTGGTCTTACGCTCGCAGCTTTGCATATTGTACGGCTAACTAGACTTACGTATATATTTACAAACCTTTGAAAAACATTCATGTGGTTGCCAAACACGCGACCTGCATTCACGCATGTTTGGGTGGGGGCATTTACATATGTATATATGTATGTATGTGTGTATGTTTGTAATATTTGGCTGAGTGTTTCCTGGCGGCGCATTTTAATTGTGCCAGCGGAAATTTTCATGTGCTCATTTGCAATTTTTATATTATTTCGAAGAAAAATTTAATAATACCTTTTACTGGATATACATATGTATGTAGTAGTTAGGCAGAAGTACATTTTGCAAGCGATTATTTTTCGTACCGTTATAAGATATTTTTTTTGGTACAAAAATATTTACCATCTGCCTTTGTTTTGCAGAAAAGAAGTTAGTTAGCTCATACTTTTTTCAGCCTAAAACGATCAGTGGAACCAATTCAAAAAATTTAAGTGAGATCGCCACCAAACGCTGTCAGGAATATATGTGGTAACATGTGGTAACCATCTGCAGGAGCCAAGCAATCTGCAGAAGCCAAGTTTACCCGAATTTGGTGGTCAAATCAGCATTGCTACGATACGTCCCAAAGTGCTGTGCTTCAGATGCAGGTTGGAGCTTCAGCTATTTCTTTTTTACTAGAAGTCGACCCCAGCAGACAAACTTAGATACTACCAGTTGCGTTGAACGCCTAGACATATAATTTCAGAAGACTCTAACTCGAAAAGGAACAATGAGCTCAAGGGGGGCCTACCCTCCACCCCGAACCTACGGGCAAATTGTCATGCATTCAAGCAAAATAATCTGAAAACATGGAGGCACACAAGCTTTGGTCACTCGAAAATACTATGCAATTGCCCAACTAAATTTAAGTCCCCAAATTAACTACAAACCTAGCTCCAGTTTGGAAACTGACCTGACCACGAAGAATCCCTCCAGGAATGAGTTGGAGGAAAACACAGTCTTGGAAACTTACACCATAAGAGTGCGGTGTGGCTAATGCATTGGAGCGGTCTGGTAAGTCTCTTACTTTCGCAATTACCTCCTTCAATCCAGGTTTACCACTTTTATCCCAAAACCTAATATGTCGAGATGGCAAACAAAAGCAGTGGAAGAGCACATAAAATATGGCCCAAACTCTACAAGGATAGCTCAGCTCCAGCGCCCTCAATTCAGGATCATTACCTATTGATAATACACGCAGGAAGAATGGGACTACCAACAAAAGACTTACATTAAAGCTGCCACTGTCCGAGACTGGCGAAATACAGGCAACGTTGCTACCATACACACTTTGTCGACAATCTTGCTGATTTAAGCGCGTTCAAAATCGACTACCTTCAACGATTTATAAATAAAATGTATTTGTTCTATTTCTAGGGGGCCTATCGGCATGGAACCAAAATGGTATCGCAACGGGCCTTTAGGGCTCAATTGTACCTTTATCAGGATCTGAAAGAAGATAGCCATTACAACCGTATTTAACCTATCTTCAGAATTTCATTGAATGCTCACATTCCCATACCGCTAAAAAAGTACTCCGCCTATAAACTGAACATTTCGCCTTTGTGGTAAGTGTAAATTACTACTCTCAACCAACCGTCCATTAGTTAAACTAATCCTTACTAACGTCTGCAGACTAGGACATGTAGGAACTTGTAATATCCACCAAGTCAATAGGAAGAACTACCAACAAAAACAGTAAAGGATAAATCGAAACTGAGCGGAATACAGACAACAGCACCCGTCGAGTCGTACTATATAGCGGCACCATATGTAGATACATACATATATACGGTGGCGAGAATGTAAAAAGGGAACAGAAAGGCAATTTTGGTGGTTTAAATAATATCTGTTATTTTTAACCGACTTCAATATGAGGAGGAGGTTATAAATTTTTCGAATATTTTTTTCTATGTAAGTTACCGCATAACTTTAGACCACATTATCCGATATCTATAATTATTTTTTTAACGGAAAGGTGGTACCTCAGAGGTGGTCCCATTTTCCTCAGTTCGATCAGATCATTGGATTATGAAGAAATTAACAATACTCTTAAATTTTTATATGAGAGTTAAAGTCGGTTTTGTTTTTGGTTAAAAATTGCATGTTTGGGTGTACTAGCTGGGAGTTACCACTGATTTTTAGCGATGATTTATTCGCGGATTTTCCTCCATACAGAGTATGTTCGACATTTTTTTAATGGATAAAATTAGCAGCACCTTGCACAAAAAAAAATTGCCAAAAATCAACGGTAAGTCCTAGAAACTTAAAATTTGCACTTTGTTTTACTAAAATTAAATCTGCGTTCGTATGGAATAGTAGCTTATGTCGAAAGGCTGGCTTTAGTATAACGCGGCATTCGCAAGCACATGGTTGCGTATGACTCACTAGCGCCGAGCCGTTGAAGAACTTTTGACAAATAAACGTGCAAGAAATAGTTCCGATATTAGCAAGGCAATATTCTTATTAAGTCTCATCAAAAAGTTCCTTGTTTTTTAGAGAATATACGGTATGGCCCATTATACTAAAGCCAGCTTCCCGAAATAAGCCACTATTCCATACGAGCACAGAAATTGACTACAAAACTGCATACTAAGAAATCTAATAAAAGACCTCAACATTTTGACAAAAATTTGTCAAATTTGACTAATTTTTGTTCAAAGTTTGAAATTTTGACTTATATGATTTTTTTTTAAATAACGAGCTTTTCATAAAAAAAATAATAAACGTTAAATAAGCGAAAGGTAAATAGCTAAAGAATGCTAAAATGTCTTTTCCGTATTTATATTTTCGCCCTGCATGTAGTACAGTATATTCCGTTTAGCTGCATTTGCTTCCATTGCACATGGTTTGGTGCACTTAAGCGAAATGTGCAGCAAAACGGAAAAACAAAAGCAGTGATTTGTTTTGTTTTAGGCTATAAAATTTGTTTCAGTACTGTTTCATGAATTTTTTTTTAATATAAATTAAATGCGAATAAAGCCTCTTTATACTTCTCGGTCTTCGTCGAGCACACATCCCACGGTTTCGCAAAAAGAGGGCTATGCTGTAAGCAAAAGGAGCCTTTGAAAAAATTTTAGGGCAGGTAAGCGATTTTTCGTACGAATCGAAGAAAACTTACTCAAAAACAGGTCTGTTAAAGAGAAAAGAGTTGCTAAGCGGAAATGCAGCTAAAAGTGGAAATATCGTACAAAATCCATTTCGTGAAGCAGTATTTTGACAAAATTGTGCACGTAAGTGAAAATGCGCCCAAGTGAATAGGCAGCTAAACGGAATATACTGTATGTAGCTTAAAATGCGAAAAGGTGGAAGATTTGACGACAGTCCACCCTTCAGCGGCGTTATCACTATTTTATCCGATATGAACCAAGGTGTTGCTCGTTTTCCCCTTATAAATCACGCTAAGATTGACTTTAGTTTCCATAAAAAGGGATCAGTCATCAAGAACTATATAAAAGGACCCGCAATGAAGCCCTACGGACAACCACGAGTCACTCCAATTTTTACACTCACCACATCCCCATGCATTTACGCATCTCTACATTTCAATCACCAAAACGTGCAGTTATTACCAGGTCAAGGCGTACCCCAGTTCAAACGCGTGAGGCCTCCTTAACCCTTTTTAGTTTCCCTTCTCCCCTTTGTTTAATATTTTATCGTTCAACTGCCAATATACACACTCTATCAACCCAGAAAACTACTTCTTATCGCGAAAATCTTCATAATTTCGTCATAAGGGGACGGAATAGCGGAAATCACTGTTTCTTAATACTTAAATAGAAGAGACCGCTGGTCGCCAATAAGACTTTCCACACGTTTTTGTGTGGTAATCGAAAAGATATGTGCCATACTGCTGGAGTTATTCATTTAAGTACATACATACATACATCCGAGAAAACTTTCGACCAACTAATTTTCACCCAACTCCATTTGAATACCTTTCCTAAAGCAAACAATTTATATGGCTAATATCTGTCGAATAACAGAACGTCGCAATGCACATACATACATATGTGATGTATATTAATGTGCATTAGGGTGCCTCAAAAATAAGTCGCGGTTTTTCCACCGGAATCATAAAATCTATTATCTATACTCATATCTAAAGAATTTCGCAAAATATTTCGGAAAAAAATTAAGATTTACGTGAGTTGGACCGATTTGGAAAGAACTCAAACAAACAATTATTTTTTTTAAATAAATAAAACTAGCAAACACCCGGCGTGCTTCAGTGTGCCTTTAATTATTCTTGTGATGTTACTCAAAACTAGTATGGCCTATTTAAAAATAAATTACATAGGTTTAAAGAGCTTCACGAAATGAGATTTTCAAAAAAATTTTCGATTTATGGAGCATTTTTAATTTTTTAAAAATGAAGGTAATTAGAAAGTAGGTAAAGTATCGATTTTTTCTTGGAAATTTAATTTATAATTTAAAACGCGGGTCTACATATCGCGCACTTTCTTCAAAGCTGTATTAATTCAGTATTTACCTTATCTTATCAATTTAATTGAATAAAATTTTCCAAACAAGTGGTAATTTTGCACAAAAATATATATTTTTTTTGGGCGGTACGCCTCTTTCTTTTGACAGGTATATTTATTGCAATATTTACTTTATCTTATCAATTTACTTAAACTGCAATTTTCCAAGCGGTGGCAATTCTCTATTTTTTTCTGTGGTTTAAGTTAGACCTCTAGCAATACATCGGTCAAAACTGCATTCAATTACATACATTAGTTTTCGAGTGATGTGTGTACAAAGATACCGACAGACAGACATAATTCTAACAATTATGGAGGGCAACTCTGTTGCTCTAATAAAGACACCCTATTATTTAATTTTTTTATTAAATATGGTACAGGCATCGCCCTGTTACAAAAAATCACCTCAGATCATGGAAGAGTTTAAGCTTAAAAGTTCTGCACAAAAATATTTGAATTTTTTATCAGCGGAATCAAGTAAATTAAATTTTTGGAGGTATTTTCAAAACGATGCAGTTCACGTAAATCTTAATATTTTTCTGAAATATTTTATATAATAAATCTTATAATTCCGATGGAAAAAGAGAACCTACCGATTTTTTTTGTAGTGATGCACCCTAAAGTACAGATATGTTTTAATAACCTTTCGTTTCTAAAATATTTTGTCATTATTTTTTAAACGATTTCGAAGGCTGAGTGGCAGATCAACCTATCTAGGCAGCCAGTTCGAAAACGCCCTATCTCAGAAAACTTTTCAAGAACGCCCTACTTAAAAATTTGATTGAAGAGTGCCCTATTTCAGAATTTTATTGAAAAGCACCCTATTTAAGAATTTGGTTGAAGAACACCTTATCTCAGAATTCGGTTCAAAAACGCCCTATCTCAGCTGAAAATACATTGAAAATGTTGAAGTATGAATCCTATTTCTAACGGATTTGAACGATGTTCCAAAATAAAAGTAGACTGTGCTAAAAAGGTATCAGTTTGATTCAAAAATGCAAACCACAAGCGACCATTTCCTGACCCATCGCGATCTCTAATGAGATTTATTTTCGCTAAAAAAAACCTCATATTGTTTTACGAATAATAGTGTAAAAAAAGCCTTGTTCCGCAATAATTTGTTGGGACTTTTTTTTTGTGACCGCCTTAATATGTTCCTAAATAGCCGCAAAAACCAACAACAATAAACTAATAAACTGTTGGAAAAAGGTCTCGGAGATATTTTATTTTATTTTTTATATATTTTTTTTTTAATTTGACAAAGTGTCATGGGCAATTTCCAGTTACAACCTAAATTTGACCTAATATCCGCATCAGCATTTGTCAACACACGCAGACAGGAATATTTAAAAATACACAAAACCCCCTCACTAAAACAGAGAAAAATAAATAAATAAAATTAGAAAAGGAAAAAGGTAAATAAATAAATAGTGAGAAAAGTCAAGCCAAGTGAGAATGACTGCATAGCTGAACTGATGCCAATTGTATACGATATTTGCTGATGCATTGGTGCAAAACGTAGAACAACTTAACTGGCAGGCAATCGAAAACAGTGCCAACATCAATGACATAACAATGCTACATGAGCAAAACTTCATGCTGTGGGATCATAAATCAAGTATTCGTATTTGTTTGTTTTAAGGTGAAAAGAAAGCTGCGTAAAGGAAGAGCAAGCAGGTACTTGGGTATGAAAAAGGTATAGCAGATTGATAAATGGTTAAAAATACACATACACATACATATGCATCTATAAATGTATGAACGCAATGAAAAAATGAGGAAATAAACAATGAATCAGCTTGAGTTCAAATAATTATTAGGTTTAGGTCTTAAATGTAATGAATGCTAGGTTTACTTTTCCTTACTCACACTTGTAGCGATATTAAAAGTAGGCTAAAGAACTTTGGTTTATAACTATTTTGTAAATACTCCAGAGACAGTGCTAAGTCTAATAAAAAGCAAACAGCTTCCGTAAACTATGGACTTTTTTGGTATACATTTCTAGCAAGAAAGCCGAAAATTTTCTTGCCAAAATTTTTCTTGCTGTTTTTTAGGCATTACTAATGAAAAACCTATAGTTTTCCTGGAAATTCAAGCCAAGTCTTGACTATCATGAATAAAATAGAAAAGGCCCGAAAACTCCCGAAGAATTCCCAGAAATCATGAAAAAACTAGAACGAAACTGCAAAGATCTCAAACAAATTCCAAAAGATCTAAAGAAGATCTCAACAAAATCTTGAAAAATTCCGAAAAAAATCTGAGCAAATCTAGAGAAAAATCAAAAAATCTCGAAAAACCGCAGAAATTTCAAATAATTTCTTTCATATCACAAAAAATAAACATATTCGCGATACTATGTGGCAAATGTAGTCCGGCTGTGTTTTTAGTTTTTATATCTGGAAGGCTTCAAGCCCAGGGCGAACTCGTGTAAGAACAACCATGGCAACCTGGTGACCGATGTCCAGAATGCACTTAAATTATGGAGGGAACACTTTTCCACCCTACTGAATGGCAGCAGCACTGAAAAAAGTGGAGAAGACGAACCCGAGCCCACAGTCGATGACGATGAAGTCGATGTCCCACTACCTGACTATGACGAGGTACGAATAGCAATTACGCAGCTGAAAACCAACAAAGCTGCTAGAGCTGACTGCCTGCCAGCAGATCCATTCAAGTACGGCGGCGAGGAGCTGATAAGGTCCATGCAACGTCTCTTATGCAGAATATGGTCAGACGAACGCACGCCCGACGACTGGAGTTTAAGTTTTCTTTGCCCAATCCACAAGAATGGCGACCCCGCCACATGCGCCAACTACCGCGGGATCAGCCTTCTAAGCGTAGATTACAAGGTCTTGTCGAGCGTATTATGTGAAAGACTGAAGCCATAGATCAGGTATTCATAATACACCAAATCTTGGAAAAGACCCGCGAGAATAGGATCGCCACGCATCATCTATTTGGCGATTTCAAACCGCTTTCGACAACACGAAAAGAAGTTGTCTTTATGCCGCGATGTCTGAATTTAGTATCCCCGCGAAACTAACACGGTTGTTTAAAATGACGTAGAGCAATACCACAAGCTCCGTCAGAATTGGGAAAGACCCTCCGAGCCGTTCGCCACCAAACGGGGTTTCAGACAAAGTGACCCCCTTTCATGTGATTTCTTTAGTGATGTTGGAGAAGATAATGAGCCGACGAAATCGACAATATCGGTTACAAGAAGGGCTGCGTCTGTTCTGCCTTCTCGGGATTAGATAGAGGAGCAAAGCGAATGGGTCTGGTGGTGAACGTGGACAAGACGAAGTATCATCTGTCATCACACAAACAGTCAGAGCATACGCGTCTTTTTTCTACCCACCTCACAGTTGGTAGTTACATGTTTGAAAAAGTAGACGCGTTCGTTTATTGAGAACCAGCATTAACACCAATAACAACGTCAGCCTTAAAATCCAAGGGAGAATCCCTCTTGCCAGCAAGTGCTGCTTTGGATTGAGTAGGAAATCGAGAAATAAAGTCCTCTCTTGTCGTAAAAAGAATCACACTGTATAAATCACACATCATGCCTGTGCTGGTGTATGGCGCTGAGACATGGACAATGAAGACATCTGATGAAGCGGCTCTTGGAGTTTTGGAGAGAAAGATTCTCCGAAAGTTTTATGGGCCTTTACGCGTTAGCGAAGGCGAATACCGCGGACGATTTAACAATGAGCTGTATGAACTTTACAGCGATATATACATAGTGCAGCTAATTAAAATTCAGCCGCTCTGCTGGCTTGGCCATGTCGTTCGAATGGGCAGAAACGCTCCTGCTCGGAAAGTATTCAACGCGGGCCGCGATGTTGCTAACAGAGGAAGAGGAAGGCCTTCTCTGCGTTGGAAAGACCGGATGGAGAAGGACTTGGCTTCACTTGGCATTTCCAATTGGCGTCAGTTGGCATAGAAGAGAAATGATTGGCGTGCTGTTTTGAACTCGGCCAAAATCGCTTAGGCGGTTACAGCACTACTAAATAAGAAGAAGATTAAATGGGCTATACCATGTAAAACGAGAAAACCACATAAATTTCAAAATGCCATAATTATCTCTATTTGAGAATTAAGCTCTTTTTAATTGACCACATTTCATTAAGCTTTTGAAGGATATCCAAAAAAAAGCCGTAATGTTTGTCAATGGAAACCTTTACTTTATACACAATTACTTTACACCAGTCACAAGGCGTATGAGTAACATTCTTTCGTGCTCATTTTTCATACAAAAAATCTTTGCGCATTTTCACCACTCTTGACTTTTTTATTTATTCATCGATTTTCTTCATTAAATAGTAACTTGATTTTTATTGCAACAATCAGGCTCAAACATAAAAGGAAAAAATTACGCAGAACTTGTTATTTTTTACATTTATCTCGTGTAAAAGTTTGATTTTTTTAATTTTTTTTTTAAATTATTAACGAATTGCGAGAACAAAAAGGGACTATCCGACCGGACTAAATGTGCGTGCTTCTTCTTGTATCTGATTACCCAGTTTTTTCACCCAAAATTGCTCACTTTTACTGATATAGAAAGTGAAGGGCACCTAGGAACCGTTAAATTTTTGAATTGAGACAAATAACCGCCATTGATTTCACAGAGATCGTTTTGGTATCTTTTTTATCTTCTTGGAAAAATAGTCAAAATTAATACTTCAGGAAATACAGGTAGATCTAACGATTTGTAGGAAAAAAATAAATTTTTTAAATTTTTTTTTACTTGAAATTAACGTAATTTTGGTTAACCTCCAAGAAAGTAAAAATTGGTCGTTTTGTTTAAATACCAATTAATCACAAAGACGACAAAAAGAAAAAATGCACATCTTTTCCATGTGGAAAATTTTTGAACTTTGAGCGTCTCTACTTCCTAAACTGCTGCTCCCTGTTTAATAATAGTTATATTTTCGAAGTCTCCGGAATTTTATATACACGATGCGTACTTATATTCGCTTTATTGAACACTTACATGACATTTTTTTATTTTTCCAACATTTTTACGGCTGAGACCTCAAAGTGTGTCGTTTAAAGTACCACGTTTAAATTTGTTGTTGTTGTTCAATTTCCTTTTCAGCCTGTTATATTGGCCACATAATTTTTTTTTGACACTTATCTAAATTTCCAATGTTGAATTGCATATGTACATTAGAGGTGCCCAAGTTTTGTATGGGTGTAAAAAATGCCACCGTCGGAAACCAACTATACCAACTTTCAATTTTATACTGTAACCAATACAGGGGGTCCCCAATGACCTATAAATGCGCTTTGAAACTGACTGACTGATGTAATACTTTTTCAGCAAATTTAAATTTGAAATCGATATGTGAGTGGAAGATCGACCTATCTCAGAACACTTTTCAAGAACACTCTATTCCAGAATTTGATTGAAGAGCGGTCTATCTCAGCTGCCGATTCAAAAATGCCCTATCCTAAGCACATTTTCAATGTATTTTCAGCTAAGATAGCGTGTTTTTGAACCAAATTCTAAAATAGGGCGTTCTTCAAACAAATTATGAAGTAGGGCGTTCTTGAAAAGTTTTCTAAGATAGCGCGTTTTCGAATTGGCGCCGTGATAGGCAAGATCATTTTATTTTCGGACCACCTTAATGTACATAGTATGCATCTAAGTAAGCCGCAAATGTACGACAAAATTCGATAATCTACTTAAAACAATGCAGTGTTTGTTTATCAGCACATTTTAATTATGTTAAGTGTTTTGTAGTTTGTCGCATGAATTGCCTGTATATAGCGGATACTCATTTAGTAAAGAGTTAGAAATGTGGTCAACTACATTAAGGAAATTATTTCGTCAAACGCGCAAAAGAATTGCAAACGCTTGTCTGTCTAAACTTTTTCTATTCTCCGCCGCGCACGGTCTCTATCCGTACAAATATAACTCGAACACACGACGCTTTACCACATCTAAATGGCTTGCATACTATTGGCCATTGGCAAACGTCCTTACAATCACCTTGATTATCTATACATATCTATTGAATTTAAAACTAACCATAGTGGAGTTAATAGCCGCCAAACCTTTAAATATCCTGCTGGCCCGCATTCATTGGTTATTCAGCATAACCGCACTGTTCGTGAATATAACCAGAAATTGGTTTGGTAGACATGAATTCTTGAGTTTGCACCATACACTGCTCGGGTTGCACAATCAACAGCAAAGGTGGCAACAAAAGTGGTCCAGCCAAAAATCTAATCAAAAACTGGCAGAATTCTACGATAATTACCTAATAGCCAAATGTGTAATGACACTACTCCAAATTGCCTCTAGCATTCGTACGAATCTTGGCATCAAACCACATCCAACGTTAGATTATGTATTCCATGCGCTTGCGAAGGTATTGGTAAAGAATGTGACGCTTTTGACTGTGGCCAATTTCTACTTTGCACTACTGAATATTTGCCAGCAGCTAAAGCAACTTAATTGCAATTTTAAAGAAGTAATGGAACTCAGCGCTGAAAACGTACATAGCGTTCACAATTTACAAAGCGAAGATTTTACGGATATTGAATTCGAAATGCGGTACTCAACAGTTGGGGGTGACGACAAAGCGAATGCATGTAGTAGTAGTAGAACTATTGGTGCGATTGCAATTGCCGATTTGTGTCGCCAATATGTGGAGATATGCCATTTGACGAAACGCATTTATAAGCTGTTCGAATGGCAGGTGCTGCTATTTCTCGCCATCATGTTGTATGGTGGCGTAATGTCGAGCTTTTACTTTCTCGTATATTTGGGTGGCAAAGTTTGGTCAAAAGATTTGTTCTCGCCAACGCTGTTTTTACAAATTTATATCGTCAATACATTGGATTTGTATTGCTATATGGTTTTGTGTGAAGAAGCAATGACGGCCTGCAAAGAGACGACTTTCTTGTTGAGAGAATTGTATCAACTGCAAGGACTGCCAAAGGATATTGAACAAGATGTGAGTAAACAAATTTTTTAAAAATAGTTAAAAAAAATGTGTATTTTAGTTAAGGTTAGGTAGCAGAGCATGGTTGAAGGGTGATTAAAAAAACCGCAGATTTTCTTTTATTAACAAACCATAACAAAACTCGAAACCGGCTTGACGAATTTTAATGATTCTTCTTTGATTTGTGCGGTATAAGCTCCGGATAAATTATAACATAAAATATGTAAAGTTGCCATTTGTTTGAAAAATTTCGATTAATTAAATTCGTGGCGGAATATGGTTAGATGAACGCATGCCCGTTGACTGGAATTTAAGTGTGCTCTGCCCAATCCACAAGAAAGGCGACCCCGTCACACGCGCCAACTGCCGCGGGGTCAACCTTTTAGGCATAGTTTACAAGGTGTTATCAAGTATATTGTGTGAAAGACTGAAGCCCACCATCAACGAACTGATTGGACCTTATCCAGATCTGCCAAATCCACCACATAAGCCAGAACTTGGAAAAGACCCGTGAGTATAGGATCGAAACATGCATTCTATTTGTCGATTTCAAAGCCGCTTTCGACAGCACGAAAAGAAGTTGTCTTTATTTCGTGATGTCTCAATTTCGTATCCCCGTGAAACTAATACGGCTGTGTAAAATGACGTTGAGCAATACCACTAGCTCAATCAGAATTGGGGAGAACCTCTCCTAGCCGTTTGATACCAGTCGAGGTTTCAGACAAGGTGACTCTTTAATCTGATGTTGGAGAACATAATAAGAGCCGCAGGACTGAACCGCTCAGGCATAATAATTTACAAGAACGTACAATTGCTTGCGTATGCCGACGACATCGATATTATCGGTAAAAACAAGGGCTACGTCTCTTCTGCCTTCTCCGAAGTAGACAGGGAAGCAAAGCGAATGGGTCTGGTGGTGAACGAGGACAAGACGAAGTATCTCCTGTCATCACACAAACAGTCAGAGCATACGCGCCTTGGCACCAACCTCTCTGTTGATATTTACATGTTTGAAAAGTGTTTATTGGGAACCAGCATTAACACCAATCATGATGTCAGCCTTAAAATCCAACGGAGCTTCACTCTTGCCAACAAGTGCTACTTTGCACTGAGTAGGCAATTCAGAAGTAAAGTCCTCTCTGGACGTACGAAAACCACGCTCTATAAGTCACTCATCATGCCTGTGCACGGAGGCATGGACAATGAAGACATCTGATGAAGCGGCTCTTGGAGTTTTCGAGAGAAAGATTTTCCGAAATAATAACGCTGATGATTTAACGATAAGCTGTATGAGATTTACAGCGATAAAGACATATTTCAGCGAATTAAAATCCAGCCGTTCTGCGTCAAGTCGTTCGAATGGACAGCAACGCTCCTGATCAGAAAGTGTTCAACGCAGGTCGCGATGCTGGTAATAGGGGAAGAGGAAGGCCTGCTCAGCACTGGAAAGACCAGGTTGGAAAGGCCTAGGCTTCGTTTTGCATTTCCAATTGGCGTCAGTTGGCACAGAAGAGAAATGACTGGCGTGCTGTTTTTGGCTAGGCCAAAAACGCTTAGGCGGTTACAGCGCCAATAAAGGAAGAAGTTTATCTCGTTAGGGCTAACTGAATATACGAAAGAAGATGTTTGAAGTACTTACCATGTAACGGTAATTTTCGGAAAGGTGAAAAAACACTGTTTAATACATGCGACGGGTATTTAATGTTTGGCTTCGCCCGAACATCGGCATCTTTACTTGTTTTATTATATTGTTAATAAAACCGAAGAATTCTGGCATACAAATTTAAGCAAGCAGCCAAATTTTGTCAAATCATTTGCCTAAGCATATTTGGTAAACTTTAAATAGAGAAACATAGATAATTATAAGAAATCAAAACGTTGATCTAAGTTATTTTTAGGGCTGGTCAATGATTACTCATTTGCCAAGATTGTAAAAAAGCTTATTTTTGGATTTTAATAAAAGAAAGGGGAGTGTGAAAAAAAAAGTTTTTACTCTTTAGGAAACGGTAATACTTAGTTCGTTTTATTGAGATTATTTCGAGATTTTCTAGAGCTTGTGGAGGATTTTTTTATACTTTATAGCGTTTTCACGCTTTTTGAAATGCCCTTGGGATTTTTCAGGACATCCTCAGGTGTTTTTCCAATTTGTGACTTTTTGGAATTTTCAGTACATTTCAATTTTTTTTTTTCCAAAACCTTTCTTATTTTTGTTTTCTTTATGAATTTCTTTTAATTTGAGCCAGAAGTAAATAAATACATACTTATGTTAACTGCTTATGAAGTAAACGGTAATGTTACTTGTATGTATCTCCTCTTTTCAGTTGGAAAGGCTAAGCATATTTATGGCTTGTGAAACTATTCGCTTCCGTTTTTGTGGCCTGGTCGAATGGAATTTTCGTACTGGCGCAAGTTTTATGACAGCAACAATCCTATATTTGGTGGTATTAGTGCAATTTGACTACGACAATATGTAAATCACGGCTTTTATTTTTCGGCAGCGTGGCAGTTTCTCGACACATATCTACAGATATAAGTACCTATGGTAATAAAATGTAAAATTTCGGTAAATACAAATATAATTTTATATAGTAATTTTATACTGATATTTTCTACAGCTCCATAAATAAATTTTCTTTCATAACTACGAAATAAATTTGTTACGCATTGTTACTCCTACTTAATTTAATTGTTTGTTTACACCATCGCAGCGAGCAGAAGTCCCAAAACTTACATGAAAATCGATAAATAAACAATTGGTAACAAGGGCAACAAATGGTGCCAGCAAAATGCCAAGGAGGGTATGAGCGACAAAAAAAAATAAGTCTGATGAAGTAAATAAGTGTGAATTAAAGAAAAAAAGGAAATAATGTACATATGTATGTATGTATATTTTTATATGAATGTATATAAGTATAATAAGAAATATGAAAATAAAATATTTGGGGTAAGTAAAGTGTTTACCAATACGCTGCTAGGCACTCTATGTACATATAAAAAAAATATTCCGAGCACACTTTCTGTGGAAGAAAATGCTTAGCACCGTCAGCAAAAAAAAAAATTAATAAAAATCAACGGGAACTCTTAAGCACCTCAAACTTGCAGTTTATTGTAATAAAACTAGCTGTACCCTACCTCGCTTTGCTGTAGTATATACCTGTTACATTGATGATAAATTATTAACGAAACAAAGCATACGTTTCATATGAGTTTGATTTTGTAATAAGTACTTGTGTGCACACAATGTTTGCCGCTTTTCCATTCTCTGCATAGATATCAAGGATATCTGGTTTGCCAACACGGGAACACGCAACATCTGAGGGGACCAATGCGCATCTCAATCTAAACCATACTTTTCCAAAGGCTGACCTTGAGCATTATTGATTGTGATTCCGAATGCCAATCGAAATGGAAATTGCAATCTTTTAAATCGAAATGGTGTATCGGTCGGAATACAAAATATTTGCAGCAGTTACCTTTCTTAAACCTATTTAAATTGATACCCACATCGCAATATTTCATTTATTTTATCAATTTAACTGAGTTAAAATTTTCAAATAGGTGGCAACCCTCCTCAAACATATTTCCAACAGTCATCTTTCTTAAAGCACTTTAATTTGATACCTACATATATTACAATAGGTCATTTATTTTATCTTTAAATTGAGTTAAATTTTCTAACAGATGGCAACCCTCCTCACACATATTTTCGGCTGAAGCCTTCTTAAAACTCTTTAGTTTGATACCCACATGGCAATATTTCATTTACTTTGTCAATTTAACCGAGTTAAAATTTTCAAATAGATGGCAACGCTCCTCAAAAATACTAGTAACAAAATTTTGTTTGTCTTTTCACTTTGCACTAAAAAATTTAATGAAACATAAAATTAGAAAAAATCGGGCTTGACAAATATATTTTAAATTACATATTTACATACATATGTATACTTAAAAAAACAAAAACTAATGAAATCTGTTGAAAAACGAAGGCTCTGGACTAGTGGCGGATCTAGTATTTTACTACGGGAGGTGTTTTGAATTTTTAGTGTGGCAGGCATCAATAGGCGTTGTGGGCTATTGCAGTGTTACATAATTTTTTAGTGAGTAGATCGGAGAAAAAATATTAAAAAGATGTGCTCAATGTCACGAAGCGGTATCTGCGTACATTGAAATTTAGCCAGAAATCTCCGAAGTTCTTGAAAAAATAGGACCATGGAAAAACGACAAATCAGCAAATCAAACTATCCGAAAAGACCGCTATTTCACCTTGCAATTTTTACTATCTTGGAAAATCATGTATGTAGACAGTGCAGTCCATCGTTATGTCTTTTTTGAATAAATTAAACTTTCTTCCAGGCTGATTGGGCTTATGTTTGTGGATAGTAATTTCAATATGGAGATCCCAAGAAGGGCAGAGTGTGTAATTCTGCACTCCAATGGGTGGTATTGAAATTTTCATAGTTGGAACGAAACTAAATGGATAAGCGGATGGAGGGATAGTTCTCCTTCGAAACATCCACCTTGTGCTGCGTGTGACTGCTTGTTTTTACTCCGGGACACATATAGGGTTCGAACGATACTATCGATATTGAGTAAGTATCGATACTGAGGGTATAAAAATGAGTACTTTAATACTCGATATCTTAATTGGTGATTTTACTCGATACTTTCCAAAGTACTCGTAGTATCGAATACTTTTTAAAAAACACACTTTTTAAATTTTGTCTTCCATTGGCAACCCAATTTTCTTTGCTTATATAGATTACTATCATTCAATTTTGTCCATCACTTAAAATAAACTGAAATTTCGTGTAGTCTGTTACATAACATAAACCTAATAAGTTAAAGTTTAATGGCCTTATTCATAAAAAATAAAGCAGGCTTAATGAGCTTAAATAAAATGACACTTTCATACAATTTTCAGTTTATAAACCTTTTTTATTTTTATGAATAAGGCCATAAAACTTTACTTTAAAGTTCACGAAAATACAGAATTTTTAGAAACTTTTAGGGTATGCAGTTTTGTAACCTATTCAACTTTCCGTGTAGCCTACTACCGTTGACTTTTAATTAAAACTTGCACAATATTATACAAAATTGAATAGGCTACAAAAATGCATACCCACCAAGTTTCCAAAAATTCTTAATAAAAATTAAATTCGTGAAAGTAAATATGTGTGTATTTATGTATGTACATTTAACGTTTAAATTACTTCTAACGTGGAAGTAAGTTCTGCAATGAAATAAAAATCAAATATTTTAAATGTCTATTGTTTTAATTTCAGGAAATAACTAGATATACGATTGAAGAACAAAATAATTTTAGTATCCCAAAAAACGTATTTTAATGAATCCGATACTGAGTAGTATCGATACTTTTTCCCTGATACTTTTAGAGTATCGATACCATGAGCTCGATGCCAGAATGAGTACTCAGTATCGATACCAAAGTCTGAAATTTCGAACCCTAGACACATATTTTTTTATTTAAAGTCGCCTTTGATAGCTAGCACGAAAAGAAGCTGCCTGTACGATGCCATGTCTAAATTTGGAATCCACCCAAAACGAATACGGCTATGTAGAGTGACGTTGAGCACCACCTTCAGCTCCGTTCTAATTGGGTCACTCTCTTGCGACATTTTCAACCTAATTCTGAAAATAAGAGATTCCAAAATGAAATCGCAGTGGCACCATATACAGCAAAAGCAAGGTGCTGCTGGCGTATACGAATAATTTTGACATCGTCGTCCTGAGGATCCGGGACATAAGCGCAGCATTTTTCTCTTTAGAAAAAGAAGCGAAAGAAGTTGGTCTAGCGGTAAACGAGGACACGTCTAGGTACCTCCAGGCAATATAGGAAAGTCCTCGGGTTTTGGGACACACATCACTCTTGTCAGTTATATTTTTCAAGAACTGAAGGACTTTATCTACCTAGAATCCAGCATAAATACCACCAATAATTTCAGTCTAAAGATCAAGTGAAGTATAACTCTTTCCAACAGCTGATATTTTGGGCTCGGTAGGCAATTGAAAAGCAGAGCCCGTTCTCGACGAACAAAAATTACGCTCTCTCATAATCTCTCATCATGCGCGTCCTGTTATATGGCGCAGGAACACGGACGAAGTCGAACAAAGATAAGAGGGCCTTGGGGGCTTTTGAGAGAACTATTCTACACAAGACCTATGGCCCTATTTGCGTGGGAGACGTGTACTTAAGAAGACGGAATGACGAGCTGTACGCATAAAAATTCGACTCAGTACCCATGGGTGAACAAAGAAAGAAACGCAATGGAAGGACTAAGTGCAGAAGGACTTGTCCGGAATGTACAACTGGCACAACATCGCAAATGAGAGTGGCAATTGGCGAAGTTTTTTGGCCCAAACTGACGAACGGTTGTAGAGCCAAACAAGAAGAAAAAGAACTTATATAATCGTTTTTCTAATACTACGAGTCCCTAAACAAAGACAAGTTCCAAATGCCGTTTGAAAACTGTAACTCAAAGCTCAGAAAAAAACATTATTACATATTTACAAAAATAACAATTTTTATACTATTTTTCCAATGGACAACTCAACTCTTTCTTTCGCACTCAGCACTCAAAAAAGCGGAAGTAACCTAAATTGCTAGCTAGAAGTGTTTCTGTTTCTGCAGATATATTCATATATATATGTTTCTATTGTTTTTGTGCGTTGTCACTGTTGACCAGTTAAGAGCGAAAAACAAGCAGCATAACTACCATTTACAACCGGGCAGACATTATTAATAATGCAGCTTATAAAAATGGCAAGAAGTAAGAAAAGACAGAAATAAAATATGTATAACACTTAGCGCATCGGCTAGCAATGTAATGCATTTTTAGAAATAAGAGAGAACAAAAGAGTCGAGAAAGACTAAAGCAAAAGAAACAAAGCTACGATAAAACAAAAAAAAAACTATTAAAATGGCTGCTGCTAGGTGATGAATCTTGAGGAAAACTTAAGCGTTTTCGCGCGCTGAAGCGTGTGTTGAAAAGCGGCGACAACGGCGTTAAGGCAGAACACAATGCTGAGGAATGTAAAGACTCTATTTGTAATGGTTTTGCTTTGCAATACTCAGATAAAGACGTGCATGTGAATGGAAAGAATAGAAGTCATTTATAAATTTTAATTAAAACTGGCAAGAACAAAAATGTACATACAAACATACATATGTATTTACATATTTACTTATATACTTGTGCTAATTTAGAGCTACATCCTCATATATCTGGTAAATGAAAGAGTACATTCCTCAAATCTTATTTAACAGCTTCCTAAGCAAGTGACCTGAAAAGAATTTCAACTAAATCTGTTGTGAAATAAATGCTGCTTCATTGCAGTGGTGATCGCGCACATGGATCTCTATATATACCGATCTGTGATGCTGAAAAACACGAAAATTATGTGAATAGAAATATTGTACTCTGACTCGTAGTACCCCAGTATATCAGATTCTAAAAGAATACAGTTCTAAGTGAATTCCTTCCTATTAATATTTTTTTCAAACCGAAAAAAGTAGTATTTTCTTAAAGAAATGTCATTTCACACAGCCTCTTAAATCTGTGAACGGTAAGCAGTAGTTTTGAAATATTAAGAATGATTAGTATGACCACTATTTGTTTTTATAAGTTCCGGTCTAATTTTAACAATTAATAATATTTATATTTCTCTTTCTCTTTCTCTTTATCTTTCTCTTTCTCTTTCTCTTTCTCTTTCTCTTTCTCTTTCTCTTT
>NW_023458560.1:32513718-32543485 GCF_013731165.1 Rhagoletis pomonella
CTTTCTCTTTCTCTTTCTCTTTCTCTTTCTCTTTCTCTTTCTCTTTCGTTTTCTATTCTTCTTTCTTTTACTATTTTTCTTTCTGTTTACATCTCGCCTCCAATGCCGGTTGGCTATCGCCGAAGACAGCGACTTTTCCGTCTGAAAATCTGCTAAGTATGAAGCTTCAGGTGCTCAGGCCGAGCGGAGCAAGGCTGAATTTGGTATAAATTGTTGGGGTTTTAAATAAAAAAGTATGTGCGCCTGGGCCACACTGGAGAAGTGATGTGGTTTCATGTGAAGTAATGTAAAAATATCGATAACAGAATCAATAAAAATAACAATATAGATAAAAATATCGATAACAAATTAAAATAAAAATACCGATTATTATATCTAAAATCCCAAAACAGTTCCCAGGTTGGGTCTCTGTGTCTTTACCGATTATTATATCTAAAATCCCAAAACAGTTCCCAGGTTGGGTCTCTGTGTCTTTATAATTACCTTTATATTAATCTTTCTTCCTCTATCTTCATCTTTACTTTTATCGGTATCCTCATCCTCATCTCTTTCTTTTCCTTCAGATTTGCCTTTGTTTTTACCTTTATGTTTATCATTTTCTTCATCTTATTTTCTTCATCTTCGCCTTTATCCTTTTATTACTTTCATTCTTGTATGGGTCCGTTGGATTTGCCGCTAAATGTCCCTCCATTTCAGAGGCGCTGGACGGGTAGTAACCATATCGCAAAGATATCGAAAACCATACCGATAAATATATCGATAAGCATTTGTATAAAAATTAATGGATATATCTGCTAAAATAGTTCCGTTGTTAGTAATTCCGGGTTTGAACATCAAACTTAATTTGCTAAGTGAACAGGAGTAGAGCACACACGTGGAAAGGAATCAGATACGGGCACTCACTGCAGGTACATGCGTTTCCATCGTTAAAAAATGCTAAAATGACTTTCGCACTACATACAAATGTACATAAGTAAGTGTGTATCTAACATACAATCGTACTGGCTTCTTGGTCTTGTTCGCCTACGGGTTGTATTAGAACTCGGCAACCGCAAACATGGGACCATGTTCACGTACGGCACGGATGCTCTCCATTTTGCTTAGCTGTAATCAACAGTGCAGCTGGACAGCGCTACTTGTACTGTATTTTGGGTGTTGTGGCTTGGCTTTACTTAGCCGGCCCCGTTTCGCGGTGGTACTCAATACGCTGCTGGGAGCGAGCCGTAACCACATCAACGCCGACAATACACTCTATGTTGTACTTGTTTTCGGGATTAACTATATTTTTGCTTGGCGAAACGCAATAGCGCCAGCAACTGAGATAGTAAGCGCCGCGCCAATACTAAGCAGCTGCACGGCACAATGACAGCGTGAACACCACGTTTATTACCACAAAGCCTGCAAGCGAATTCAGCCAAAGGAATGCATACGCTCGCATTTACTAGTACAAACAATATGCTTGGGGAAGCGAGTGTCCTGTTTAGCAATTTGTATGGTACGCGTATGCACTTACCATGTCATACATATCTGGCTTGCTCAAAGCTAACATACATACATACATACACACAAACATATCGCACACGGTCTTCAAAAGGGTCGCAACTCAAAATTACACGTTTGTCAAAAAGTGCGAATAACTTTTGCTTAGCACGTGATAATAAATATGGGCAAGGGAGACTGTAGCTTAGGTTTTTTTTTTTTTTTAACAAATTATAACAAAAACTTGCTGTAGTTTTTGTTGAAAGGTAAATAAAAGCTCTGTGTATATTTTTAGCGCCTAATTTCAAAAATTCCAAAATTTTGAGTTGTGCCTCTTTTGAAGACGGTGTTCGATATGTATGTATGTATCTACATACATGTGTATTCTCTTGGTAGTACTTTTGCAATTTTACTTCGCTGGTGCTGAGCAGTAAATATTGATGTGTTGCCTTTGAGCGAAGCGTTTGTTGTACAATATTTGCTGGCTGCTTGTGCACATGCATTAGTAAAATTTCGAGTGCATATACATATATGCAGTTGTACCCTGCAGTGGAAGCTATTAGTTCTGAAATACTTTCAGGGCGATTTTGGCAACTGTCTTTCAACTCACCACAGTCTTTAGAAAGATCTTGAAAGGATTAATAGAAATATCTGCTAACGAGTAGGTATGAGCATTATTCTGTTTGCATTTTAGCAATAAGTTTACTATAAATTAAATTAAATTAAATTAAATTAAATAATGAGTTTACAAAATAAGTTTCAAATAATTAAATAATATAATTCAGATATCGTTATTTTCAACAATAAAACTAAAACTAAAATAGAATGAGTTTAAAAATAATAATAAAATATATTAGATTAAAAAAATACCAAATTTATAAAGTAAGTTTCTAAAAATTAAATGATTTGAAAAAACATGCTAAAAGAATAAAATCTAAAAATTTAAAGAAAATTTAACTAAAAAGGGAAAAATTATTAAAATTATTAAGTTAGTAAAAATTAAATTAATGAAAAAACTTTTATTCTGAAAATAATATACTCTAAAAATGAAAAGAAAACTAAATTGAAAAAGGAAAAAGAGTTTAATTAAAATAAGTATACAAGTTCCTAAACATTATATGCAATTAAAAAAATATTTTTCATTTTAAAAGAACTAAAAAAAATACCAAATGAAAAAATTTATTAAAAAAAAAAATTAAAAAAAACAAGTTTCCAAAAATTGTATGAAATTTAAAAAAATTCATTGTTTTTTTTTTCTTAAACAGTTAAGTCTAAAAATTAAATTAAAAAAGAAAAATAAAATAAGTTTCTTAAAATATGTGTAATTACATATGTATATTAGGGTGATCCTTAAATGTAGGAAGCAAATTTTTAATTCAGATTTCCTAAGCCCCAACTCCAACGTCGATGATACTATAGCCGAAGCTATCGCATATAAAGTTTGGTCCTGATTGGAGAAGGTTAAGGAGTGTCGCACAGGGGGCAAAGTTCAGATTACCCTATGAAGACGTGTTAACCGACTCCAATCGGCACCAAAATTTATAAGTGATATCTTCGACTTAAGTAGATAGTGCCGATATTTTTAATTTTTTGAGTCTCCAAAGTCATCTGGCCTATAACCCCTTTGCGACACGCCTTAACCGACTCCAATCGGGACCAAAGTTTATATGTGATATCTGTGAGCGCAGTATTACTAATTGAGGGGGCGAGATTGAAAAAAATCTTTCATTTGATTTTTAAGGACCACCGTAATGTATATACATATTTTTCTTTTTAAAGGGCTTACTGCAGCTCTCAAGAAAAACCAAAAATGCATATAAAAAGCGCAGAAGAAAAGGAAATGAAATTTTCTGCTATGTAATAATAATAAGAGCTTTTAAAAAATACTTCTTTTGATATTTCTTGAGAACTGCAGACGGCCGTCAAAACATTAAAATCTAAAAATTAAAATTAAAACAAAAAAAAAAGATAAAAACAATAGAAAAAAATTAAACTTCCGCTGCCCGAAGACTCGAACCTCGGATCTCTCGAATTGCATGCCAGTGTTGTGCTCACTCGGCCACTGCGACTGTTGGAGTAGCGTTCATCTCAATTTGGAACATGCTCAAGTGCTTTCTGCCAAAAGAGCTTTTCACGAAGAAAGTTGGCAAGTGAGTTTGATTTGTAAGACTTTCGTGCCAGAATAAACAAAATCTTTCAAACTATCTACCCTACTGTCCTTCAATTATCTTACAAACGACTTTCAACCATCTTAGCGAGAATCGCCCGCTGGTCTGTCAGGAGGGGGCACTCCACAGCGAGTGTTCTTTCTCCACTCTTATGGGTAGTGACGGTGAACCAACTATTGGGGCGCATGACGAGGGATGGATTTGATGTTGCGGTAATCGTATGGGAGAAATTGTCGCAAACCTTGTGCGATCTCACGAAAGCCGCACTTGTTACACTAGTTACCTGGACCAGAAACTGTGGTCTTGATGTGATGCCACTTAAACCTGATCTGGTACATTTAACTGGCTCTTATATGCTCTAAACTTATACATAACTTATAAGCTACAACAGCGCTCTTCCCCTGCAAAAGGCGTTAAAGTTATCATAGGAATTCTTGTATCGGATAGTTCACTGGATATATGTACACGACCATTGTGCGTACGATTTAACTCTACGGAGCGCAAGTCTAGTGGCCCGCCCTTAATAGGTCAACAGCGATAAAACAGCTACAAAGTGCACAAAGGAGTGCGGAGCTTTGCATAAGCGGTGGTCTATGCTCTTCACCTAATAAAGCTTTGAATGCGATTCTAGTACATCTGCCTCCGCCTGACGCAACTGATCTACATAGAGATAGCCTTTATTGCAGCATTAAAACTCAGAGAGTTAGGTCCCTATACTAATGGCATTGCCAGGAGGTAATTTGTTTTGTTCTCGCCGCTTTTATTACGCTTTCCAGCATCAGATTGAAAAAGTCGCACCAGAATGAGTCGGTGTGGAGACGTCCTCCTCGATTCTAAATATGCGAACTAGTTTTAAAGCGATTGCAAATTTAGACATGGAGACGTTCGGCCAGCTTATCTCCATGCTATTTAAAGGTTTAAAAGGCGATTTTAAAACCGACAAAAATATGGTGTGATTAGCTTATCTAGTGTCTTCTCCAGGATTTGACGAACTGCCAAAATGTGTTAGATAGTGGGTTTTACAGGTTTAGTTAGTTGGTTCATGAAGGCTTTCAGCCTTTCACACAGTACCGACGATTTATGCAATGCTAAGAAGGCTGATTCCGCGGTAGTTGGCCCAAAGCGGATCCTATTTCGCAAAGTACACTGAGATTCCAATATTCGGGCATGTATTCAACACAACAAATTATGCTTAAAAGCTCAACCGGTAATGCGTCTACGCCAGATGCCTTGTTGTTTTTAAGCCGCATTATAGCTGTTCTCACCTCATCTTGATCGAGTGGAAAGACGCGAGCTTCGTTTCTATATACTGGTTCGGGGTATTTTTCTTCACCTGTTTTTCCATTCAAAAGCGTTGAGAAGTGCTCTTTCCTTTTCTCAAGCGCACTCTGAACGTTTGTTACCAGATTAAGTACCAAAACCGTCCTATTTCCGCCTTATTTTCAGATAGAAATTTGGAGTCGCATTACGGTATACAACAATTTTCGCCATGACTTCAAGATAGCTTTGTACGCTGCGGGCTTTTCTGCAGCATCTGCGTGGCGCTCTTCGTTATACCAGTTGCAATGGAATGAAGTGATTGGGAGATGGAACATCACTGCTCATTTATGTCCAGGCGATGAAGGGTTGTTTTTTTTTAAGCAGGATTGAGAGTAGGGGTGCAAGCGATGCATCGATATTTTTGAAACATAAATAATATCGGTTCAAAATTCGATGCTTGCCACCGATGTAATTTTCTAACCTCGCTAAATTAAACTTGGTATTTAGTGTGGTTGTCAGGCTTACTCTGGATTCCACTTACGCTTATTTTCGTTTTAAAAATATTGACTTATGTATGAAATTTATGACTCATTCTATGAAGGAACATTCCGAAATTTCAAATTTAGCTTCCAGTATTGAGAATGTCAACCTAACCACTAAAAAAATAAACGTCCGAACGAGATTTTCAACAAAGTCATGCCTTGGAACTTGAGGCGGCAGCTAACTTCAGATGGTATTAATTTTTATTTCTCTTATAGGAAGGGTTAACTAAATGCAGGGAAATACATTCATTTGTATATACATACATACATATATTTCTAATTCAATTACAGATACCTTTAAAATTCAACCAGAACTTAATAAATTGTAAAGCATCGGAAACCATCGATATATCGACGTTTTGCTGGCGATGCATTTATGCATCGATGGTAATTTCTGCGATGATCGAAACATCGATATATCTATGTTACTCTCCCAAAAACTGCATCTCCATTTTGAGAGTCGATTCTCGTCTGTTCGTTGTGGCTGCAGCTTTGCGACGTCGAACTTTAGCTGCGTTGCCTGACGTAGCTTTTTATATTGCATAGAGGCATGTGCGGACATTAACTCAAACAAAGTAGTGATCCGAGGCGATGTTGTATACTTGGATGGTGCGCATGTCAAGAACGCTCGTGGCGTATCTTCCGACTATTACAACATGACCAATTTATTTTCTCGTTTTTCGATCTGGAGACTGCCATGTAGCTTGTTGAATCTTTTTATGCAGGAACCTTGCACTGCAGACTACCATATTTCAGGCTGCGGCAAAGTCGATCAGCCCCAGTCATTTATCGGACGTTTCCGCGTGGATGTTGAATTTTCCGCCAATGGGGCCAAAGAACCCTTCATTGGCTTCCTTGTATGGAAACCACCGAGCACGATTTTGATAACGTGACACTGGCAGCGCTCGCTCCAAGCGCACATAGAAGAAATTCTTTAACGTCTCGTCTGTCCCTTTCGTCGGGAAGATGTTGGAGGATGGTATCTCTCTCCCACCATAAATCGCACACCGAATTTGCGCTGCTTTTCGTGGCAGTCTTTCCCCGTCCAACACATTTTTTGCATTGCAGTTATGCCAGCCTTTGTCTTCCCGAGGACATCAGCCACCGGGACCCAAACTCAGCGCTCGCAAGAATTGCGAGGTTTTTTGCCTTCTTAATTTAGCTCGCTTGTAACCAGGTGTTTGGTCGCTACCCAGAGGATAAGTGGATATAAAAAATCTTAATATAAAGAATCACTTCTGGCCACTGCCTGGAGAAGGGCGGTCTAAAGCTTTCCCTAATTACGTGGACTTCTGCGCAAGGAACCATTTTATAAGTATATTTATTTGGAAAGCCTCCATGTCAGCTTGTACCATTTAACGAACTAGTTAATCTTTGGATGAGTTAATATACAGTTAATATACAAAAATGATTATTACGCAGGGCATTTATCTACATTCATATGTGTGCTAATATGTACCCAATTGCAAATGTTGGTACATATGTATGTGTTTACTTGTCGAAAATATTAGTAAAATTGTAATCCACTGTGGGGCTTAAATAGCACAAGCGATTTGAGTGCATTTGCCTGTGCAAGCATGCCGACTAAGACATAGAGCAAACTTTATGGAATTTGCTGCTAAAATGAAATAGAAGAAAACGTCATTGCATTTGGTTTAGTAGTTCTATGGGATTCGTAAATACGTCAAAGGAAAATTCTACGAGAAATTTTGAAAAAAAAATAAACTGAAATAATCATAAAATCAGTTAAGTATGTCGTCAATGAAAATGCTAATGCAACGAAAGCTTACTTAGTATTAGAAGAATTGTTTTGTTTACATTTCCAGCCACTATGCATTTTCTATAAACTTTCGGGAATAGGCATTAAAGTTGCATTAATAGAAAGTGGAAAGAGAAAGGGGAAAGGAGCAAAAAAATTCGCGATTATTGTCAAAAACTTTTGTCGTTAGCAAGAAAACGATTGACTCAACTTTAGACCGCTTCCGACTGATTTGTGGCCGGAATTTACCGAATTTGGAGCAGAAGGAGTTTTCACATTTTATTTAGCCCTGGAAATCTTCTCAAACATGCCCTGCGAAGTAAGCATCAACCACCGACCAATGTTTTACAGTTCGTCAAGTCCTGGGAAAGATACTTTATAAAAAAATCAGTAAGCCGCTCTAGAGATCCGAAAATACAGCAAAGATAAGGTTAGGTTGGATGTGAGCTCCACAAGGGCACACTTAAAGCATAAACAGTAGGGTGGTCCAAAAATGCACGTGAAAAAGTAAAATCGGAATTTTTATGCCTCACCCCCTAGCATTGTTCTATACCGAAAAAATATACCCATATTTTTTAGTTTGAAATCAAAAAATATTTAGAGGTCGCTCAGAGCGCCAAATGTTTTCCATGTATTTTATTTGGGGAAAAACAACCTTTCGTAGAAATGGTATAGAATAGTTAAAAATCAATATTTTTATACCAGAAAACTGTGTTTTTCTGTAGGAGCTTCCCAATAATAATACCCAATTGTTTACCTAACCATTTTTTCATCACAACTATAATTTATAGGTCCGCCAAAAACCCACAAAAACCCCGGAAAATGCAATGGGGCGACCAGTGAAAAATTGCTAGTATTAAAAAGTGGTTAAATAAACAATTGGGTATTATTATTGAAAGTCTCCTGAAGAGAACCAGAGTTTTCCGATCGAAAAATATTGATTTTCAAGAATTCTATACCGTTTCTACGAAAAGTTTCTCCATATAAAATTACATGGAAAACTTTTTTTGATTTCAAAATAAAAAATAGGGGTAGGTATACTTTTTTCGATATAGAACAATCCTAGAGGGTGAGAACACTACAATTCCGACTTACCTGTTTTTGAACCACCCTAATGTACATACATACATATAGCAGCAGTTAATTTCATTTAAAGAAAGGGTGTGTCGACCATTTCCGCTGTAGCGTATGTAAATGGTACATATACTTAGGCGCAATATTTAACTTCTTCTGGCGGGGCGACATCTAGAGTCTTCTAATTGTATCTCTTTGATATGATGCCTACAACGAGGTTTATATCTAGACTTGGTAGATAGCTAGAATTTGCCATAAATAGCTTTGCTACATTTATAGTATAAACGGTGGTCTGGACGTACAACATTGCAAGTTTAGAAAAAGGAGCAGGTTATCAGTTCGTCGGAATATTTTTTAATTTTATATAATTTTTTGATCGGAAAGCTGGTACCTCAGGGGTGGTCCCATACTAATTTTGTTTAGATCCGATAATTTGATCGTGAAAAAATTAACGATAACCTTAAATTGAGAATTGAAGTCGGTTTTGGTTTTTTGCTTAAAAATTACTTGGGGGTTTTCAAATCATCAATGTGTTTTCGATTAAAAAATTGGCAGTTGAAATTAAATATATGCGATGAAAGAATCTTTTAATTAATCATATTCCTGATTAATCAAAAAACGCGATTAATCAGATTCTGATTAATCAGATCCTAAGTAATTACCGTTTACTCATAAAAAATTAATTGAATCTGAGTAACTTTGCTTATATCCTGCGAATTTGCTTTCAAATCAAATTATTATTATACCTTTCATGAGCATGAAATGGTATTATAACTTTGGTCCGATGTTTGTAAGTACCAGAACAAAAAGAGATAGACCCATGAAAATGTATACTTATATGATCAGAACGTCGAGCTGAGTTGATTTAGCCATGTCCGTCTGTCCGTCTGTCCGTCTGTCTGTCTGTTTGTATGCAATCTAGTCTCTCAGTTTTCGAGATATCCGGATCAAATTTGGTAGGTGGGTGTATTTTTATAATGTATTAATCATTTGTCGGAACCGGAAGAATCGGACCACTATAACATATAGCTCCCATACAACTGATTGTTCAGATATGAGGTCTTTTATCATAACTCCTCCATTTATGCAGCTAGGAACATGAAATTTCGCACCATTTTCACTCATTATTAACAGAATACTTACAGTGAAAATAACAAGGATCGGATGACTACAACATATATCTTCCATACATCTGATTGTTCAGATATGGGATTTTGCTGTAAAACTCCTTTATTTGAACAGCTAAAACCGATAAATTTCGTAAGATATTTTATAAATAATAATACAATGTCTACTGAGAAAATCGTCAAAATCTATGCTGTATAAGCTTTATCTCCTATAGCACTGATTGTTAAGATACCAGTTTTTGCCATATATCTCCTTTATGTACGAAACTAAACCCAATAAATTGTGTTACCGGTTTACATACCGATCACATAGCGGTGAAAATCACTTAGATTGGTGTCATATAAAGTATATCTTCCATACCTCTGATTGTTTAGATGCGATTTTTTATATAAGTATGTAACTCCTCTATCGATGTATGCAGATGTATTCAAAAGCAGTAATCTGTCAAAGTAAAATTTGCAGATGTTCATGAAAGGTATGAAGCCTTCGGCATAGCCGAAGACAGCGCTGCTTTTACTTGTTTTTTAATAATATAATAGAATACTTTTCTAATTAACAAAAATAGAATCCCAAACGACCACCTTACTAATGTTGCTAATTGAAATGAAAAAATGCATGTATGTATGTACATTAGGGTGGTCCAAAAACAGTAAACTCGGAATTGTAATGCTCTCACCCCCTAGGATTGTTTTATATCGAAAAAAAGTATACCGCTATTTTTTTATTTTGAAATCAAAAAATATTTAGAGGTCGCTCAAAGCGCTCAAAGTTTTCCATGTATTTTTATATGGGGAAAAAACAACTTTTCGTAGAAATGGTATAGAATTCTTGAAAACCAATATTTTTCGATCGGAAAACTCTGGTTCTCTTCAGGAGACTTTCAGTAATAAGACCCAATTGTTTATTTAACCATTTTTTAATACTAGCGATTTTTTATTGGTCCCCCCTTGAATTTTTCGGGGTTTTTGTGGGTTTTTGGCGGACCTATAAATTAAAGTTGCGATGAAAAAATGGTTAAATAAAAATTTGAGTATTATTATTGGGAATCTGCTGCAGACAAATTGAGTTCTCTCATAGAAAAATATTGATTTTTAAGAATTATATACCATTTCTACGAAAAGTTGTTTTTTCCCCATACAAAATACATGGAAAACTTTGGGCGCTTTGAGCGACCTATAAATATTTTTTAATTTTGAAATAAAAAAATTGGGATAAATTTTTTTCGGTATAGAACAATCCTAGGGGGTGAGAGCATAAAAATTCCGACTTTACTTTTCCACGTGTATTTTAGGACCACCCTAATGTACATATGTGTATTAATTTTTTTCTCTAGAGGTCTTCTATCGAAAGTGATAAAGCGATAAATTGCTTAAATTTATCAGTTTATCTGCATTCTTATATGAACGCACCTTGGTAAATAATTGCATAAAATTCTTTATTATTGAACATATTTGGCTAGTTACGTTTCATTCTTACCTCGTTCATTAAGCTAATTTGCTTTGTATGTTTTCGTAGCAAAATCGACCAGCTGGCAACCAGTCAGGGTTGAATACTGCTAAAAATTTTGATAAAGTGATGAACAGGGCCGAAGAATATAAGCAAGAAAAAATCCATTCGCACTTAGATAAGCACTAAAACATTGGTAGATATGCTTAAAAATATGCTCGGAAAACAACAAAAATTAAGTACAGTTTAATGTTATTTTTTTATTCAGCTTATTTCAAGGATTGCAAAATTGCAATAAACTTACAAGTGTTGCTTGATATTCTCAAATAATAGAGATCTGCGCTGGTGGTTTAAATTTTTTTTAATATTCCTTATTCTCTTCAGTAACACCAATGCCTTCTAGTTCCATTATTTCGTAAGGAAAAAGTGAGACAGTAGGCTGAAAAATATCAGATGTCAAAACTCCTTGGACACTTTTATTCACACACACGAAATAATATCAACTTATTTCTTAATCATTTACTTAAAAAGTACGTACTTAGCTTTACCTATACATTGAAATAAGCAAAATGAAAATGATTGTTAAAATAAAGCTTGGAAACTCTGAATAAGCAAAATAAGCAATTCCAAGGAAAAGCTTAAACTTTTCGGCCCTGGTGATGAACTTTGGTTAAATAGATTTCCGTACAAAGTTTGACATTCCATTTATCAAAATGATAAATTTATCATTTAGATGGAGACCCCTTATATAAAAAACAGCAATTATTTATTCAGGTTTTTGATTAATTATGTTATTAATTAGATTGTGATTAATTAAAATATAATTAACCGAGAAATTAAACACTTTGATTAATCAAAAATTATTTTTTACTATAGAAAACATAGCCCAAATTATAACACAACACTTCCATTATATTTTAATCATTAATGTTAATCGTTTTGGCAAAACATTTTGTCAAACAAAAACGCTTAAAATTAACGATAAAAACAAAATAAAAGTGCTGTCTTACAATTCGTACTATATTTTTTACAGTGTGGAGAATGTAAGCAATCGCACATTCTACCAAACAAGCGCAGATTTTACCAAAATAATTAATTAATTGTTAAATACACGAATTATTTTTGTGCATTTTACAAAAATTTCGTAAGAAGCAAAGAAATTGCACGAAATTCTTTAGTAAATATTACGAAATTTATTGGTAAATAGTGCGAATACATTCGTAAAATCGACTAAAGAACTGATGTCTCATATTTTCGTAGTATGTACGAAAACGGTTTTGTACAATCAACGAAAACTTTCGTGGCTCAAAACGACGCAAAATTTCGTAAGATGTACGCAAGTTTTCGTTATATTTACGCAGATTTTATTTTCAGTGTATGTCTATTGGTTGTAAACCAATTTAGAACCGATAATAATATGTTTTACTTTAGTCACAACTATAAATTTTAATGCACCTTTAAATATAAAGTGAGCTTTAAAGTTGAAGGTTACATAAGAAACCGGCCCTTAATGTCTTGTTTATATGTAGCAATGAAACTTTTGCAACATAAGTTTTCTTAAGTTTTCTTTATCATCGATAACACCGTGCAACAGTGAATTTTACACACGAAAATATCAATATATTCAAAAGCTGGGGGCCAAATATATAAAACTGCGTTTTTAGTTTTTCTCTCTGACGTCAGGATTCACTGCATTGTAGAATAACAATATGGGTATCAATGGTAGAAACAAAATTTTGTTTTTTTTTGATGCACCAGCACGAATAAGTATTGAAAATGTCCTTTTGAACCTTTATTGAATTCAATGTGGTAGTTTACATATTAGTCCTTGACATATATTTTTTTCAAAAATAACTATTGGAAATTTCCAAGGATACTCAAGGATAAAGTTTTGAAAGGATATTTTCAACACTTATTCGCCCTGGTGCACCAAAAATTAAATTTTTTTCAATTCTACAGAATTTTTCCTTTTAATTGTTACCCATATTGTTACTCTACAATGCACCAACTCTTTTAAATAATTTTTTATTCAATCATATCGTAGAAATTTGAAAGTCCTTTAAAAAAAAATCCTGACGTCAGAGAGAAAAATTAAAAACGCAGGTTTACTATACTTGGCTTCTAGTTTTCTGAATATATTGACTTTTACGTGTGCCAAGTTTTAACTTTATTTGGGAAAGTAAAAATCAAACTTTAATTTTTATTTCTGATCGAAAAAATAAAAGTAGATTTTAATTGTTATTTTTGGTTGAAAAATACCGGTGAAAAGATAAAGATACAAAGTAAATATTACTTAAAAAAAAAAAAAAACAAAAAAAAAACAATTGATCTAAATCACTTAATATTAGTATGTTGTAGCTAAAATTCATCAGATTGCTATAGTATAATCAAATATCATACAGAAAAATATTTTTCCGTCCGACTTCTTGAATTGAAATTTTGAAAATTACTGTTATTCTCGATCCCTGCATTTTTCCAATGTTCGGAGTATCATGGATAATAAGTCTACTGCATTTGCACCTGAATGTTTCTTAGTTCAAGTTTTTAAGTAAAGCGAATAAAATGTCATTATGTAAAATTATGAAAGTAAATTTAAGAAAATGTGCGTATGTATGTATGTCTGTAAATATTTTATTTCATATGTGCATATTAATTTGCGAAGCTAAGGGCTTGTATGCACATACTTGAATGCACATGTGTAAGTGTATTTTCTTACGTGCGCACATTTATCGCAGTTATGCAGTTGAATTGTTCATAAAATCCCTCTGAGCATGCGTAAGTATGCACCCAGCTTTTATGAGTAAATATGTCAGTATGAGTGTGCGTGAGACTTTATCAAAGAAACTTCGCTTTCGTTTCTTTGCCATTATTTTTCGCCTTTTAATTTCATATTTTATGAACCTTAATCCACGCTACTCATACGCTGTCATCAAGACAGCTACTGCAGATATGTATGTATATACATATGTATTTATGCAGCGCAAGCAGGCTTACTACGATGCATTGGCTTAAACGAACGGGCGCCTTACTTCTTGACTTCGCGCCGGAATCTGTTGTGTGTCTGAGGTTGGATGTACAAATGCATGCTACATATTTGCTGCTGTTACTGCCGTCGAATACTTACGATTATAATGAACTTTTTATGCAGATGTCTGGCAGTTTGGACCAAAAGAAGTGCATAGCGAAAACATTAAAGTAAGAAAGTAGATTAAAAAAATATGAGGAAACATTTCGCCTGCGGCACACATGCATTCACGCAACAAATATGTGCATATTTTGTTGGCTGGCACGCGTACTACATACATACATACATATTTATGTACAATCTCGATGCACAAAGAAATTATTTGCGTTACTTGCTGCCATAAAGGTACTTACTATATACGCTTTTAGTATACATATGCACATTAGGGTGTCCCATACCATAAGGAGTCAGTTTTTTCTGAGAAATTCGAAATGCGTACCCACTAACTATGTATTGCTTTTACCTAAATAACATACATACATTCGTCGTCGTGTGGATAGTGGTTGAAGTTTAATGACGCCAATCACGGGGCGAGAGTTAGTAAAAGTGGTGGCTGTCTCTGGGTGAATTGTGCTTAAGGCCTGTCTGCATAACTTTGGGTCTAGGGGTTCTGAAATGTGTTGAGGCTCCGTACTCTATTAACAATTTGAGAAACTTGAGAGGGGTAGATGCTTACTTTTAAACACAGGCAGTCAATGCCTTGCAGTAGCAAATCTACAGCGAAGGAGATCAGTAAAACTACTACTGGTGGCTGAGGATGTTTCGAGATCTAGAAATTAAACAGAAGGTAAACGGTACGCCTGCCTTGGTGGGCGGCATTAGCCCGTATTACTCCGGTGAAGTCCTTGGTTTAATTTGCGGAGATACTAACCAAAGAGTGTGGTTTTAAAGATTGGCTGAATGCAAGTCGATCAATCATCTTTTTCAACGATTGGATAGAATACTAAAAACCTACCACTCAGAAAAAAGAATTTCCTTAAAACAAGAAAACAGTATCCTTATTTTAGAGTTACTGTTTTTTCCTTAATATTACGAAAAATTTACTCAATTTGAGATGTTTTTCCTTAATTCAGGTTAATGCTAAAAATAGGACGTAATTAATTTGAAGAAGTAAATTTACTGAATATAAGTAATAATTTCCTCAATGTAAGTAATAATTTTCTTAAATAATTTTGAAATTTGTCAGTGCTGGTAAGACAAAGTTAATTGCTTTCCTGCCAAATGTCGGATGTGGCGTCGCGTGAAGACTGCTTGTGGTTCTGAGATCGCAGGTTCGAGTCCGATTGGAGGTGGTTACAGTAAGGTAAGTCAATTATTTCAATTTAAATATAAATTACAAATTCTAAAATTAACTTCATATATGGAAAGCCCTAAATACTCAAATACCATAAAAAATAAATCAGATACATTTTTTTAAATACAATTTAGAAAATTACAATTAAAAAAAATAAAAAAAAAAAAAATATTTGAAAAAAATTTTCTGCTCTGGGAATCGAACCGTGCATCTCTCGACTAGCACACCAGAGCTTTGCTCTGTCGGCCATTGCCACTGTTTGAGCGCCACGAGCAAAATTACATACTTATTCCTTTCACGGGCAATGAAATGGCAAGTAAATTTTTCCTAAAATTAAGGAAACACATTTTCCTTAAACTGAGTCGAATCGTTTACTCATATTAAAGAAGCCATTGCCATTGGAGCCATTGCCTGGTAATCGGGCATGTTCTGCATTTTACTTCCGAGTGAATTTTCATGTTGAGCCTATCTCAAATTTCCGGGTAAAGTGAATAAATTCGAGTGAAAGTGAAATGCAGAATATGCCTAAATATTTCCTTAGAATATGTAAAATACTTTTTTCCTAGCATCAAAGAATGTATTTGCTGAGTGTGGTAACTTGAATATAACTTCGTAACTAAAACTTTAACTTCAAGTCGGCACATGTTATCGTCATTTAGGACAAAAGGCACAAAGGCACAGTATGCCTACCGAACTGCACAAAAAACAAAGTTTCGAGAATACCCTAATGTACATATGTATGTGTGTTGACTTTTGCATCGCTCTGGCTGTAGTATCCTACTTTTCACAAGCTTACAAAATTCGCTGACATCACAACTCCTTGCTGCCATTCAGTGTTAACTTGGCATATGCCAACATCTTTGAGCTGCCAGCTCTATGCAGTAGTGGTAAGCTGGCGTTGGTGACAGTGATGGCAGCCATGACGTTAAGTACGACTTGGACTTTTGGCGGCACTGAATCTACATACATATGTACATGACGATGGTGCCAACGCCAACACACATACATACATACATACATATGTATGGGCATAAATCGGAAGTTGCTCATAAATGTAACATTTTCACCAACATTGTCACAATTGGGCAGACGTGCATATTTCCAACGCCATGCCAGGAGCACTCACCGCCTGCTTTATTTGTGACTTTTTTGCTACTTGCAACTATGTATTTTGTGTGTTGGTGTTACTTTTTAAGCATAGCAAGCTTTGAATTTGTGTAGTTATATGCGAGAATTTTCCCATAAATAGCCCTTTTCCGTTCAAGCCACAATTCTTTGACTTTGCTGATGTACCCGCCATGCTGTTTAATAAAAAAAAAAAAAACATTATTTGCTTGTCAACGCAAAAAAATATTCCGCAAACTCAGCAAAGGATTGACACTTAGTGCAAGCGGACAAACTTAGTGGGTAGAGAAAAAAAATCAAGATAGGGAGTTTACTGCGTAATAACCTATTTCTGTATAGATTTATATTAATTGGGTATTCACTTTACTTTCGTTTGCATTTTACAACCAACTACGAGTATGTTGCTGCAGAGATTTCCCTTGGCACTGGTTCCCAAATAAACGAATTCGTCTACTTTTTCAAACTTGTAACTATCAACAGTGACGTGTGTGCCAAGACGCGTATCCTCTGACTGTTTGTGTGTATCTCCTATACTTCGCTTTGTCCTCGTTCATCACCAGGCCCATTCGCTTCGCTTCGTTATCTTATCCCAAGAAGGCAGAACAGACGTAGTCCTTATTTTACCGATTATATCGATGTCGTCGGCATACGCCAGCAATTGTACGCTCTTGTAAAGGATTACGACCGAGCGGTTCAGTTATACGGCCCTTATTATCTTATCCAAGATCAAATAAAAAAAAAATCACATGAAAGGGAGCCATGATGTCTGAAACCTCGTTTGGTATCAAACGGCTGCGAGAAGTTCTTCACAATTCAGATAGAGCTGATCGTATTGCTCACCGTTGTATCACTCAACCGTACTATTTTCGCGGGGATACCAAATTCAGACATCGCGGGATAAAGACAACTTCTTTTCGTGCTGTCGAAAGCGGCTTTGAAGTCGACAAATGGATGGTGCGTGTCGATCATATTTTCGCAGGCCTTTTCCAAGATTGGCGTATGGTGAACACCCGACCTGTGGTGGATTTATCAGATCTAAAGTCGCACTGATAAGGTGCAATCAGCCTTTCACCATTGAAGACCAATAAAATTTCCTGGACATAAGAATGCGTGATCAGCCTCTTTTCTGGCTAGAATATCTGCCAACTTCATTGCCCATGATTCCACTGTGCGCCGGTACCCAACTGAGGTAAACGCTGTGCGCCGGTACCCAACTGAGGTAAACGCGGTTCCTGATTGCGATAAAGACAGTCCCACACCATATCTGACATAACTTTGCGTGCTTTCAGTGCCGCCCTGCTGTGTAAGTGTATGCAGAAATGCAGAAGTGTTTGTTGGTCGCCAAACTTTCTTCAAACGGTTTCAGCCATTGTTGAATAACGTGCACCTCGGCCTTAAAGGTAGAACTAACTAGTCCCATCAAAGTGAATGAGAGCCTTATGGGTTGTACGCCGTAGGTTCCAGCTCCGATGCCATGATCAGGCTTGGAGCCGTCAATTACCAAATATGGCTTCGGGCGTTCCCTGCCCCAGTTGGTTCTGTTGGGGTAGAAGACTGTGAATTTATGTATGAAATTAAATATCTGAAGGCGCAGGTCTATAAAGTTAATGCGAAGTCCTTTCTCATATTCTATGACCCAGAGAGAAGAAGGGTGTATGAGCTTTTTGTTCCACATTGTCCGCTCAATAGCAGAACCTACTTCTTGATAAAAATTTGTAGCGGAGGCATGTGAAGCAGCTCGAGAACGGCGGCTAATAATGTTCTCAGTGATGCACACGCAGGTTAGTCCTTGTAGTTTACTGGTCTTGGCCGGTGCGAACTTTACTTTTGTATTCTTTCATCACACCTAGGGCTCGAAGTCTATCTAAAGCCTCTTGCGCACGCACATTGGGTCCGGCACCCGGTTGGAATGCAACTCCACATAAGACCAGCCAAGGCGGGTTCTATCCGCAATTGGCTATTAAACAACAGCCACCACGAATACTCCCCGAGGGGCCATAACTAAGAATAGGCCAGAGTAAATATAGCATACTCTGGGGGCTCCTGTTCCTCGTAGTACCAGAATTAAGTCTCTGGTCAGACCTCGTGGCCTCAATGAAAATGTTAATGAAAGCCTTTTCTATGTCTAAACAGGTAGCCAGCATAAAGAGCGAAGCCGGTGCGCAGTCTTTATAATATTTGTATGTACATATGTATATAAGGGTGGTCCTTAAAAAATGAAATGAGCGATTTTTCTCAGTCTTAACCCCATAAATCAGTAATACCACGGTGACAAATATCACATAAAAATTTTGGTCCCGATTTGAGACGGTTAAGGCGTGTCGCACAGGGAGACTCAAAAAATTAAAATTATTATTATTTTTTCTAATGCCCAAAAGCGATACTACAATAGTTGAAGATATCTACTATATATTTGTGGAAGTATGTATGTATGTATATGCCAGATTGCCGCCTAATCAAACGAAATTTTGACAGAGTATTGCCATGACACCTGGTCCTATAATAAGGTAAAACTAAAAAAATTAGCATTCGACAAGGGCGTGACATTTTAATCAGCCATAACTTCGGAACCATAAGTCACATGAACTTGAGATTTAATATGCAGTCATACCTATCATAAGTGGTATTTTGGTACTTTTCAGTCCGATATTTGCGCGGTGGTCACACAAGAGCAATTCCTTTATGTATTAAAACGACCAATAACCTACCTGAAGCATAATATGTTATTGGAACTAGTAATGTAACTAGTACGAAAGCGACAATTGTCACCAACACCGCTGTAGGGATTCAATGACTAATATCCACTAATACAATTTCTTGTGTTATTAAAACAATAACTTAAAAACACGAACAATTGCAGTTCCCTGATGTACATACATACATATATTCACCTATGGATAGACATGTCAACATATACATAAGTAAGTAGGTGTGTATGAATGCATACAAATAACTAAATTAATTTGGAAATCATATTATCTGATTCAGCTCAATGCTACCGGTCATAATATACATACATACATATTTCGTTCATTAATGAATTAAATTCAAAGCCTGCATTGAAGCATTCGCGCTTTAGCAGTCGCTAGCAACGATAGTCAGCATTATAGCTTTCGAATATTAACAATGCACGGAGTCAACACATATCGCTTGCGAAAGCGCATTTCGCGAGTGCTAATTAAAGCTACATTTGTGCTTTCCATCTGCTTCGGCCTGCTGCCGTTCTACTACAACCAGCAACAAAAGCGTTTCACAACTTCGAAATCCATTACTATTTACAACATATTTATAAATATTTTATTCGCCTCAATCATGGTATTTGTTTTGCAAATATTTTCTAATGCCGAAGATCCTTTCCAAACGCGTGATCCACTCGCTGAGCTACTCAATCAAATGGTAACGTATGCCAGCTTTTGTGCGATACTCATTACGTGGTGGATCAATTGGACTGGCCGTAAAGAACTGCAAAAGCTATTCAATGAGTTTGCCGCCATCGATGCTGATTACTGTTATCGCTATCCCAATTTGGTCAACGAATGCGCTCATTTCGACTCGTACTTGATTTGGAAAGGTGCTTCAATTTTACTACAGAATGCTTCGGCGTTCGCGAATATGTGGCTGCTTGTGGATGCCGGTTGGTTATTTATTCTGTGCATTTGCCTAGCAACTGTGCTTACAAATGTACTCTTCCTGGTAATGACGCATTTCTTCATCGCCGTATTGTATACATATCGTTTCGCTTGGGTATCGAATATGCGGCTGCAAATAATGGCGGACAGTGGCAATGAAGTGCAGCAACGCGCTCAATGCCGGTTGGTAAGCTTGGAAATCGATGCTATTGCACACACGTATTTGCGTTTGATACGCTTATGTGAGGGCTACACAAAAATACATCAATATCAGCTTTTATTGGTGGTCGGCTGTATAACCGCTTGCAATATCGAGGTACTATTTTATATGCGACTTCTGTGGGGCGGCAAGGCGTACGAGATGGACGCGTCGAATATTTTTGGAATAATACAAATATTTTTCGTAAATATATTGGACTTTTGGCTGACGATGACAATTTGTGAGTTGGCGGTGGTAACTTCGCAGAAAACATTGCAAATACTGCGCGTTTTTAATGAAAAATGGGACTTGGCGGTGCCTGTGGAACGAAGTGTATGAAAAATATTTAAGTTTATTCTAGCAAGAAATGAACTTCGCTTTTTTTTGCAGTTGGAACGTTTTGCCTTAATTTGCTGCAGTAAAAAGTTGCGTTTTCATTTGTGTGGCATATTTGACATCAATCACCTGACTGGCTTACAAGTTTTATTTACAATGATATTATATCTCATCTACTTAGTACAATATTACCATGACAATTTGTAAGGTACTGGTAAAAGGTGTTGGCATAACTGAATTTGTATTAAGTAAATTTTTAATGATTTTATTTCGTTACTGCCGAGGAAAATAAATATTATAAACACAGATTGGGGCGTGTGTAGCCAAGAGTACGAGAAACTACCCAGCAAAAAACACAATTACCACAGAAACGAAAGTGGAAACGAACTAGACGATGGGAATCGCTTACCCTTTCGCTTCAAGAAGGCATTATTTTAACATTAGCATGTCAGTGGCGGTAAGCCCTTACCCGAAGCATTTCCTACAAACGAAGGGAGAACGCATGGATAAAAATAGTCCAGAGAAGCGAACAAAGAATGCCTTACAGAGAAACGAATGTAGAATGACATACTTATTTATATTACATTGAAAACTGAAAATACAGATTGTCTTAAAAGATTAAAATTAATTAAAATATTTATAAATCAGTTGTTATACATACATATGTATGTATTTAGGTATTTAGATTTTACTTAAAGATCGGTATGTACATACATGCATATTTAATTAAGCTTAAAATTGTACTTCCCCACTCTTGTACTTCACTTCAATGACTGACTTCAACTTCGCTGCAAATTGAACAAAGCAAAACGTGATTTTTATGCGAGAAAAATTTCCACAGAACGTAACGGTAAAAAAGGAATTTTTGGATGTTCATTCTATTTTTCAGCTGACTACGATGCAGCATTCTTTTTTGTATTCCCCGAAATGAAGCAAAGAAGCGAATTAAAAAAAAAAAAAATTATAGGACATTCTACTTTGGATTACCGGCAATGCCTAAAAGAAGCGAAAAAATTCGAAGGCATTATAACGATATGCCTTCTAGAACACATTACTACTATAAGCGATTACCGATTTTTGGCTGGGTATGCACTCTAAACTCTAAAAAGTATTGTATTAAATAATCGATGCTTATGTATGTAAATAAATTTTAATTGTTGATTTAAATGCTGCCCTAATATAATATTCACATATTTATTTATATGAATATGTATGTACATACATACATATCCCTGCAGTACGGGGGAGTGACTACAGGACTGCTGAATCGGTAGGTACCTGATAAACACCGTCAATTACCGACCGACTACTTGGCCTAGGCGGTAGTCACCATCGGCTCTCTCTGCACTACCGGGACTTACTAAAGTAGTCACTTGCGTAATTTATGGGCGCCCTCTGTCGTAGTTTTTCGCTATTCTACTTACGACCGGTTCGACTCTGCACTACCATGTGCACTACCACGGGTTAATAGAGTAGCTACTTACCTTGGAGTCGGTGAAGTAGCGGTTCAAAAGTAGCGATTGACTCCAGCAGTACTGGAGGGATATTAACATATTTTCGTACATAATCTATTGACATACATTCACACACTTTTGTGCCCAAAAAGGCATGTGATGTATAGAACACTCGAGCGCTCGCTCGTCGCTCACTAGTCAGACAGCTACTCGCCTCGGCACTGCGAGCGAGGCAACACACAGCAGCCTCGCTCGCCTAATAGGAGCGCGAGCAAACAAGCGGCGCTCGCTCGTTTGCTGAGCAAGCCAAACTTCTGGTGCCTCGCCTCATTGCTGCTACGAGTACGAGCTGCGAGCGCCTCGTTGCCTGCGAGGCATTGAGTAGGTGTTTGCTCGCTCGCTCGCTCGAACTCCGAGTTTTTGCCTACCCTGGACCCGAGGATCCGTTAGCATTGGCCTAAGTAATACAGTTTTTGCGAACTTAAATAATGTGCACAGATGATCTTATGGAAACGGGAAGTGAGTCGTCACTGGAATCAGTTGAAAATGAGTTCCATCTTTGAGCCCCTCATAAATCTCTTGTACACAAACGAAGTCGAAAATATGATGGTTTGGGTGTCACCTACAAGTTGAAATGAGTTTTTATTTAAATTTTCAAGTCCGAGAACTAAAGCGGAATATCATCGACGCCGAGGAGGAAATGAAAACTGTTCACCCAAAATTTTAGGGACTTTCGAAAAAATATTGTCGATTAGTTGGTGCCTCGGTGCCTGCTGGGCGCCCTTTTTCAAAAGCTAGTGGTACTGCCACGGAGAAACGCAATCGCTTAACAAGAAAAAGGTTCATCAAGCTTTGGTTTTTGCAAACTTGGTTAAATAATAAATAATATCGCCGCTAAAATACTCGTTTTATATTATTTAAGGCTAATTAACAAGAGAATTAGAAATTTTGTATGGAAAAGTGTTTTTCTGAATACTCACTGTACAACTTTTCACGTTTTGGTAATGATATGTATGTGCTATTATAAAGATTTTATAGTTTTTCAAGACCCTTGTAGAGATTTTCTAATTCAGTAGTCGTTTAACTTATAAGGTACAAAATTACTTAACGGAAAGTCTCCGTATTTAGAATTAAACGTGACTACAATTTTTATATCTTTGTAGGTCTTTGGGGAAGAATTTGGCAGGACTTGAAATTGACCCGATTCATCCGAATTAGTCGATAATTTCCGATAATTTGATACATATCGACAAATCAATGTGTTTCAAAACACTAAAATCCGATAACTCACCAAAATTTTAAGACTCGACTAATTTTCGATAAATGTGCGTTTCGAGGGCTCGATAAATTTCGAGAATGCAAATATATCGACATAAATAGATAGCTCGATAAACTTTGGATATCTCTATAAGATTCGATAACCTACCAAAATTTGAAGACTCCATATTTTATGAAGCTATCGCCAAATATCGATAGCTCGTTACGTTCTGGTAACACGACAAAATTCGATTAGCATTGATAACTCGTTAAGCTTACATATATACCTAGGACATTTCAATAACTCCATAAATTTTGAAAACTCCAAAAATTCAGTTCGGAAGTTCAAGAGATTTCAGTAAATGAATATCGATAACTCGATAATTTCAAGGAATTCGATGCATTACGATAAATCGATAAGTCTCGTTAATTCTACAAAAAAAAAAAACAATAAATCAAAAAATATTGATAACTTGATAAATTTTAATAGCCTGATAAATTTCTGTGATCAGATAAATTTATATAGCTCGATAGCTCTCCATCAATTTCGACAACAAATTTTATGTGCCTAAAAATTTCGACAACTCAAAAACTATTGATCAATTTGCATAATTCGATACTTTGCGGTAACTCAATAAACATGGATAATTAGAGAAATTTCCGTAACTTTATAACTTTCGATAATAAATTTTTTTACGACTGAATTTATTTCCATTCCTATCGAAAAATTTGAATAAATTTTCTATCCAATGCTTTTGAAATCTATTCAGTAAAATCGCCAAATGAACCGTGAACAAAAATTATGTTTGCGTATTAATATATAGAATATGTATGTAGATGTAGTGCGCAAAGGCCCAATCTACATTTGTGTATGTGATTTGTATAAATGTTCATTGTTCATGTTGGCCACGCCCTTTTTTCTGATCTCGGCAATCAAAATATCAATGAATACATATTTACGTAAGGGTGTATCAATCTCTATCAAAAATTAAACGCTATAGTTTTCCCATCGGAATAATAAAATTATTATATTTTTCTATTCTTATTCAGAAAATATAAAGTAGCTTTGCAAAAGGTTTATAAATTGAAAAATGTATGAAAACGTCAATTTATAAAGCTTTTTAAACCTACTTTATTTTTTATGAATAAGGCCATAAGACTTTCCACAAAATATTTCGAAAAAATATGGGAATTTTTGTGAGCCGTGCCGAGCCGAAAATATCTCTAAAAATCTCATTATTTCGATTCTGCACAAAAAAAAAAATTAATATTTCCATTGAGACCTTTTAAACTTCAACTCATCTATTATCTGCGATATTTTTTTGGAAAAAATTTTCAAAGTTAATTTAATAAAAAATCGATTTTTGGAGGTATTTTAAAATGGGGCCAGCTCACGTAAATCTTAATATTTTTTCGAAATATCGTGGCCTGACACACATAAAATAGAATAGGTTCTATAACTCCGGTGGAACATTTTTGAAGTGGAACTTCTTTAGCGGCGGCTGGTTGCTTGGGAGTAAATTGTCAAATTCAGCGGAAATTGCACACGGAAATGGTGCAACGGAAATGGTTGGGACTGAAACAAGTGCTTCTTGTGTGTATGCATATGGCATTAATTTAACAAAAATGTGCTAATAAAAGGTTAAAGAATAACACTTAGAAAAAGACCAATACAAGAATGAAAGTAAAGGTGACTACGTACATAGATAAAGAAAAGGATAAAGGCAAAGGTAAAAATAAAAACACAAACAAAGATGCGTAAAGATAAAGGAAAAAATGAAGACCAAGGTAAATTTAAACACTTTACTTATATATATAAGGGCAAAAGTGAAGAAAATGATAAACATAAAAGTAATGACAAAGAGGGGGATGAGTATACCGATAAAAGAAAAGATGAAGAAAGGGGAACAAAGATTAAAATAAAGGTAATTAAAGGGGAAATGATATAGAGACACCCACAGAGACTCAATCTGGGAACTATTTTGGGATATTAGAGATTTTCGGGATTTTCGGGACTTATCGATAAGATAATTGATATTTTTATTTGTTTTGTTATCGATATTTTTATCGATTTTTTTATCAAAATTTTTATCGATATTGTTATCAATTCTGCTATCGATATTTTCGGAACTAGTCGATATAGTAATCGATATTTTTATCGATTTTGTTATCGATATTTTCATCGAATTGTTATCGATTTTGTAATCGATATTATTTGCTATTTAGTTAGCGATATTTTTCATCGATTTTGTTATCGATATTTTTGTCGATTTTGTTATTGATATTTATTGTTTTTTTATCGATATTTTATCAATTTTGTTATCGATATTTTTTTGTTTTTGTTATCGATACTTTTATCGAATTTCTAATAGATTTTGCTTCCAATATTATTAACGAGTTTTCTATCGAAATTTTTATCGAATTGTTCATCGATTTTGTTATCGATATTTTTATCGGTTTTGTTATCGATATTTTATTGGATGTTACTATCGATTTTGTTTTCGATATATTATAAAGATCAAAATAAAGATAAAGGAAAACAGAATAACATAAATGTAATTAGAACGAACAGGGGTAGGGGTAGGGATCTACATAGAAAAAAGACAAAAAATACAACCTTGAGCATAAGCGGATGTATGTATGTATGTACATATGTATTTATGTATGTATATTGGTTATGAGACAAAATAAATATGTATGTAACATAAATTTCACTTCTCCAGTGTGGCCCAGGCGCACTTACTTTTTTTTTTTTTTTTTTTTGGTGAGGCACCCTAATGCACATGTAGTATACCACTCTGGAAAAATACAATTTTACTTTTCTGGACGTTGAACGCTTATCGACGCCTTCCAAATATTTCCGATTGTTAGACACGCCTGGTATTTTATGTAATATACAACAAAATGTATATAAAATATTTATGCAAGTATGTGTGTAAATAGGTACGAGCACACTCGCATGTATACAAATCTCTATTAATTATGTAGTGGCTATGCAGTTGCCTATATGTATGTATATTCATGCTTTTACCACTCAAGTGCCTAAATAATATTCATTAAGAAAATAAATATCAGTACTCTTATTGGCTGCGGAAATGCACACATTTCAAAGCGGGCGTCGAAAACTTGCTAATTTTTTAGAATATGCAACTTTTGAACTTTCATTCATTTTCGGTTTATTGCCATTCAAACACGACAATAGGACTGGAAAATTTCGATCATCTAGAGCAGCGCTGATTTACAGTTGCCTACTGAACTCAATTATTTTCTTTTGTTGTACAAAATATTTGCCCGATATATCGAACGATGAGTTGTTCATACAAAATTCACTGCTTATCTTAATAGACAATACTATGTCATACATCAAACACGGTGCGTGGGCTATAATATTTTACAAAATCTGGACCGGCAAACATCTCTTGTTGCGGCTGTATAGAGAAATGGCGTCAATAAAAAAGATGTGCTTCAAAATGGCGTTTATCTGCAATTTTGGCAGCAGCAGCAGCACTAAAGACAAACGGATTATATGGAAATTCATTTTAATGGTATTGGATATAATATTCTTTCTCATAACAATGTTGACTTCTGACTTTAAGAAAGATTATCTTTACATCTTTCTGATAACTTGTGGTGTTGTGATCTTAACTGAAATCGATTTGATAATGAATCAATTCTATCACAACGTACTGTATATAAATGATGTTGTAACGGCCATAAACAATCAGCTACGTAGCCTGAGAACAAGCAAGCATTTGGCAGCTAGTAAAATTAATGAACTATTTTGTGTTTACATACGTTTGATGCGTCTGACGGCGAACTTAATGGCTGCCTATGAACATCAGTTATTTATTATTATCTCATGTAGACTTTTTATTACTGTACAGAAAATATCCCAGATTTGCCTGACGTTTGGCGGCAAAGAATTGCATTCCAATACGATGGGTGTTATGTTTATTCTACATATCGTATTCTCATTTTTGTTGAAACACTGGACTTTTATGAACGCTTGCGAATCGGTGCTTAGATCTCAGCAGCAAACCGAAGCGGAGTTGCGAAAATTTAATAACTTATGTATTCTGAATGCAGACCTATCAAAGGAAGTAAGTGACTATTTATTTATATTTAAAGAATTTTCTGTAACTAAAGCAAATTTTCTAAATTTTATTGCAGTTAAATACCTTCACAATATTTTGCGCTATTCATCGCTTTCGATTTCCTCTGTGTGGAATGGTCGAAATAAATTTCATCACCGCACGAAATTTGTGTACGCTGGTACTAACGGCATTGCTCTGGTTGATCCAATTTCAGTTGGTCACGAACAAAGTTGGGCATTAAAAGGATTAGTAGAGGCAACCTACATATATTTAAGATACACAATAAGTATGTATATGACAATCACTTTATGTTCTTAAGTTTGTTGTTTCTCTAACAGCCCTATTCCAAGGTAGCACAAGGGGGCCGTAACGGTTAAGTGCTTCATAATAAAAATCACAATTTCACCATTAAAGTGAAATTCCATTTTCTGATCAAATTAGTTTTATTTTTTGATTTTTATTTTTTTTATATTTTAATTTGTATTTTTTTCTGGTCACATTATAACCGTTTTTCCCGATTTGATTTTGTATGTCATAAAAGATTTAAATCGGTTATAGAAACGCAGTCCCCAACGTAACGGCTAAAACTTCATCGTGTTTGATTTTTTTTTTTTTTTTTCAACGTGAATAGTTGCCAAACTTTATGGAGTATGCTGTAAAAATTTGTGAATAGAAACACCAAAACTGTTGAAGTTACGAGCTTTTCATACCTGCGTACATAAAGTTTATGAAAAAACTCATAACTTCTACAGTTTTGGTGTTTCCATTTTAAAATTTTATAGCTTACTCCATAAGGTTTGAAAACTATTCAGGTTGAAAAAAAAAAATAATAAAAATCAAACATGATGAAGTTAGTAAAAAAAAACACATTTTTTGTAAAACAACAAAATCTAAGAAATTTGTATTAATCTCATAATTTTTCCAAATCTTTGTTTATTAATTTTTTTTCAAATTTTTTCTTGAAATTGTTTTTTTGCTATCTTTTAAACTGTTGGTATACAAACAATAATTTTTTTTTATTATCTTTTTCTACATTATTTTTCCGTAAACCATCTTAAAATTGTAGTTTTTGCCCTAAATTGATTTCTTTCCCCAAAAAATACTTATGAATTTTCGCAAAAATTTTTTTTCCAAAAAATAAATTTTTTAATTTTTTTTTTACAACAAATTTTTCCCGAAATAATTAATTGTAACCCAAAAACTATTTTTTCTCATATTTTTAACGTACTTTCTTTTTCTTGTATTTTTTCTTTAATATTTTTACTCAAAAGAAAATTTCTTAAAAATTGTTAATTGACAAAAAAATTATATCGATAAATTTTTTTTAGATTATTTTTTTCGTAATTGCCAAAGGATATAGATCATCGAACGAAGGATCCGAATAGTCTTTTATGATGTCAATATATTTAGAAGCGCTTCAATGTCCTTTAATTATTTAATGCCAGTCCATAAAACCTAAGTATGAAGTGTCACTCCAAACCATATCGCTTTATTGAAACTTTTATCAAAACTAATGCGAATACACTAATTTTTCTTAATGGCAATTTTTATCGGATCACTATTGTATGTATTAACTTTATTTCGAATATAAATTGGCTTCCAGTATCTGGTGAAACATCAAACGAGCTTTGTTTTTTTTGTACATACATATGTAGTACTTATGTACAGTGGCGAAAAAATAAATGGGGACGCAATTATTTAACACGTTTTGGCTATTTGTACAAGCTTTTATTGGGATTCACCTGTGTGTAATCAAGTATTGCAATAAATTTGTAACCAACTTCCCAATAGCTAGAGACTTGAAGCTTCAAGCTTAACTTAGAATCCGATGTTAATGCAATATGAAAGACTAATTAGTTCGCTAGGCGGCACAGGTGTTGAGGCATTTCAAAAACCCGTATTTTCGCATCGCTCCAACAGTCGCAATGGCCGAATGAACAAAGGCGTAGGCATTCCATTCGAGAGATCCGAGTTCGAGTCCTCGGGCAGCAGATTTTGTGTTTTTTGTTAAATTTAAATTTGTTTTTTATCTAATTTCATTTAACTTTTAGAAACGTGTTTTGTGTATCTTTTTTTAATTCATTTTTCTTCTGATTTTAATTTGCTTTTAATTTTAAGATGTTATTCATTTAAAAAAGAAATTTTTTAATTTCGTTTAATTTTTAGGAATTTATTTAATTTTTTTCTGTTTTTAATTATTATTTTTTCTTCTTTAGGGTAATTTTCCGTTATTATTTAGATTTTACTGTTTTTTTCTTATTTTATTAGTTTTTCTTTGTTTAATGTAGGATTTTTAGTTTTAAAATTTAGTTGTAAAAATATTTTTTTGTCGTTATTTTTAAAATTTTTAAGTACTACTTTTTTATTAAATTTTTTTTTTTTTTTAATTTAATTTTTAGATTTCATTGGTTTAAAAAATATACATATTTTTGTTTTATTTAATTTAGTTTTTAAAAATATCTATTTTTACTTTATTTTCGTTTAACTATTTTTTTTTT
>NW_023458560.1:32558485-32579455 GCF_013731165.1 Rhagoletis pomonella
GTTTATTTCGTTTGGCCCCCTTGTGTTGTTGTTGCGCACGGTAAGTGCATTTATTTGGGACATTAGGTAGGTCGGCTTTTGTAAACAAAAGGTAAGGTGACAAAGTTAATTTAACACGAAAATGTAATCTGAGTGCAAAATTGTTTTTTTTTTAATCACTCAAAATAACCACAAAGTCAAAGCAAAGTTGGGTCAAATAGAGGGTAAAACAAATAGTCCTAATACTTCATTTTTACCCACTTCATATGTTACCGCATAACTTTGGATCACGTTACCCAATTTCTATAATTCTTTTTTTAAAGGAAAGGTGGTCCCATGCTAATTTCGCATAAATCCGATGAAGAAATTAACGACAATCTTAAATTTTTGTACGAGAACTGAAGTGGATTTTGTTTTTTGCTTAAAAATTACTTGTTTTTTCCTTAACTTATAATACGCCTTACGTTTCGGTATGGATGCCTAGCTCAAATGTTGTAGTTGTAATTTATAGAGCTTCACAAAAACGCTTATTGAACGAAAAGTAATGAACGATTTCAAAGAAGATGCTTCGTTTGAAAGAAAATATCTTACAGCCAGTTTCACCAAACTATTTAAGTGGAAATTAACTTTAATTTTCGAATTTTCGGTTTCACCAATCAATTTTAATTTTGATTTAAGTGACCTATGCTCTGCACTTAAATAAAAGTTAAATTAGAATAACCACACTCAGAGGTGTTACACGTTTAATCACCTGATCATTGTGTAACTGCTGCTTATTTTAATACCACCCCTGCTTTTACAACACAGCATGCCAAAGCTTTCAAAAGCTCTCAGTACAAATGAAAGCGAAAGCTAGTCCTAGTCTGTTTTACAACCACTTTTTACTCACTTAAATAAATAGTTTATTCAAACTGAAAATTATTTAAATGAGAACTAAATACAAAATTAAATTAAAGTTAATTTCCACTTAAATAATTAGGTGAAACTGGCTGCTAACTTACCGGCAGTTTCATTTATATAAGTGATCAGTTCGTTTTCTGTCTAGCATCTGAGGTGTGGCGGATATATCTTACGGCTGCTGGAAGTGATAAAAGGATACGGCAAGTGTGTGCTTGTATTTTATGTATTTCGACTATTGAAATCTTCTCACGAGTTTGTCAGCTAATTTTCGGTATTTATGCTTACAGGAATTGACCTCAGTCTCCAAACGTTCTGTTAATCGTCGACTTTGTAATGGAATTAGCAGGAACTCTTCCTGCGTTTAATTTCTATACTTGGAAGTTTTGCTTTGATCTTAAAAAGATAGTTCGTTATTTATATGCGTGTCTTCGCATTGCGAATGTTGATAAAAAATGCAAAAGAAAATTCGCAAATACCATAATATAAGTAACTCACAAGTAGAAGCTCATGTCTAAAAAGAGTACATATGTACATACATACATCTTATGTATGTATTGAAAAGGTTTGTGAAAAGCTATCACTCTACTTAGATGTTTACAAAACTCAATTTGTTTCGAATCTTTTAGAAAGTTGTACTAAACCTATAAACTTTGCATGCTAGTGTCAAATAGAAAACGAATTACATCCTTATCTTTGTAGATATATACAGTACTGCTCAGATTAAAGTTACGACTGCATATACTAGTGGCAAAATAAATATTTATTTGGTTTTTAATGTCTAATATGTTTTTTTTATAAAAGTCTAGCTAGTTGTACAACAAACACCATATAAATCCACATTTCAAATTTTGTACAAAAATTATAAAATTTCAATAAACTCTTGGTAAAATTTTAAGCTTGTTATTCAAAGTTTTTAGAAAATTTTTAGTATGCAGTTTTATAGCTCATTCTATTTTAGTATAATTTCCAAGTGGCTACAAAATACGTGGCAATTTTTCTTTTGCTGACGCTGCTAAATAGGCAGCCATTCTTTTCCATATAAACAGATTTTCGAATGGAAAAAATGCGTGACACCGTCAGAAACATAAAATTATAAAAAATCAACGCTATTTTATAGCCATTTGAAATTTGCACTTTACTATATAAAAATTGAATGTGCTATAAAATTGTAAAACAATAAATTTTCTAAAAATTCTGAATAAATAGTTTGAAATTTTGGTAAAAACTTGTTGAATTTTTAAAATTTTTGTACAAAGTTTGAAATGTGGATTTATTTGGATGATCATTCTCATATGTTTGTTGTATTACTAAAAATTAAATAAACCAGAGAAATATATATTCTCCCAACAGTATATGCAGTAGTAACTTTTATCTGAACAGTACTGTACATATGTATGTATGCATATTATTTACACACTCGTGTACGATTAAAATATTAGGCGTTCCCTGTGACATAGTTTGAAACTAACGAAACATATGAATTAGGGTTGCAAACTATTAAATTCTAGTTTTAAGTAAAAACAATTTTATCTTTGTCACTGTTTGTTTGGCGATTCTACCAAACCGATTTCAAAACGAAGAACACCATTGAAAAGGCTTTTTCGCTGATGATGGGGAGAGTTTTTAAGGTTTCGAAATTAGTTGAAAATTACGGCCAAAATCGTAGTTCAAATATTTCCGAATTTGTGTATACATAGTTGTTGTTGTAACCTGTTCAGTTGGAGCAGTTTTCACATTTTGTTTTACTTTGTAATAAAAATTAAACTTTGTAGTAAAGATAAATGTGATGGTGAAGAAATAAACAATAACAATTAAGACCAAACACGATTAAGACCAAAAGTGAATGCAAAATTTAAGATAAGGACGAAAATGAAAATAATGAGAAATACATAAGAATTCGGGTAACTGAGAGGGTAAGAATATTTATTGAAATTTTAGGATAGGAATCCAAATAAATTCAATCATAAAAAAAGTTATTATCGAAAGTTATCGGATTACCGAAATTTATCGCATCATTGAAGTTTCTAGTTATCGAAATTTATTGAGTTATCCATGCTTATGGAGTTATCGCAACGTATCGAATTATTCAAATCAATGTTTATTGATTTGTCGAAATTTCTTGAATTATCATTATTGATAGAGTTACCGAAATTTATCGGTTAATCGTAATGCATCGATTTCTTTCAATTTATCAAGTTATCGATATTTATTAATTTACTGAAATTGGTCGATTATCAAATTGAAGTTTTGGAATTATCAAAATATATCGAGTTATCGAAATTTCATGGTTATTATAAGTTTAGCGAGTTATCACTGCCGAATGCTTTCGAAAAATATGAAGGCACCAAAATTAACCGAGTTATCAAAATTTATGGAGGTATCCAAGTTTAGCGAGTTATTGATTTATGTTCAGTTATATAAGTTTTTGATTTACGATATCTATGGAGCTCTCGAAATGCACAGTTATCGAAAATTATAGCAGTTAGTCGAGTTATCGAATTTTGTTGAGTTCTAGTGTTATTGAAATAAATTGAACTAACGATATGTATCAATTTGTCGAAATTTGTCGACAAACTCGAGTGTACCAGGTCAATTCCAAGTCCTGTCAATGTCCTCCAAAGACGTTCAAAGGTATAAAAAATTGTAGTCACGTTTTAGTTCCAAAGCAGGGAATTTTCCGGTAAGTAATTCTGTACCTTAAAAGGAGACGACGTACTAAGTTAGAAAAAGTCGCGGCTTTTCCACCGTAATTATAGAAAATTTTTATATTCTACAACTTCCGCCAAAATATTTCGGAAATATAATAAGTTTTATAATTCCGATGAAAAAATTGTACCGAATTTTTATTTGTATGGATATGGATGTACCCTAATCAAAAAACTGGAAAACCTTGGACTTGAAGGTATTATTAAAAGTTTTGGAAAAGATGAAGCTCAATTTAATATGCAGGATTCTACATGTTATGTACTAGGGCATAGTTAATATTTTTAGGTCAAACTTTTCCTTAATCCACCATTTCTTTAAAATTGAATGAAAAATAGTCATTCAAAAACTGATAAAGTCGCGACCTCTAAGTGATTTAAAAAAAAAAATCTATAAAAACACGCAATAATATCTCTCATAAAAAGGAAGGATATTATGGGGTAGGGTCTTGAAATTAAAAAAAAAAATAAAAAAAATATTCGATGGGCACCTTAATGTACATATATATTAGACCGCACCGGAAAATAAGTTTGCCGTATACCTCTGAGCGTAAAGTAATTGCAAGGCAATTTCGAATGTTTTTTATAATGCTTTGGTGCTATTTTACGGCATTTACTGTAGTTATTTACTTACATACATATCTAAAACTTTTCTATGTTTACAAAGTTTTTCTCTTTCTCCGATAATGTGCATTTTGTATTAAAAATGTAGCCTTAAGCTGCTTAAGTATGCGATGTCACGTACTTTTCCGCATTCTTCTAGTATCCTTTCTGCTTGTTGCCAATTTTTGGTTGCAATACACATCGCGTACTTCAAGCGTGGAAATGACAGAAAAAAATATTGAAACAGGTGGACGAAGGTAACGCATGGAAGCGCTTTCTTTCTCGCTATACATATGTATGTATACAAAGTAGTTTTCGTCCTACAACAACTAGTACATAAGTATTTTCACTTCCCTTTCATGTTTTTCTTTTATTGTTTTGGCAAAAAATCTATAGATTTCTACTGATATGCAGCGCGCAATTAGGACAATGAATTGGCGGGAGAGAGCACTTGGCTAGCACATTGGCACTTGAGGGCATAGTATTTGGAATGGAGTGGAGTGAGTGCTTTTGCGTTGGCGATGCAATATTTGTATGGGTGGTCGAAAGCACACAGCGGATTAAAAAGGGCTTTAATTATGCAAACGTAGTATGGATAAAGCCCAAGAGAAAAATGCACTGGCAAAAATTCAAATTCGTGTAAAAGTTTTTATTTCTTAGTTTAAGCAATTTATGTCTAATACAGTAATTTCTGTCGCAATTCCGATATGCTAGTGTTGTGATTTTTAGTGCTGCAGTACCGACCGCAGCTTCCCTACCTTGTCACTTGGTGTACGGATACGTATCTAAAAGATATGCACATGGGCTTTTACCAGCAAAACTGGTAGGTATTCTTCCATTTGGTAGGTTGGTAGGCTAGATTGGATTTTGGTAGGTTCCGCGACGATAACAGTTAAAGCGAAAAAATAGATAATATGTATCTTCAAATATTTTAGCAAACCTTGTGTACACGAATATTTTGCCGTTGCATTCGTATAAAAACGACCGCAAACGTGTAAATATACCTGATTCGTTAGTACAAACGTATACCTTTATTACTTGATGCGCCTACAAGTTAATTTAAATTGAACTGGACTATAAATTTGTGATAAACTATATATGCACGGAAGACTGGTGCACTGAAAAGGGCTTGCCAATAAACCCATTGACGCCCATCATTGTCCATTTTACGAAAAGAAGGAAAGTCAACTTGACTAGACCCACCTTGTCAGGGACAGAAATTGAGTTCTCAGAAGAGGCGACGTATCTAGGAGTGACTCTGGACAAAAGGCTTAAGCAAGAGCTATGCGCACCTGTTCAACGGATGCCCTTGGTGTTATTATGGGCATTCCTTCTTTGTCTGTTATGATTGAAAAAGAGGCTTGCTGGGGCGGTATACGGCTTATACGATTAGCATGAAAAGTGGAGATTTCGGGGTCTTTTGGAGGTTCTCAAGATCAGGATTCCTGGATAATAACTATTATTGACGAAGGGTTCCAAATATGGAATACTGATGGATGGACGACGGGAGTACTGGGGTCGGCGTACTTGGACCAAGATCCCAGAAAAGTCAATTGGCACATACCCAACCATGTTCCAGGCGGAAGCCTTCGGCCTGAATGGGGCCAAAATAAAAACTATGTCGGAAATTCAGGCAGCTTTAGACCGTTTTAAAACGGCATCAAGTCTTAGGCACAGCTGTAAAACTCTTTTGATCCACCTGGGTTCCCACAACGCCTAAAGGTACCATTTGAATAAAATGAGACTTTCTCTAGAGGTGGACTGCAGGTCTTGTGGGCTGGGTTTAGCTGAATAGATCTTCTTAGGTCGCAGCGAGAGTATTTCTGACGTAATTATAATAACAACAATAATAATGTACATATGTGTAAAGCGACATATATTTGTATAAGCCTGTACAGAAAAATGAATTGTTATATTGTTTTTATTGTACTAGCTGTGTTTTAGTTTTATTAAATGTTGTTTTATCTATATTTTTAACAAACCTGACAATGAAAATAAATTAAAATCCCAAAAAAAAGAAAAAGTTGGTTGGTTTTGGTTGGTTTTGGTAGGAAATTTTTGTCGGTAAAAAAAAAATTGTTCGTGGCAACACTGGTGTTGTTTATCCATTATTTCCTACTTCCTTACTTTCTTCTATGCGCTTTCTTTCTCTTATAGTGTGTTCTAGCCTGTAACCTTAAAAGCTCTTTCCGGTAATGTTCACACAAGTATACATACATAACAATTTCCCTTGTAATTTGTATTCTCTTGCCTTCCCAAGTCCCTTCAGTTTCTTCGCATCACCGGTTCTTTGTATTCTTACGCTTCTTTGTGTACATATAAGTAATTTGTTGTTCATACACGCCTACTTTTTCAGGAAAAATTAATTTACGGTCTCATTGAAGTGTTCATCAAATAACGGTAGCACTACTTATTTTATGAACATTCGATAGCTAAGCAAATATAGAGAAATATAAGTGCGACCATTCACAAGTAGTAAAGATTATAAGAAGCAGATATTGGGTTAAAAGAAATTTGTATACGTTCCACAAACGTATTTTTGTATGTGCAAGTATACTAGAATTGTTTGTAGAGAGCAGAAGTGTACGCATGTATGTATATGAGCCAAAGCTGTTAAATTTCCATTACGATTAGTAATCATTAATTTCTTTGCATTTTTTTAATTTTGATGATTATTTTAATTTTGTTACATAACCCAGCCATTAATAATTAATTATTAATTATAATTATCAAAAATAATCATGATTAATAGCTATTAAAAAATAATCAAAAACAATCAAATAATTATAAATAATCAAAATAAATCAAATTGTTTTTTTTTATTATTTGATTATTTTTAATTGATTGATTATTTTTAATTGTTTGATTATTTTTAATTATTTGATTGTTTTTAATTATTTGATTATTTTTAATTATCTGATTATCTTCAATTATTTGATTATTTCTAATTATGTGATTATTTTTAATTACTTTTCCGAATATATAGATGAAGCTGTGATTGGCAAGCAAATTTTTATTAGTTAGTATTAAATAACTTAAACCAAACTCACTGTTTACAAGTAAGAAATGATTTCTCATAAGCATTTTCAATGTCAACTGTCTTTGACATTATTCATTAATACTTCTAGAAAGAATTTTGTAGAGGACATATTGAAGCAGATCTTCCATATAGACATAGGTGTGTCTGTGTGGTTTTTGTCTTTCTTTTGACCTAAAAACAGCATATACAAAATGCCTTTTTCGGTTCCTGCTACCTGTTGAAGAGGATTCCTTGATGCAAGAACACCAGAAATTTCTGTTTAAAACTTTTTAAAAAGTTCACCTCATACTGTTTTCAGGTAAAAAAATGAAAACAATTGAGAACCCCCTAATTTGAAGGTGATTTGAAGGGTGAAGGCAACATTTTTTTTTTTTACCAAAGAAATTATTTTTCCTCCATTTTCTATCTCAAAGGCTTTAAAATGCTGTTACATTTATTTCGCTAGATGTTTTTTTTAGATATATTACATTTTGTCAATATCTAAACTGTGCGGTGTTTAACAGGAACTTTTAATTTGCCAATTTCTTATATACCGTTCACACTACAGCATTAGCCACAGAAATTACATTCCCGAGCATTGTACAATATATTGTTCGCAAGTTGAAATAAAATTTAAAGAAATTAATTAATTAATTAAATTTTTTTGAAAGTAATTAATTATTAATGATTAAAAAGGTGCAAATAATCGTATTTAATCATTAAATGGTTACCCAAAAAAACATGCTTAATTAATAATCATTATGATTATTAATCATTATTTAACAGGTCTCATATGAGCAAATCTCACGAGATGGTAAATTTTTCGACAAAAACATGTTACATGGTCGATTAGGGTGGCAGACATATCTGACAGTCAGTTTCACCAAATTATTAAAGTTTAATTTTCGAATTTTTGGTTTCACCAATCAATTTTTAATTTTGATTTAAGTGACCTATGCTCTTCACTTAAATAAAAATTAAATCAGAATAACCACACTCAGAGGTGTTACACGTTTAATCACCTGATCATTGTGTATTTTCTGCTTACTTGTATACCAGCCCTGCTCTTACAACACAGCGTGCCAAAGCTTTCAAAAGCTCTCAGTACAAATGTAAGCTTTCGCTAGCCTAGTCTGTTTAACAACCACTTTTTCCTCACTTAAATAAATAGTTTATTGAAACTGAAAATTATTTAAATGTGAATTAAATACAAAATTAAATTAAAGTTAATTTCCACTTAAATAGTTTGGTGAAACTGGCTGTTAGACAATGCATTATCTTCACTTTTGCATAAAGAACAAGATTCCATCGCGAAATTGTATTTAAATGAAAACTTCAAAAATATATACTAAAAAATTCAAAATAACAACTCATGTATGCATACAAATGTATATGCCCTGCAGCACCATATACTGTTAACTTAAAGGTCATATCTTCTTTATATATAAAAATGAATTGCTGTTCGTGTGTTATCGCATAACTCAAGAACGGCTCAACGGATTTGCATCGTTTTCATTTTGTGTCTTTCTGTCTGTAGAAGATTTGTAAGGAAACAAATAAATAAACGAAATTTAAAAAAGCCGCAATAATTATATTTCACTGAGAATGCATACAAAATTTAATATAGAAAAAAATTTGGACAGGGTTGTCAATAAAAACTTTATATATGAAAATGTATTGCTGTATCAAAAAACATTTAATTTAAATAAGCCGCAATAATGTTTTTCCACCGCGAAAAAAATTTGCATAGCGTTGCGACCATTCAAAAAAAATGTCATGTCACGGTGTTTGTGGTCAACTCCTCCGAAACGGCTTGACCGATTTGTATGATATTTTTTGTGTGGCCTTTAACAATTAGATATAAAATACTAAGATGACAGTTGGTAAAAAAACTATTCTCACTGCAGCCGTTTCAACGTACCGGAATGACTCCGGTTCTTTCCGACCAAGGGCTGTTGTTTCGGCGAGCTAACCCCGTTTAGATTGGCGAATAGCAATAATCGCTTTTCGCCCGCACCCTACTTCTACGGGCGGGCATTGAGTCCAACCCGGACGAGAAACCTATTTCTGCTCCGTATGACAGAGACGACTTGAGTTCGGAACTCAACTACGGTTAGGTGCAATACCTGCAACGGATGGAGTCAACTAAGAACCTGCTCAGACTTTAAGGTGTGCACCACAGGGTTTGTGGCCCCATGTTGCTCAAGTCTCATGGCCTTCAACTCGTGCAAGCCGCTCTGCGGTTCCCCCATTAAACAGTACGTTTCCTGTGCCAGCCATCAGTTGAGCTTGACGAAAACGATAAAAATATGGAAAATGCATGTATAGACAAAATATTTCCAACAAGAAGGCGCAAAACAGAGCAAATTGCATCCTAGCCGGCACACACAATGTTTCTGTGCAGCGGATCTTTTCCCTTTAAACTGGACATTTATTAAAATTTTTTCCAAACTTTAAATAAAGCAACATTTACGAGCATCAGTAATAGCAATCCGTTTCCTCCCACTACAATCGGCGACATGTAATGAACACCAATCAATTTCAAGTCCTGCCCTCCAGCCACACCCATTCAACTTCAACGATGTGCTTGTAAAATCAGACATATTCGCCATTACCATTACAATTTCCATAGCCATTACCGGCGAGGCGACTTTTCAACTTTTTAGCTGCTTGAATTGCAATGCATTGTATTCATCACTTGAATGTCTTTCAATTACATTTTTATACATTTGCATTTGAATGCAAAGCAGATCGAGGATGCTGAATGGGAGGCGGCAAAAGCCAGCGCCTACGACTGCGCGACGCTTCGGAAGGTTTACAGCGACATCGAAGAAGATGTTGCTTTTTCTGCAATTTTGGCTGAAACGTAGCTGCATTTGGTATTTTCTCTTCTGTGCTACGCGATCCCGACTAACTTAACTAACCACGAGTGCACTCCATGATTTTATTTTATTTTTTCTTTATCAGCTATGGTTTTGGTGGCGAGCGTGCCTTGCTGCTGATGAAGGAGCAAGAAATATTTTTAATGTAGCAGTTTTGTGGAGAAAAAATTTTAAAATCAGTAGGAAGAGAAATTGTCGGAAATGAAAATCTTTTGCTTTTTTATATTATTTCAAGCACAGCTTTTACCGCTGAAGTCGTTGTTCGTTGGTTTGCTGTCCGCTCGTTCGTCGGTGGTTTTTTTTTTTGCATTCATTGTGGCGGGTTGTCGCTGCATTGCTACGACCGCAGGAAATGTAGCGTTTGCGTATTTTCGTAAAATTTTAACGTCTCCTGAATTTTAGTTACCCACCAATTATTCCCACTTTCAGCTTCCTTTCCATTGGTATTAAGCTATGTGGCATTTAAAAAAATTTGTCTTTCTTCCTAGATTCTTTTACTTGTGACACTTGTCGAAGCACAATATTTGCAATTTAATTTTTTTAATAAATCCCCTTGAAATGACAAGTTGGTGAGAAATTTGGTCCAGGAATTTTTAGTAGAGTTGCCAAATGTTATCAAAAAAAAAAAATAATCCTATCCAACCCACCAATAGGACTGATGTTACTCGGGTACCCGGATAATATCGGGGCAATATCGGGCCAATATACATAGGTGCTGGGTACAAGGCTAGTGAAAATGTATCTCAGGCTGAAAGGAGCACACACTGTGCGGTAAAAGACAAATTGCCAAAAAAGACTTCTTTAAGTTTCTATTATGTTTAGAATTGGCTCTTTTTTACATGCACTAAATATTCGGTTGAGAAAATTGTGATAGGCTTGACCCAAATGATACTTTTCTAAGCTTTCCCGGTCCCCGGTACAATTATCCGGGTCTACTAGCAATTACCGGTCTACCCAAGAAATAAAATAACCGGATTGCTGCTTATTGCCAATCTATTCGGATAGTAAAATACGCGGGCAACTGGTTTGTGGGTAATCTTTGCACATTCAGCAAGGTAGTTTACGGGTAATCGGGTATTTACTAACGGGGAAGACAGCCATAGTACCGGTTCATTAACAATCTATCCAGGTAGTAAAAAATCGGGTACCCAAGTAATAGAATACCCGATTACCAGTAAGCTATCAGGTTATCTGTGATTTTTACTAAGGGTACCCGGGTATTTTATTATCCGAATAGAAAGTTAACGACCGGGTACCCGGCTCAAACCATCAGCAGACCCCATAAAAATTAAAAATCTAAATCCTAGATGAACCTAAAAGAAGCCAACAAGAAGCTATGAAAATTTCCGAAAAACCCAAAAATCCTACAAAAAATATCTGAAATACCGAAGTCCTAAGAATTCCGCAAAGCATCAATAGATCCCAAAAAGTCCTCAAAACTTCAAAAAAAGTGTCATTAGGTCTCAAAAGTTCAGAAAATTCTGAAATTTTCCAAGAGATCATTCAAATCCCGAAAATCTATACACATAATAAACTTGTAACAGGTCAATGTCTGTACATGATAGATATTAAAGAAAAATTAATATGGTGAATTTTTATTAGAGCAATAGAAGCCAAATCAACAATTTTTAAAATTTTTGACTGTCTGTCCGTCTGTCTGCCTGTCTGCATGAAATTGAATGCAGTTTTCACCGATGTATTGCTAGAGGTCTAACTTAAAATATAGAGGAAAAATAGAGAGTTGCCACCTCTTTGAAAATTGCAGTTTATGTAAATTGATAAGATAATATGCAATATGGCTGTCAAAAGAAAGAGGTTTAAGAAGGCTTACAGCCGAAAAAATTTTTGTAGAGGTTGCCACATGTTTGAAAATTTTAATTTATTTTAATTGATAAGATAAATTAAATAAAGAGGTTTAGGAAAGTTTACTGTCGAAAAGATTTTTGACGAGGGTCGCCACCTGTTTGAACAATTTTATTTAATTAAATGGATATATTAATAAAATTTAATAAATGAAATATTACAGAAGGGGTATCAAACAACACAATAATACTTTTAACGCGCAGTTAAGCACGCCGGGTATTTGCTAGTGCTAAATAATAAAATCTATGACATTCGTCAATTTTTCTAGTAACAAAAAATTTTGTAAATTTATTTATTAATTTCCTTTGATCAATCAACATGTGACGGTCGGTTTCACGAGAACAATTTAAGCGAAAAATATTTCTTTAAGTTTTATGTTTCGATTTAAATTATACTTAAATGGCAAGTGCATCCCAATTAAGGTGGAATTAAATATGATCATTTGCATTCAATCAGAAAAGTTTCAGAAAAACATCCGAAAACAGAACGGTTTTACAACCATATTCAGGACTTCTAGACGTACATACATTTCTGCCACACACTTTAGTGGGAAAACGGATCGTCAAAGTATCCACAAATGGCAACGGTAAATGGACAAATATCCGCATTTAATTTTTGGAATTCATTGATTTGGAAAAAAATTTAATTTATCTTAATTTTTGGAAACACATTTTCTCTGTTTTTCTAATTTCATATTTTCTTTTCTAATTTATTTTCATTTAACTTCTGGATTTTGAGAGAAAAATTTATTATTTTAATATTATTAAAGTTTTTTTTTGATTTCGTAGTTTTTATTGTTCGAAAAAAAAAGCCGTTTAATTTTCAGAAAACTTATTGCGAAAAGGCAAACATACTGCGGTGTGTGAAAGGCAGTTGACATAATTGCCATGTCAGTCTCCGTTTTCTTCAAACAAGTATGTACATATATACATTAGGTTTGTCAAAAAAAAGTTAAGTTGGAATTTTAATGCTCTCACCCATTAGGATTGTTCTATACCGAAAAAAATTATATTTCTGCTCAAAAGATATTTAGAGGTCGCTGAAAGTACTTAAAGTTTCCCATGCTTGGATTCTCAAACATCAATATTCTTTGATCGGAAAACTCTTTTTCTCATCAGAAGACTTCCGATAATAACATCCAATTATTTGTTTAACCATTTTTTAATATTAACTGTTTTTTATAGTTCCCCGCAAAGCCCCAAAAAATGCAATGGGGGTCCGATAAAAAATCTGTCGTATTGAAAAGTGGTACAATAAACAATTAAGTATTATTATTGGAAGTCTCCTGAAGAGAAACAGAGTTTTCCGATCGAAGAATATTGATTTTCAAGAATTCTATACGATTTCTGCGAAGAATTGAAAAAAGTAAACAAAACAAGTTTTTTTCTAATAGCGGTTTGGACTACCCTAATGTACATATGTATTCAATTTTTGTTTTACCCTGCGGCAATATTAAGTTACATAATGGCTATTATCGCCACAGCTTTGCATTACTTCTTAGATCAAATAAAAATGCAAACGCATAAATGGACCAGAGATGTTGCGAGTATTTGCATTCCCATTCCTTATGCAAATGATTCGCATCATTTTAAATATTCGCATTCGAAATTCGTATTCGCATCAAATGATACGAATGTTTTGCGAATGCGAATGTGTACTCTAATATTGTTAAAATGGTTCTAATAGTTTATTCCCACCAAGTCTTAGCTGCAAATTATGCCTATTGGAACAAGGAGATTACAACTCGAAGGGGGTAATTCCTTCTACTAAGCGCAAGCAAACGAAAGGACAAAAGCAAACACTAAGAAATAAACCTTGCCGCTCACCCCACATTGAAATTCTTGGAACTTATCTGAGCTCTTAACTGCATTTAAGCCTCTGGTGGTAATAGGTTATAAGTCTGTCTAACCAGGGTGCGGACAATAACCGACTTTTAGCTTCAGGCGGTAACGGTTAAGTTATTATCAAGCAACATCGATGGGCCTTCAACAAGTACTGCTAAAAGTCTTATAAGCAACCTAGAAATAATTTTAGATTCCTACAGCGAAAGCGAAAGCTCTGATGTGGAATTTGGAGACTATAAAAATGTCAAATTAAAGCTCAATTGAATGCCTATCTTAAAGGAAAATGAGCTCATCTCGTTGAAAATCCTCTGGATTGGTGGAAAACTAAACTAAAATACGACGACTTGACAGATCTGGCCCGCAAATTTTGAGCGCTGCACCCGCCATGCGTTCCAAGTGAGCAATCCTTCAGTGCAGCCGGCCTTATATACGACCCTCTAAGAAATCGCCTCATGGGAGAAAAGGCAGCAAAATTATTTGTTTTTGAAATATAATATGCCCTTTTTGAACTGTATAGGATAAGCACTCTTTTAATGTTCTAATACTTTACAAAATTTTTAAGTAATTAAAACGATGACTTAAGTTGATTATAGCTTTTTTAATGTTATTCCAAACATTCGCATTAACATTCGAAGCATCTCTAAAATGGACATTTTGGCCTAACCACTTCTTTTCGTTGTAACTTTAAACAATGTTCAACAACTCTTTTGATACAGCAGTATTATGTACGAGTACATTGTTACTTTTTTCGTTGTTGTCAGCCTTGTTTTAAATAACTTTTCTGTTCTACCAAATACTCCTTCTGGTGCTAACTTTTCCTTGAGCAATCTTATTGCGTATTGTTTTGTATGCTGCTGGAAAGCTATTTAATAGCAAGTACGCAAATCAAATAATTGAAAATTAATTCTTAAGTGCTCTCCAAAGAAATACAAGTTTCCCATTGACCCTTTTTTATGGGCTTAATTAAATGTGAATGGGGTATAAATGCAGAGGAGTGAAAAACAAATAAAGGGGTGGGCACTTTGGCATAACTTGAATGATTTTTGACCGGTTTGTGTGGAAAGACTTAGGGTCAAAGTTATTAAAGTACTCTCCGTCTAGGAGTAAATACAAACAACAGCATCTAAACGAAAACAAAAATCTATTAAACGGGATATGCTTTGAGCTATTGTAGAATTAATCTTTTTGTCTGTTGGTTTAGGTTGGGTTAGTTTAGAATGGCGGCGAAAAACTCTACACCCTCGCCAGCAATTAAGTGTCGTTTTAATACCATTTACCTCGTATGACTCTATTAAAACCAATCAGCGTGGTATGTTCCTAGTATGGTAATCCTGATCTTCATTGAAGTTGGACAACTGCAAAGAAGGTAGATATTATACTATTTCTTGTTTGTTTTTGTCTCTGCAGCTTCTGCTGAAGTGTGATGCAGTCATCTGGCCAATGTCCTATTAATTGGTCTAAGTGTGCAAGATTAATTTTATACGTACACACGTACTTGCGTGAGCAGTCAAAAATAGGGCAAGTCATTATAAAAAAAAAGTTTATTTATAGCAGCTTTGTAAAGGTGAAATGTGTCTGATGTATGTATATTTGGCGGACTGGTCAAGCGAAAATACTGATTGCAAAACAAAACGTCGAAGTAATGCAGACAAAGAAACAGAAACAAAGAGAATATGAATACGCTTCGATTGGCACGAATGTTGTTTTTTGTGTCTACAATGAATTGCATGATCAGAGAAATAGACAAGTAATTTAAAAAGAAATTTATAAAAACAAGCTTTTATTTGAGATTAATAAAGAAAAGAAAAATCGACCACCGCAACCCTTAACGGCTTTTTTGTAGAGTTATTTTTTTCCATTTAAGTAATATGTATACACAGATATGTTCTAAATATGAAACAAATCGTACCATAAATAGTGATTTTTCAAAAACCTCGACTCCTGTGCCACCTATCGGGGAAAATTTTCGTGGCTTATGAACCAAATCGAACCATAAATACGTGTTTTCAAATATCCCGAAACCTGCGCCTCCTAGCGGATTAATTCATCTTTCATACTCCATTATCATCCGTTCCTGAGCTAAGTTTGAAGTTTCAAGTCATGTAAGCACATCAGGAAGTTGGGTAAAAATTTTATGCAAGATTTGATTCTCCTTACAACCGTTTGTTGGTTTGGGCCGACAGCGAAAAGCTTCTCCAATTGCCTCTCTCCTCTGCGAATTTTCGCCAGTTGCTCATCCCGAGTACAGACAGGTCCTTCTGCCCTTGGTCCTTTCATTTTTTTTGCTGGGCGCCCTTACTTTCGTTGTCCCCTCATGGGTGCAGAGTCGAAGGATCTATTCACCGGAGCGTCGTCATCTCTGCGTAAAACATGTCCAAGCCAGCGCAATCGCTGTATTTGTATGCGCTTCACTATGTCCATGTGGTTAAAAAGCTCGTACAGTTCCTCACTCCATCTTCTTCGGTACGCGTCCCCAAGCGAACAGGGCCACAGCTCTTGCGTAGAATAGTTATCTCGAAAGTATTCTCAACATTGTTAGACACCGTTCATGTTTCTGCGCCATACAAAACGAAGGGCATGATGAGCGACTTGTAGATCGTAATTTTCGTTCGTCGAGAGAATGCTCTGCTTTTCAATTTCCTATCGAGCCCAAAGTAGCACCTTTTGGTAAAACTTTTTCTTCGCTTAATCTCCAGACTGACATTATTGGTGGTGTTTGTGCTTGATCCTAGGTAAACAAAGTCCTTCACTAATATGCGAAGAGTTTTTACGTGTTTCTAGAAGGTCCCTGGACTTGTCCTCGCTCAACGCTAGACCAAACTCGTTAGCTTCTTTTTCTAACTAAGATGCAAAATGCTGCGGTTACGTCCCTTTGTTTCAGACCGAAGATATCGATATATTCTGTCTACGCCAGCTGCATCATTTTTTTGCTATATGTATATGGTGCTTCTGCGATTCAGATTGCCAGCTCTTATTACACTTGCCAGCATCAGATTGAAGAAGTCGCACGAGAGTGAATCGCCTTTTCTAAAACCTCGTTTGGTCTCTAACGGCGCGGAGAGGTCCTTCTCCTTCCCAATTTGGCCGGAGCTGAAGGTTGTGCTCATCGTCCTCTACATAGCCGTACTAGTTCTGTGGGAATCCCAAATTTAGACATTGCGTCGAACATGCAGCTTTTCTTGGTGCTGTCAAAAGCAGATTTAAAGCCGACAAAAAGCTGATATGCGTCGATTCGCCTATCCAGGTTTTTTCTCCAGGATTTGACGTGCTGTGAAAATCTGGTCATTGGTGGACTTACCGGTTGTTTCTGCGCGGTTGTTAGTAGTCAACACCCTCTTCCGCAGCGCTACGAAGTGATTGAGAAATAGAGTTCCACTGCTCTTTTAAGTCCAGGCGATGAGCAGTTGCTCGATTAGGTAGGATTGAGAGTGGATTGCTAAATATTTCGGCTGTCCGCTGTGACTGCGCTCTTGCCACGCCGAACTTTCGCCGCGTTGCCTGACGCTCTGCAAGCAGTTTTTAGTTGGGAGCCACAGACGTGGTTACCCAAACAGACAACTGCTTGCAGAAGAGCCCTCGCTAAGGCACGTCAGGAGCCATCTCTACGAACTGACGTACGAAGTCCAGAGGTTAATCATACAACCTCTGGACCCGAAAGCTTATCGACAGGCTTTGAACAGCATTCACAGAGAGACAGTCTCGAGTTATGTAGACTCTCGACCTGTGAATACCGGTCCTAAGTGCAAAAGGCTTCTGGGAGCCAATTTTCCCATCTCTGTTCTAAACGAATGCCCGGCATGCGGAGAGACGCCCCATCACACACAGCATCTCTTCGCATGCCCATTTAACCCCATCCTACTGACGCCCCGGTCCCTATGGACAGACCCCATCGAGGCTGCACGCTTCCTGGGGCTACCGATAGTAGAGCTTGACGACAACGATTGAGGGACTAACCGATCTGGGCTGGGTGGTTATAGCCGCTACAACAACAACAGCAATGCTCGTTTTTTTTTATTGCACAGAGGCGCATGCGCACCTTAGCTGCGACAAGGTAGTGATCTGAGTGGATGTTACCACCTCGGATAGAACGTGCATCAATATCGCTCGTAGCTTGTCTTCCATCTGTCACAACATGATCAATTTGGTTCTTCGTTCTTTGATCAGGGCGCACCCAAGTGCCTTTGGGGATGTTTTGATGCTGGTGTCTTATACTACTGAATACCCGGTTCCGTGCCTCGGCGAAGTCGATCAGCATCTCTCCATTGTGGGAGGTGTTGTCATAAAGGCTAAATTTTCCGACTGTTGGATCAAATATGTCATCCTTGCGCACCCTGGCGTTAAAGTCGCCAAGCACAATTTTAATATCGAGACCACGGATGCCACCTTCTAATTTTTCTGTGAACTAAAACGTGTATCTAAATACAAAAAATGTACCAAAATAGGTTTAAGCTTTGGATTTAGTTATTAAAATATTTTACAAATACACATTGCCCATATAGTTAAAAAACCAATTTTCCGAGTGTTCTAAGAACTTGTTTATATGCTGCAGTATACGTGTATTGTGGGACGATTTTCCGTAATCCCTAGTCAAATTTGGTTTGCAGATAAATCGGTTGTCGTACTCCTACCTTGTCGAAAACACCAACAACGAAAATGAGTTGGAACATAACTTTATTAATTTAAATTCTCTCGTAGAACGACCAAATATGCGTGTTTTACTGGTTGAGTAGAGTTTTGCCGTTGTCCATAAGCCGAGATGTAGTCTTGAAAGAGTTCAGGGCTTTTAAAGCAAATATAAACTCTGTACCCTTTAGAAATTATTACCGTGTAGGGCTACTGGAAGGATAATATTGGTAGCATTGTGTCTGTGAGTTTAACGAGAGTTCCTCACAGATTGGATTTAAAGCTATCAAAAGCCCTTGAAGGTCCTGGCTTCCTATGTTCACCAATTTACTGATACGCAAAGCGCTTCAGCAAGCCCCATTATAAATTAGTATAGTATCTGATAATTCCAGTGCTTTCGTTGGGCAGGTGCGCATGCCTCCTATAATGGCTATACAGTCAGATCTGTGCTTGACTTTTGGTCCCCTGGACAGTGCTTAGTACGTAATAATCGGTTTTGTCGCTGCATTGAATGCCCAAAACATCAGTTTGGGAAATATCCCCCATGTTTTACCATAAAGCCTCTGACAGCCTAGTTGTTAACAGCTATGAGATGTTACTATCAGTTGAACCCTAAATGATTCACCTCTTGCGATAGCTCAATCTCCGAAATTTCTCAGTCAGTTTAATGGCTGCCTGCAATCTAGAGGTAATGTTGTCCTCATTGTAAGCTACCACAAAGATGTCGTGAACTCATAGAAAAACTCCTTAGTCTCATCGTCCTTTTCTTCCGTCGGAGTGTGCAAACAAATTAGGCTGATGTTGTTAATTTTCGCCTTTATGCCGATTGTGGCGATTCGCTCACTAATGAGGGTGAATCTCAATCGAATACACCGCCACCATCTGAATGTCAAAGTCGAACGCCGGGTAGCAGGAGTGAAAGGAATTCCAACTCAGGCGCTGTGCGCATCAGCAGGGCAGGCCTTCATTGCTTCTTTTATACCGATGCAAACCATTAAGTGCAATTTTCTTAGTTTTTTGGTTGCAGTTATTTGTATAGCCTTGGTCCACCATGCTAAGAATGCATAGGTTCCTATTGGCTTTACGGCAGTGTTGACTGAACAATAGGTCAATTTGGGAGTAAAGCACCATGTTTTACCAAAAAGTCGCGTACAGAAAAAGAAAGTCTTCATCGCGTTGTTGGTAACAGTGTTTAATAAAAAGTTCAGCTTCGCCCAAAATGAGTCATACATCATTTTTCCTTCGAGTGAATGGTAAAATAATAAAATCGATCAATAAGTACATAACTCACTCTATTTGCTCCTAAGAACCATATATGTATGCTCATCAAGCTCGATAAATAAGAAATCTCCCTAAGCTTATATGTACTCCAATAAACCGGCGGGATTTGCTTAATAATAGACAATTTAATCTCTACCGTAAGTGTTAACCATTTTCACGAGACACTCTTATAATTTTCAATTCGAAACTGTTTGTATTATATCTAAACTTATTTAGGAAAGTTGGGTGTCATTTTAAAACGGATGCATCACTAAATAAAACTTTCCTAATTTAACTTTGAAAACTTTTGCGCGCGCAATTACTGAAATACGCTGTGCCGTTTTATATGCGAAAGAGCATTTATGCTAGCACATTGACGTTATTTATATGTAACTTACAAATAAACATATCTACATAAGTATGTGTGCATGTATACATATTAATATGTACGTATTTCCAACATTATTTAAGGTTATTTTACGTATTTATGCTTCACCATAAACTCCTCACATGTTCGACTCCCTCATGAATTTGCATGTGACGTATTTGTAAAATAGTTTATTGTCTTGCTAGCGTAATTTTTATTTTTATAGCTCCGAGTTTTAAAGTGATGCGAAAAATATCTATCACTCACATTTTTAAAACACAAAACTTGAAACAACAAAACCGCAAAGCTTTTTACGCCTATCTTTAAATTCGAAACTGACAGTTGAGAAAACATCGATCTAGAAAAATCGATGACAAACAACCAAGCAAGCAAGAAGCACAAAAAGTTTTCCACCGTCTCATCCTCTTTAAGGCAGGATGGTCAAATGGAATTGTAATTTACGCCTATCACAGTCAGGTGTTGTGTGCAGTCCCGTCTGCTCAGTAAGAGCAAAAAACTAGATTGATCTTCTGAGATTGAAGGCCACATGAGTTTTGCCTACCTGCATCCCCTCGATGCCTCCCAGTCATTGCTGAGCGAATTATTCATCCAGTTTCTGATTGTAGCTTCGATGACCGAAGTGTGGAGTGCTATAACTGGTTGCGGATCGAGGAATGCCTGGTCTAAGTCAACTGTGGCCAAATGTTCAGATGTCTTATTACCAGGTACTCCCGAGTGACCTGGAACCCAGAGTAAAGCAAGCTCGTTATGTTTACCAATATAATTTAGCATTGCCGAACTAGTTTGGAAATACTTAGATAGAGGGCTGGCCAATGCGTTAAGTGCAGCTTGGTTGTCACTGCAAATACGTAAACTTCTTCCCCTCCACCTATTTTTCACCACGTAGTCCATGGCTTTGACGATTGCA
>NW_023458560.1:32594455-32605764 GCF_013731165.1 Rhagoletis pomonella
GCTTCCTGTTGTTTTTTAAGGCTTCTTGGAACGATTAAGGCCCGTTTTCTCCACTGCCTGTTAAAGTTAACAGTGCTTTGACTGCCCGTAAAATATGTCGCTCACATGCATATAACCGGCAGTCGCTAACGGGAATAACGATGTTTAAGTTAAACAGTTTAACGGAGATAGGTAAATTGAACAGACAGTCGAGAAAACGACCCTTAATTCCCGTATATGCATGCCTGTCCTTTCTGCACTTCTCGTTCTTCAACTATGGTTTTACGCTAACTCGAACTACCGCCTTAATTATGATTAGTTAACGTTATGATCGTATTTTGGCATTTCCATTCATTAGCAGCTAATATATCTACAAAAATCTTAAAAAAGAGTATGCAAATTTTATCAAAAAGCAACACTGGTAGATCCGTTTCGTAGAATAAGTAAATCTAGCTGTAGCTCGCAATCGTTGCATTGCACTATGGTATGGCGACTATCATTTGCTGGCCAAAAGTCGTGAAGTAACCAAATTGATTTGAAATTTCGTATTCGAGAGTTTTTGAGGTCGCTGATTTCGAATATGATGCCAGATGTTTTTAATTCAAAATGGCGGATCCAATATCGCTACCGAATTTTATAATTTTTTCCTTTTTAACCTAAAGCTTTTATATGAAGGGGGTTTTCGAGATCGCTGATTTCGAATCCGATGTAAGATTTTTGAGACTCAAAATAGCGGATCCAATATGGCGAGCAAATTCTAGAATTTATTCCTTTTCACCAAAAACTCATATAAAAATGGGGGAGTTTCGAGGTCGCTGATTTCAAATATAATTTTTGAAATTCAAAATGGCGGATCCAATATAGCGCCCAAATTTTACCAATATTTCCTTTTCTCCAAAAAAAAGCGGAATTTTTCATTGGATGCCTTTTTAAGGACTTTTCTTAGTTTATGCGTTCGTGGAATTTACACAAACTGTTCTCAAAGTAACGGCTAAATCCACTTGGCCTCTTTTATTAGCAGCTGTGGAAATAACACGAAGCGTTAAGTCTACGTCTAAAAAATATTTGCGCTGTCGATGATATTTCTTCCATTTTTCACATATTTTCTTGCATACCACTCTTTCTTTTTTCTTTATCTAGGTGTTATATTCATCGGATGTGCTCCCTTTACTAATATTTCCCAACCTAAGGTTTAAAATGGCGGCCTCTTTTGGATCTTTATTGATTGCTTCTTTCCAAACAGCAAAACATACGTAGAAGTTTACTAAGAAAAAAAACCCATTTTACAAAAAAAGCAAAAAAGTGCAGCATGATTCTCAGCCAACAAACTCTAAATTGCACCCTTTCAATGTCCACGGAGTTTGAAGACCGCCAAATGAAGCCAATTTTTTATAGCTCCACTTAAAGTGAGATATTATTACACAAATTATAGTTTATTTTGAAGGAGGAGTTTCATTTTTACTTAGCAAGCTATGTACAAACTTTTTTTTTTGTTAATTACACAAATGTTACCTTTGTTATTCATTTCCATTCTTTTTTTAATAACTTTATTAGTCGAAGAAATATTTCACTTCGAACTACAAGAACTCTGAATACGAAAGAAAAAAAAATATGTAAACTTTTTGTAGATATGTCAACTTTAACGGCTGGTATCATAACGGGAAAACAATTTAAGAAAATACTGAGTATGCACTTTTTTGCTTTGGTCAATTAGTTTAGTAATAGGGCGAAAAAAATCGATTTATCGATACTTTAAAAAATTACTTTTGGCCAACAAATAACTGTTCCCAGACCATAGTGCATTGTTATCGCCGTTGCTCTGCTTCTCTTTGTCTAAGGAAAGTGCGAAAAGCATTTAAATTATGCAAGACACATTAACGTGGATTATTATGCAGCAGCGGCGCCGCCACTTCATGCACTCTGTTTTCAGAAGAAGCTACTCAAACATACATACATACATACATTTAAGCATTACTTTATGGCAAAAATACCGTTGCACTTACCCCTACCTAACGCACTAAACAAAATTGCATTTAATGTACTTCAGTAGAAGTGTTAAATGCGTTAACCAAATATTTTTGGTTACGTCGGTGTGTGCGTCTGGCTGTTTGAATTGTAGTAAGTGAGGTGCACTTCTAGGGTAAGTAAGTTGCAAAAGGTAATAAAATTTGATTCTACTCGTGGATGGTAATATAATTTTGTTTGCAGAAGCGCACAGGTATACTTAATAGCAAACGTGCGTACGGACAAGATGCGAGTGGGAAAAAAGGAATGCTTGAAATTTTTTACTTTACTGGATAGTTTGGTAAATGGTGATTTGCTCGGTGTGTATGAAGTCTTTTCAACTATAGCGTGTCCAGACTTTTCAAGCCTAACCGCGATGACGAAGAACAATTTGAAGGCGAATGTAATACGACGTTTCCACGATTCGTAATTCGATCTCTCATTCGTAATTCGCTCTCTCATTCGTCATTCGCTCACCGATTACCCTTCGAATTACGCAATTCGCCATACAAAATTTTGAGAGCAAATTATCTCATTTGTAGGTAATTCATATCGAATTACCATGCGAATGACGAACGAATCGGTGCCTTTCCTAATAGCAATTGGAAATATATCGAAATCTTCTCCGGCCTGGTCCCATTTCCTCGCACTTTTTATAGTTGCTGGGAAATCTTTGATGATAACTTAAATTTTTGCTCCATCTTCGATATTTGCAGTACTCAGAAATAAAAAATACCGAAGAGCAAGAAGAAGAAGTACAGCTGCCAAACGAGTTACGAATGTGTCGTGGAAACAGGGTAATTCACGAATTACTTAGAGAGCATATTACGAATCGTGGAAACGTCGTATGAAAAGGTAGACGTATAAGCAGATGAATACATAGATAAATGCGAAGATGAATATGAAGGCAAAAAAGAATACTAAGACAAATAACGAGACAAATATGATTAATAATACGAACACGAAGCCGAATACGAAGCGTGAAAAATTCCCAAAAATCAACGGTAATTTTTAGCTACTTAAAATTGGCATTTATTTTTACTATACTAAAATTAATTATACTAAAACTGCATACTAAAAATTTTTTCTAATAAATCGAATCGAAAAATTTCAAATTTCGATGAAAATTTCTTACTTTTCCCGAGGTCGGTATGAATTTAAAACAAGTAAGAGCAGCGCTGTCTTCAGCTATGCCGAAGGCTTCATACCTTTCAAGAACATCTTAAAATTTGACTTTAACAGATTTGAAAAAATTTATATATTTACAGCATACATAGATAGAGGTGATACATATATAAAAAAATCACATCCAAACAGAGGTTTGGAAGGTATCAGAGGTATAAGGTATATAGCACCAATCTAAGTGATTTTCACTGCTGTGTGATCGGCATGTAAACCGGTAAGACAATTTAATGGGTTTAGCTTCCTACATAAAGGAGATATATCGCAAAAACTGGTATCTGAACAATCGGTGGTATAAGAGATAAAGCTTATACAGCATAGATTTTGACGATTTTCTCAGTCGATTTTGTATTATTATTTATAATATATATTATTATATAATTATATTATTATATATAATAGCTTACGAAATTGATCGGTTTTAGCTCTCCAAATAAAGGAGCATATCTATTGCCATATCTGAGCAATCAGTTGTATGGAGGCAATAAATAGTTTGTAGTGACCCCATCTTTGTTATTTTGACTGTAAGTATTCTGTTAATAATGAGTGAAAACGGTACGAATTTTCATGTTTCTAGCTGGCTATATGGAGAAGTTATAACAAAGAATCTCATATCTGAACAATCAGTTGTATGGAGGCTATAGGTTATACCGACCCGATCTTTGTAAATTTCACTGTAAGTAATCTGTTGATATTGGGTGGAAGTATTGCAAAATTGCATGTTCCTAGCTAGATGGAAGAGTGATAACGATCAGCAGTATGGTAGCTATATGTTACAGTGGTCCGATTCTTCCGGTTCCGACAAATGATTAATACATTATAAAAATATACCCACCTACCGAATTTCATCCGGATATCTTGAAAACTGAGAGACTAGATTGCATACAAACAGACGGACAGACAGACAGACAGACATAGCTAAATCGACTCAGCTCGCCGTTCTGATCATTTAAGTATACATTTTAATGGGTCTATCTCTTCTTATTCTGGTACTTACAAACATCGGACCAAAGTTATAATACCATTTCATGCTCATGCAAGGTATAAATATCTGTATGTAGTACATTAGGGCGGATCAGTGTGTGGGAGATTTTTTCGACTATGCGCGTATAGCGGAGAAGCATTCTACGCGTAATTCTAAGCAAATTTGCCGAAGAAACCATGGGTATAAAATCAATTTGGAGTTCGCCTAATTGCGGAAATTGCTTTCTTAGCATTTGTTATAGTGCCAATAAGAAGTGCTTAAGTTTGGCATAAACATGCCAATAGAACTTTTTGGGTTGAGGAATCCATTTCTGCACTTATCTTTTTCTTAAAACTTCTACTAGAGGTCGCAACAGGGAAAATTTTCACACTTTCCTCGAAACCTATTTTCGAAATTTGGCAAACTCCAAATTGATTTTAGATGCATTGTTTTTTTCGGAAATTTTTATTAGAATTACTCGAAGAATCTTCATAAGCTATACGCGCATAGTCAAGAAAAATTGAACCGCCCTAATAGACATGAGTAATTTATAGTTATGCGAGTTCATAACTAGGCGGCCGCGCGTCATAACTGGCGGTGGGGCAAAAAAGATTGAAGTGGACAAATCAGTTTTGAGAGCCCAAATATGAACCGATTTCAAGAGTTTTTTTTAATAAAAGATAATTAAATTTTGCGTCGATCTATCCGTGGTGATTTTTTAATAAAAGCTCTGGTTTCTTATTTATTTATGTTGAAAAATAAAAGAAAAAAAAATTTTCGTTTGAATGCTTCCACTTTTTTGGAAAACACTTAAAATTGATTTCAAATGTCTGCAATTATTTAAAAAATTATTCATAAGCATTTTTCCATAGGACACATTTAATTCAAAAATGTATTAAATTTGTTATCTTTACTAAAATATATTTTGAATGCTCCCAATTTCTACAGGGTCTGTTTTTCTACATTTCAACTTTTCTTCTAAATGGTTTTTATTTAGCGATTTCACACTGACATTCGCCATCTCAGTTGCTACATTTAGAATTTCACACAATCTGCGATGCTGTTTAACCTCAATTTTAAGTTAACATCATTTTGAAATTAATTTTTTAGCAAACTAACAAACACACTGCGTAGCGCACACAAACACTTTGCGAAAGGTGAAAGATAAGTCAACTGAAATAAGTTGAAGTTCTACTGCGTACTCTATCGCCTTTGTTAGTTGGTGTTCTTGCGCTGATTTTCCGAGAAGAATGTGCTTTGGTTGGTTGCGGTTGTGGCAACGACAGCTGCTTTTCTTGCCGCTGACACTTCTGTTGCAACTTTTGCATGTCTCGGTTGTAGCTGGTTTTCCTTTGTTTGCATTGTTAACACTTGGTCGCAGCAGAAATTTCCGCAGATAATGTGCAACAAATGCAGGGAAATATGTAATTTGTATAAAAAGTTTTCATAGTAGTGTGATTTTCTAAATCTACTTTAAGCGATGAGTTGATTGTGATTTTAATTAACTAATTAACTGCAAATAGATTTTCGAAGAAAATGTAGTAAATATGTATGTTCTCACTCTAAGCGTAATTTCTGTTTGATGTCGCCTGATAAAACAGTATAATCGGGGAGAAAACATTATAGAGAATACACTCAGAAAAAAAAATATTCCTTGATGATAGGTAAAAAATACACTGAGAAAAGAGTTTAGTTACGTCAACCAAATATGTTTATATCAACACATGATTTGGTTATAGTTACACTGTTTGGTTATAGTTACCAAATCATGTGTTGAGATAAATATATTTGGCTGACTTTTTTCTGAGTGTATATTATCCTCAGGAAATATTACCTTGAAATGGCTCCAATGACATGGCTGCTTAATATGAGTAAACGATTTGACTCAGTTTATGGAAAATGTGTTTCCTTAGATTTTAGGAAAAATTTACTTGCCATTTCATCCCCCGTGAAAGGAATAAGTATGTCATTTTGCTCGTGGCGCTCAAACAGTGGCAATGGCTGACACAGCAAAGCTCTGGACTGCTAGTCCAGAGATGCAAGGTTCGAGTCCCAGAGCAGGAATTTTTTTTATAAATATTTTTTTTTTCTTTTCTAATTTTAATTTTTGAAATTGTATTTAAAAAAAAATATCTAATTTATTTTTTATGGTATTCGAGTATTTAGGTTTTTCCATATATGAATTTAATTTTACAATTTTTAATTTATATTTAAATTGAAATAATTGACTTACCTTACTCTAACCACCGCCAAACGGATTCGAACCTGCGATCTCAGAACCAGAAGCAGTAGTCTTCAGTCTTCACTAAACGCCGCAGCCGACATTTGGCAGGGAAGCAATTAACTTTGTCTTAACAGCATTGACAAAATTCAAAATTATTTAAGAAAATTATTATTTATTGAGTAAATTTACTTCCTCAAATCAATGACGCCCTATTTTTAGCATGAACCCGAATTAAGGAAAACCTTCTCAAATTGAGTAAATTTTTCGTAATATTAAGGAAAAAACAGTAACTCGAAAATAAGGATACTCTTTTCTTGTTTTAAGGAAATGCTTTCATCTGAGTGTAGCAAAAGTTACATACTTTTATCCGCAGAATCCGAATCTGTAATAAGAAAATGTATGCCCCATTTAAAAAACTAGAAATCCGGCCAGTTTAACCGTTAATACAACCAAAAGACAGAGCATCCCAGATTTCCTATACAAAACATTTTCCTGCATTTTTTTTTGTTATCTTGCTCAGAAAAGCGTTGGATAAATTACATAAGTGGCAAGGATTGGAATCAGTGTAGCGAAATGAATTCATGAACCTCTCTGTCAATTTGAGTCTTGGTAGAAATCCACCCGCATCACCATCTGGGAAGTCCAAGATTTCACAATCGGAATGATTATGCCCACGTGTACTGGAATAAGTGCTACATGAGAATATTATGATGAAGTTTTAGAAATGCCAAGTGAAGCTAAATCATATCCATCTCGTATTTCCAAAAGATGAAACCTTTCCTTTCCTCTGCGGATCTAAAGCGACGGCAAAGAGATGGGCAGCACACTTTTATGCCTATTCGTCAGGCGCGCATTCAAACGACTTTATTCAGCCTAAGAGTTCGTTATGAATCTTATCAGTCACGAAATTTCCATTGTCGAGTGGTGGTACATCGACACCGTCGTTCTCCACTTGGTGCTCGGTGAGAGTAATTCACCATGGCCCTGACACCTTTCGTAACTCTCCTAACTTTCTGAAAACATTTTCGGTTCATTTACATACATATCTACCGGATAGCATATCAAGCTTTTCGTCATTTTGAAAGAGAAAATAAAGACATGGTATTTTCGTGCACTTTCTGAAATAATGCGTTTCTTTGCTAATGCGTTAAATCATCTATCTATACATAGTATAAAGGAAAGTCAAGATTTTTTGTACGCGGTAATCTCGAAAACCACTCAACGGATTTTGACGAGATTTTCTCTAATCTACTCTGTATCGACAGGAGAGTGACCTTTTTTACTTAGAATTTTAATAGGGTTGCCACCTGTCTAAAAGACTATAAGATCCGCACCGTTCGTTGGATTACAAAAGATGAGGTGTCAAATGAAAGGGATTGGCCTCTAGAAAGGCATTCATGTTTTTTTAAATAGGGGTGCCACCTGTTCATAAAATTACTATATTCAATCATAATAAGCGTAGGCATCAGTAACTGCACCATCACTGTCAAACGGAAAGACTTAGCCTCTACATGTGCAATAATGTATTATTTTTTTGAGTAGGGTTGCCACCTATTTAAAAGTTAAAAGATTTTCGCCGTTCGTTGGATTACAAAATGAGATACCAAATGAAAGGGCCTTGGCATGTACAAAAGCTTTCATTTTTTTAATAGGGTTGCCAACTATTTAAGAAATTCTATCTTCTATACGTAGTATAAAGGAAAGTCGAGATATTTTGACCACGCTAATCTCAAAAACGATAGGAATATTATATTTAGTACTTTGAATTCCTATAGGGTTGCCATCTGTCTAAAAAATTATTGGATCCGTATTGTTTGTTGGATTACAAGAAATGAGGTGTAAAATTTAAAGGGCTAGGCTTTTAGATGTTCAATAATATGTTACTTTTTGAGTAGAGTTGCTACTTTTTAAAAATTGTAAGAAATTCTCCGTTTGTTGGACTAAAATCTGAGGTACCAAATGAAAGGATATGGTCTCTGCAGTAGTGGGGTTGCCACCTATTAAAAATTATGTGTGTATGATACGCGAGGGCACTTTTTGTTTATGGCATTCGATTTGCACAGTTCATTCGATTTAAAAAAGTGAGCTGTCAAAGGAAAAGGCTTGACCTTCCCATTTGCATTAAGATTTTATTTATCGAAGAGGGTTGCAACCTGTGCGAAAAATTAAAAAATGTGGGCAGTTCGTTAGATTACACGAAGTGAGGTGTCAAATGAAAGGGCTTGACCTCCAGATGCGCAATTACATATTATTTTTTAGTACGGCTGCGACCTGTTTAGTTGTCAATCGCATCTTATTTAATATCTACACATTCTGCGTATGGAGAAGCCTCGCGCATACGAGGCCGGACGGTTTATTCATAAAGTAGTCAATTATTGTGTTCGAAATTTTTATTGTTTAATTGTTTTTAAAATTAAATATTTATCTATATATGGCAGGCGGGGATGAAGGGGGAAGGATCAAACTCGCTTCTATCGTTTGACCCAAGTATTTTGACAACTCGAGTACATATATTTTTTACAATCAAATTAAATTCGAGTTAAAAACCGGTGGTAAGCCTCTTAAAAATATTTTCATGCTAAAAGCTTACACCTCTTTCGTCTGTCACACATAATTCCTGTAATTCAAATTGAATTTGACTTACTTTTCAAATAGGTGGCACCCCTCTTACGCTTAGTTAAGAAGCAAAGCTATTTGCTACCTATTACGATTGATAAACGAATTGTAATAATTCATTCAACGTAGTAAAGAATTTTAAGTTATTTTTTTTAACAGGTGGTAACCCTTTAAAATAAAAATAAAACCTTATTGCATATCTGCAGGCCAATTTGACGCTTCCGTTTTGAAAATAGAATGAACTAGATGAACCTAAACAACTCGATATACCTACAACACAAATTTTCAATTTCAAGCTGTATTTACCATGAAAGGGTGAAAAGCAAATTGCGCTTCGAATTAAGCGTCCTAAAATTCACTAAGATACAAATTTGCATTTAAATCCGTCTAGAATTCTATTTTTGGGCCAAAGATACATGCACAAGCTCTATATAAAAAGTTCGGTTCCACATTTAATTTAATAATTTAATTAAAATACTCTTTTTTATCAATCTTAAACAATGTTAGAAATATGTTATATTGTTTTGCTATGCAAGCAACTTGATAATCCATAAAGTTTCTTTTACCATTTCAAACCACTCAGCGATTCATCATACTTATCCACTTTTAAAAATGAGTTCTGTAGTGCTCGTAAAGTTCAGAAAAAACACTTCAAATTAATGCATAAAATTACTCACCGTTTACGACCAACACAAAATAGTACCTATGTTTAGAAGCAAGTGGTGCATGTTGCACTTGTGCTCGCAAAAAGATAAGAAATGAACAATATACTCGTATGCATGTAAAACCAAAAAAAGGGGTGCACCAAAGCTGATGTGTAAAAATTTTAGTCGAAAGCGAAAGAAATAAATATATAAAAAATATTATCTACTAAGTAAAACTCATTTCGAGCGAAAGAATAGAGCAGAACTTAGCATATTGCATAATGAAAAAAAAATTTAAAAATGAAACAAGACATGCAAGCAACAGCTGCATAGTCCGTAGAAGGGAACGAGCAACGGGTAGATTCAAAACTATTCTAGCTTAGAGTGACGTAAATGCATAACGTTTAATGACAAAACACCATTGCATAACATAAAAAATCGAGCAGGTGAAGCTTAAGCATAGACAAAATGTTTCAGAAAGTGAAGCGTGAAACAAAACAAAGCACAGACAAAAATTGGCAAAAAAAAAGCGAAAGGAATAAAAGTGGAGAAAGGAGGACACAAATATCTTCTAGGTTATTAAACATAAAAGCCACGCCCTGTACGCTGAGTGCATTTTGTTGCGAGCAAAAGTGACAGGCAAACTTATGTATATATGTACATACCACATACATACGTACATATGCAAGCGATAGTAACAACGTTAGAAGCACTATTTTCTCTTTTGCTCGAAAGCACTACAAATGCTAAGGATAAACAACAACAAGAACAAATTTTCGAAAGAAAAAAGATTTATGTAGAAACAAAAGGCGAAGATGTAAGAACATTGGAAAATTTGCTGCAAGGTTACAAGTGCTTTTGAGATGCTCTTCATTTAGGTTGCACACGACGGGAATGGAGTCAGTGGAGGTAGTATCAGTATTTGTGTATATAAATGGGTATAAACTTTCTTATTTGTGTGCCTGAAAGTAGTTAGTGAAACATTTTTACTGTGCATTCAACGTAGAATATCACTGAAAGTACATAGTTTCTGCCATTTGTAATTCACTCACATGTAAATATACACATATATTTGTATCAACATTAAGGTGGAAAAAAAATTTAAATGTTAAGCTCTCAGTCCCTAGGATTTTTCTAAATGGAAACAACTATACTCGTATTTTTTCTTTAAAAAAAATATAGATATTTATAACCGCCTTAAAGCCCACGGAGTTTTCCAAGTTTTTTATATGGGATAAAACCATTTTCGTAGAAATCGTATAGATTTCTTGAAAATGAATATTTTTCGATCGAAAATTTCTGTTTATTTCCAGGAGATTTCCAACAACAATGCCCAATTATATATTTAACCTTTTTTTTTATTTAAAATTTTTTATAGGACCCCAAAATACCCTAAAAATTACAATGGGGAGACCTATAAAAAATCGTTAGTATTAAAAAATTGTAAAATAAACAATTTGGTGTTATTATTGGAATTTTCCTGAAGAGAAAAAGAGTTTTCCGATTGAAATATATTGATTTTCAAGAATTCTATACCAATTCTATGAAAGTTTTTTCCATATAAAATGCATGGGAAACTTCATTAGCTTTGGGGCAGTTATAAAAATTATTTTTTTTAACAAAAAAATACGGGTATTCTTTTATTTTCATTTAGAAAAATCGTAGAGAACGGTAGTTAAACAAACAATTTTTTTTT
>NW_023458560.1:32605774-32613203 GCF_013731165.1 Rhagoletis pomonella
TCTCTCCTTTTCTTTATCTTTTTTCTTCTCTCATCCTAATCCCTTTCTTTGTCTTCATTCTTTTCTTCATCTACATACATATTCAACCTCAGCTTATTTATTATTTAAATTTAACTTCAATCCGTCCTTATATTTAAGTATGTATCTTTGTTGTTATTTTTATCTTTGGCTTTATTCCTTTCTTTATCAACATATTTAATTTTATCTTCATCATTGTATTATTATTATTAATTTATGTAAATTTATATCTATATAAATATTAATAGACTAACATAAATTTCGTCCGCCTTCGATTGGGGATTCTACAGAATGGATTTCAAAACTAAGAACACCTTTGGAAAGGTATTTTTCCGTAGATAAGGAGAGTTTTAATCGTTTCAAATTGGTTGAAAATTGCGGCCAAAATCTTCGTTTAAAAATTTCCGAATTTGTGTATACATAGTTGTTGTTGCGACCTGCTCAATTTGATTTGGTTTTGCATTTTGGTTTACTTCGTATTTAAAATTAAACTTTATAAAGATAAATGTGATGATGGAGAAACAAATGATAACATTTAAGACAAAAAGGTGAAGGCAAAATTGAAGATAAACAGCAAAATGAAAACAATGAGAATAAGAAATACATAAGAATTAGGGTAACCCAAAGATTAAAAAAATGTATTGTAATTTTTCAGTAGTAATCGAAATAAATTCAGTCGTAAAATATATAGTCATTATATATCAAAATTTATCGAGTTATCGAGTGTTTATTGAGTTATCGCAACGTATCAATATATTTAAATTGATCCACGTTTATTGTGTTGTTAAAATTTATAGACACAAAAACTTGGTTGTAGAAATTTATGCATAGTTATCGAGCTATGGGATTATTGAAATATGGGATTATTGAAATTTGTCAAATTAATGAAATTCATCAAGTTTTCTTTATCTATAAAGTTCTTTCAACTTATAGAGTTATCGATATTTATTGATTTAACGAAATTTGTCGATTTATCGATTCGCAGTTTTTGGAATTTCCAAAAAATATCGAGTTATCGAAATTTCAAGGTTATAAAAATATATCGAGTTACCATTGGTTATGGAATTATATCTTTTGCCAGAGCATAGTGAGTTGTCGAAATTTATCGGTAACATTCGAAAAATATGCAAGTATAAAATTAACCGAGTTATCGAAATTTATAGGGATATGAAAAGTTGATCGAGTTATCGATTTGTATCGAAATATATAAATTTTTGAGCCATCAAAATTTATCGAAACCCCGCAAGGCACAGTTATCGAAAATTATCGAAATTATTCGGGTTTTAAAATTTTGTTGAGTTATGGGGTTTTTGTGTCTTTTGAAATTCATTTAACTATCGATATGTATAAAATTATCGAAATTGATCGATAAACTGGATTGTATCGGGTCAATTCCAAATCTTGGGAAAGACCTCCAAAGACCTTCAAAGATATATACAATTTTTGTCACGCTTTTAGATCCAAAGCAAGAGATTTTCCAGTAAGTAATTTTGTATCTTATAACTTAAACGATGTGCTTAGTTAGAAAACCTCTCCAGGTACTCTTAAATCGCTGCTTGACATTAGTATTAGTGTCAGCTTTGAATTCATTTTTTCGTTTTATATTAAACTATTTTATAAATAAATAAGATATATGTATACCTATAAGTTATAGTATAAGTTTTCAAGCGATGCAAGCTTCCAACAAAACCCATTTTGTTCTCAGATTTATTACTACAGTCAGTTTTAATTCGTTGGGAAATGCCTTGAAAATAAGAATATGTTTGCTGCTTTATTGACATGAAAACAAATGACTGATGAAACTAAATAACGAGGCAGATTAGTTAGAGTTAAGTTAGAGTTAGATGGTATAAAATGTGGAGAATTAAAATGACTTGAATCTGAACAACAAGAAAATATTCTTATAAGGTCACAGATATATGTATAGGGAAGTGTTTGTTTACAAAAAAACTAAGATGCTTAGCTGTTTGCATTATCCATTTAATGCTTTTTTTACAGTCTTCAAAATATTTTCTGCATTGCCAACTTTCGGTTTCAACCATTGTACATATATGTATATGTATACATGAGTATATGTTCATAGATACATACGGCTCAGCAGCTACTGTCGCAGAAAAGTCAAAACTTGTTTTGCAAACGCTGAGGGCATATCAATTTCAACGGTAAAAAGTTTTTTTAGCAGAATAAGCATGCGTGTACATATGTATATATGCAAGCATACATATAAAATAATGTGGTAGTATTCGGCTTATGAATATTAGATTATGCTTATGGCATAATATTTACATATATTACAGAACATATCGCACAGTAAATACAAAAGTGTCACAACTAACAATTTTTCACAATCGTGCATACATTTGTGTTGGTAGTAAAAACCCCCTTCCCACTACAGTAAAACGATTCTTGACATCCCGTTTTCAGTTTACAAAAAAACACCATTAAGTCTCTTTTGATTTTAATGGCGTTGCCTTTGTTACCTTCTTTGCTCTCCTAGAATTTAATGACTTTTGAGTTGTGACTGTTATGTGTTTAATTGCGATATGAACTAACAAATTATGGGGAGCACAATTTGTACCTAATTTGTATGCAAATTATTATACTAAAGCTGTTTTGCTGTAGAGTTATTTATGCGATAATAATAACAATAGAATTTAAATTGCATTTCCTAAACAAAAATTTTACTTAAGCACATGCGCACATATAAACTTAAATGGAGCCATAAAAATGCCTTAATTTTAAGAGGATTTTATTAGGCACTGGCAAAAGTATGGAAAATTCGTTAAATCTAACACTGTTCTGTTCTAAGCCTGTTCTAATATGTTTGTTTTTACGCGTATATGAGGAAATATTATGAGTTGTTTTTTTTTTTAGTGGCACTCCCTTCTCTCGGCAGAAAAATAGCTAAAGCATTCTTCTTACATTTAATTCTACCAATGGAGTTCCAGAAACAAGTGCATTAAAATATAAATCTAGTATTTGACAAATTTTAGCCTTAAAACGTTTATTTAGGCGGAATTACTTATTGTTTCATTGTTAATAAAAAAAAAAATCATAATTATTTTTTTTTTAATAACTTTGGGAAGTTCTCAAATAGAATGTTTATATTAGAGGCAGTGGACGCTGGCACCAAATACAACATATCTGTGAAGTTTCAAAAGTGTACCAGCAAATAAGAAAAAAGTAGGAGCATGCAGAATATCTGTCGCAGCTATTTTATAAATTTTGAAATTTTAAAGTTTTTTAAATTTTAGTAATTTAAGAGGTGTTAATGTTCTTCTTGCCAAAACGAACGAGTCTAGTGTAATAAAACTAGTGTGCCATCAAATGAAAAAAAAAATTGCATTGAGTAAAAGATTACTAGAGGTTAAGAAAAAAAATTCCATTTTTACAAATTTTTATTGAAACACTCGAAACTCATTCTGACATTGTTATATACATTAAGAAAGTAATTTGTATTTGCATAAGGAATACTATGCAAAAATGTTCCAATTTAAGTACTTTTAAATAATATGACTTTTAAGTTAAGGCGTGCGAGTAAACGTCTTAGATGGCTACCATTGGTGCTACGGGGCGTATACTTTACACATGCTCTCGAATCGTTTTGCCTGTTACAAACAACCGTTATGTGAACAAAGTTATAATACCCTTGTGCACAAGTGCGCTCGGGTATAAAAATAGTAATGTAGATACATATACCAAATAAATGAGCATTTTCAACTTACACGCACTTCATTATTCCTCGTAATTTAAATTTATTCACATGGTTGTATAAATATGTAAGCAATTTAAATCTTTAGTTTTTTGCTAAGAAAAAACATAAATGCAATAACAGCATCAAAACAAGAATAGCTACGCAATAAATTTACTGAAATATCAATTTGTTAGATAGCAGCTCTGGCTGGGTCTTATTCAGCTTTTGAGTGATACAGATTATTATAGTGCGTACAGTGCTGGTGCGAAATCTGCAATTAGCTCAACAAATTTGCACTCAATTTAGCCATTAAATATGTCCAAGTATGCATATTAGGGCGGGTCGAAAATCTAATTTTTCTCAAATCCCTTGGTAATCGTGAAAATATATTGTATCATGAAGTCAACAACAAGCCTGAAAAATATTGGTATTTTATTTTAAATGTAAGAGCCAGCGCATCGACCGCCAAGTGACACACAGCACACTAGTCGAATAAGACCAATTCTTGTTAAAAATTCCGGGTTCAGCAAAAAGGTTTGGGGCCTATTATTAAATAATGAATCCGTTAACGCAAAAGATAAAGTCAAATATCATTTATTGCAGTCCTTTAGCTTATCGTTAATCTCAAAGTTATCTATTTTCAATAAAATTTTAATTGTTCTCTTGATAATTGCACTGGCCTATAGTCGACAGATGTAAAGAACAGCATTAATATTAGCTATAGTTTGCAAATTTTTGCAAATGTAGGAACAATTTCGGTAGCTCTAATAGAAAAGCCATTATTTTCCATCATCGGGGAAACATTTTGTTTATGCAAACGAGTATGGAAACACTGAAAAGGAACAACTTCTAGAAACACTAATTACTTTACTTATGTTTATGCACACAATATAAAAATTGCAAATATAGGAAAATGACAAAAAATTCGGTTCAACTTTTTTTTTTTTAATTTAAAATAATTTGTTTATAATCTGAACGATTTTCATCATATTATTATCAGATATCATTAAGTCTCGCCTTCAATTTGGGAATTATGTATTACGTACCGATCGAGTGACATTTACCAAGTTTTTATCGAAAAACTTAAGTGGATCTTCAGTATTTTTCTAAAAAAATTTCTCTTCAATTGCATAAATAACTTTAAATTGAAAGAATCGGATTACAGAAAAGTTTGCCAGGGAGTGACTTTCGTTTCGTTCAAGCTGAATGCAAAGCAATATCGTTCAATTGGAGAGTCCTCAAAAGGATTTCCCAGGATATGTTAAAGAATATTGCATTTACCTATAGTCACTTTTTCATATAATGGAATTAACTAAAATATTTATGTATATCTAAACACTTATGGCACGTCCCCTACTTTCATATAAGGGCAAATTTAGAGACCGCGAAAAATGTGCTTCTTCGGTGACTAAAGAAACCAAATCCGCACCAATTTTCAAGACTGCATAAATAGATTTAAAATGGCCGTTTCTCACCCTAATTGTATTATGTTAATATATGTAAATACTTATATGCTTGAAACTGTATTGTTTTCTATCTACTGACTTCAGACAGGTCGACTTCATATTGCTGGAGTAATTTCACGCGCAAAATGATAAATTCGATGCACATATATATTCTCAATCAGATATCTTCCCAGTTGGCAAAGTAAGCAATAAAGGGCCTTCTTAGGAGCCCTTCTCTTTGATACTTGCTTACTTTGAAGTAATAAGCCTTCAACTCTCAACACTTTTTTAATTATTTTGTGCAAGAAAAAATTATACGCAGCACAAAATATAAAAATAAAATATAAAAATAAAATAAATGAAAATATAGACGAAGCTGAATCCTCAAGCTGCAAGACGAAAATCAGCGCAGTAGTGAAGAATTGCATCCGTAGGAAAGTTGTCATTGTACGAGCGAAGTCAAATATCAGAAAGTTGTATACATACATATTTTGTCAATGGAAAGCAATTTGTATTCAGCTCTGTCTTCATCTTCATCCCCATCTTTAAATTTGCTTCTACACTCTTTACAAGCTTAGAACTTCCAATAGAGCTCCTAAAGGCATGGTTTAATTGAAAACGTCCTGCCTGAAAATTTTTACTCAGAAACGTTTTTCGTTTTGCAGACTGGGTACATGCGAAAATATTTTTGTTCACATACATACCTATCTGCATACATATCTATGTATTATGTTCAAGTTTATTTCAAACTTTTGACATTTATGACTGCTATTTAGCATCAAAGCTTGACTAACTTATTTAAGAGGTTTTATATAATTGTTGATTTTCAATGTTCAACAATTTGTTATGGGAATATTTGCCTAAAGGAATTTAATTTAATATGCTATGTATGTATGTGTACAATTGATTGCGCATTGCTGTCATCACCATAGATTTTCAATTGTTTTGCAAACAAAAGTAATGTGATTTGAGAGAATTTACAAAGCAAAATTATTACAAGCGTAAACAAAAAATTCTTTTAACAAGTTGTGGTATCTTGCTGGAAATATTTGAACAAAACATAAGTAAATACATATGTGTGTAACATAAAGTTGAATATTTTTGAATATTTAGTTTCGGTAGTACTTGGATAAAAATTTCCTCATATATTGGATTCGGGACTAGAGTGAGGAGGAATTCACTGACCTGCGCGTATATTTGAGCCAATAGGCGACTCGAACCGCTTTGGTCTGGTTTTTGCGCTAGCCTGGCAGAAATAACGAAAATGCAGCTCTTGAAATTCCTCACCTTCATTTTGGAGGCAGCAAGTATTCGGAAGTTGATGCTTTAATTGCTATTTCTGGCAAAATCGAAGCCCTTCACAATGAAAAACTATGTTCTCGATTGAATATAATAAAGGGAATATTAACTTCCGTTTTGAGGTAAATATTGCCTCCTAAAAGAGATCTGCAGCGTTGAAGTGTAATATGACTGAACTAATAGACGGAGAGCTCATGACCAAAAAACTCATCATACTTCAGATCGATTGACATTTTTTGTGAGCTTAGCTTTTTAATATATAAATCGCGATCCGTAGGGCTGGCTGATGAACAGCGGTCTTGACCATGAGCTTTAACTTTTAAAGATGTCAATAAAAACCGATTACTCAGCATACTTCAGATGTCTTGAAATTCTGATAGGATTTTATTTACAGTATATAGAAAATGAATGAACGGTTGCCTGCCCATTCGTATGATCTTAAAGTACTGCCAGTCCATGTTGAAAGTGCATTGCTGCAAGTATAAGTGAGATACCGTAAAATTAACAAAGGTCGCGTCACTGTAACCTATTATATCCTCCATACAACTGATTGTTCAGGGGTTTTACTGTAAAACTCATTTATTTGGACTGCTAAAACACATACATTTCGTAAACTATTCTTTAAATAATAATACAAAGTTCACTGAAAAAATCGTCAAAATCTATGCTGTATAAGCTTTATCTCTTATACCTCTGATTGTTCAGATACCAGTTATTACGATATATCTCCTTTATGTAGGAGTCTTAATCCATTAAATTGTGTTATCGGTTTACATGCCGATCACACAGCAGTGAAAATCACTTAGATTGGTGCTATAAAAGGTATATCTTCCATATCTCTGATTGTTTAGATATGGTTTTTCATATATGTATGTATTAGACTCCTGCGCAATTCCATTTAAACGGCCCAACAAGACATCCGATCGCCGCGCAAATACTTTCCATCCCCTACTTTCATCGTTCGGGTCAATTG
>NW_023458560.1:32613603-32613731 GCF_013731165.1 Rhagoletis pomonella
CGACGAGCAAAACGTACTTTCAACTAAAATGCTGATATACATACCTATGTACATATGTATGTATATGCATAGATACATACATATGTGCATAGATACGTATGTGCATAGATACGTATGTGCATAGATAC
>NW_023458560.1:32613741-32617949 GCF_013731165.1 Rhagoletis pomonella
TATGTGCATAGATACGTATGTGCATAGATACGTATGTGCATAGATACGTATGTGCATAGATACATATATATGTAAGTGTCCGCATATATTTTTTCTCGTCACTTGTTCTGTCGCTTCACTGCAGCAAAACCAAGTTGTGAGGAAAACCCTGACGATATGCGTAGAATTGAAACCATGGGTTCATATTAAATAAATTTATGTATGCATGGACATATGTACATATGTTAAAATGTAGTTTCGATTTAAAAAAAATCGGATGAAGTTTTTCTTTCGCCATTCATACACCTCTAATTTCAGTATTTATTAAAAAAACTCAATGAAATTCAAAAACTCTATCTTGCATTTGGGTTTACTCAATACCAATTTGAGCTGTCGCAGTGTTATCAAAAAAAAAAGTTATCAATAGGTAGGTTCAGAAGGCGCAGCAGTTGAGCGCAACCGTTGCTAAACAAAAATCAGTGATCGTTATGCGTCTTTTGAACGACTTCATACATTAGCTGTCAAATTCAACTCTCAAAGGTACACACCAACATGTTGTCTCAAATGATCAGATATTGCGATCATCTAACACGCAACTATTCAGTTGATCAGAAGTACGCAACAACGCGTTCAGAAGGTGCAATTGCACCAGTTACTGAGCTGTTTCGCCTTCTGAACGTGCCATATGAAAATTCGTTTCTCTTGAAATCAAGTTATATGGCTGCGTATGTATGTACATATTCCGAAATTTTTTTTATTTGTAAAGGCTCTCAAGAAAAACTAAAAATTCATATAAAATTACGCACAATAAATGGAAAATAAATTTTCTTCTATAAAAAATTTCTTAAATCAGTATGCAGCTCTTAAGAAAAAAATGCTCATACATCTCGTCGCTACCATGTCCAACTATCGAATGTGAAAATCGGCACTTTTCAAAATTTTGATTTGCCACTAATAATTTTATTTCGTATAGCAGCATTGCTTAAGTTATTGTTTTTGACAACTTATTTGTTGGTTAATGACTGCAAATAGTTTTATAGAAAATTAGAGACGAGAAATAATACTTTCATAAAAATTTAAGTACATACATAGATTTAAAAAGCTGCTTGAATACAAAAGTTTTATGAAAATGTCACATTAAACAACTGTCTAAATCTACGTTATTTTTTATAAATAAGGCCGTAAACATTTCCTTACATCGTCGATTTCCATATTCTATTTTTACTCTTTCAATTTCACTGGCCAGCGCTGCAAACGATATCAACTAGTAGGCTAACAACCAGAATTGAAATTTAATACGCAAGTACTTACCGTACTACAAGTATACAGAGAGTAGATTTGCTACTCCCTTTTGGCAGCAGCAAATATCTCTCGTACGCGATGAGGGAAAGTAGAGTACGTACTTTGGTGGAGTAATAGCAAGTACGTCAAGTATTTACTTTCTCAACGCCAAGTAGTGTATGTATGCGGAAAAAAAGTAACAATGTGTTGGGAGTAGAGTACAATGCAAGGAGTACTTATTGAATGAAATGCGGCAAATACAATTGCGCTGGACTCTAGTATGTATCTCCTCTATCTATGTATTCTGTAAATATATAAATTTTTTAAAATGTAGTAATCTGTTAAAGTAAAATTTTCAGGTGGTCATGAAAGGTATGAAGCCTTCGGCATAGCATAGAAGACAGCGCTGCTCTTACTTGTTTTAAGTTGCATTCAATACCACTTCGCTCATAGTAAGTATATATCTAATATATAAAAATCTCGTGTCACGGCGTTAGTAGTCGAACTCCTCCTAAACGACTACTCGACCGATCTTTATGACATTTTTTGTGTATATATGGTAGGTATGAGAATCGGATGTAAAGTATATTTCATACCGCTAGGTGCAGGGGGCGTGGCACCTCCCACACAAACCGAATTTTTCATATAAAATAAATCCCATTCTCTTAGATAAAATTGGGGCTATCCGAAAAGGGGGCGTGGCTCGATTCAATGAAACGTTCACCGATTTAAGGCATATAATTTCCTTTACTCCAGAAATGTTAATCCCGTTACGTAGGAGGCGTGACATCTGACATGCAGACTCAAATGTGAAAACCGGTATATCTCTAAAATCAATTATGCTGGCGAACTGAAACTTAGCACGGATGCATAAATTGCAAATATCCTACTTACGCCGAAAAATGGTACTTATTGAAAAAGGGGGTGTGACACCTCCCGTACAAACAGAAATTCTCATATCGCTTATCCCTGGAACTGCTTACGGTAACGCACTGAAATTCGACACAGCTACATATATCATCAATACCTTACTTATCGCGAAAAATGGCAGGTTTTGGAAAAGGGGCGCCTGATATCCTTAATCCTTATCCATATAGTTATCCTTATATTAAATATCCTTAATTAAACTCCTGACTGCCACATTTTGACTTTTCTTTATGCTTATAATGAGGCATGAAATATTATCGACCCAAAAAGTGCAAAATATTTCAACTTAATTCAACTATAACGCTAGATATGGTTCAGAATGATTTACCCTTAACTGATGAGGTGTGAGCCTGTTTAAACTCAGAATGTCAAGGTCCAACAGCCTCAGTGGCCTTGCACATGCTCACATTTAGCCGCTTGCATATATATAAATATGTATGCAGCCATAAGCACATCGGTAAGGAGGCACGTTTTGCACCACCTAGTCGTATACGTAACTGCTGCAACGCATTTCAACCTTCCAACATTCGCGTTTTCGCTTTCACTCAAATACACACAACAGTTGACTTGTTGCCTTGTCGAGTGCTCTTCTGCACTAACACATATTTAATTCGGTTTTGCCATTTATTTTTTCCTCTTACTCGGTTTTTCTTAAGTACATATGTATGTACTTGAATTTGTAACACTAAATGCGACTTATGAATTATGACGCGATTATTTTAAATTATTATAGCGCATTTGGGACTTAACTGTGCTGTTGTTGCGCTGTAGTTTTGTATTTCACTGCAATCCAGCTGCTTGTTGTTGACACGCTTGGTGGTGTTTTGCTTGACTTCTTAGCCGAGCTTTTGCTCTCATTTTTCAATAGTTACTTACAACCATTATTGGGCTAAGCGCGAGTTGGTGTGTTGGTACTTGTGTCGGTACGCCATTTTCGCTGCACTTACCTCTTCTGTGCACGCATGCGGTCAGCTGAAAAAGAGACCGCCATATTAATTTAAATTACAGAGTTAAGAAAATATTTGATACAGAATTTGTAAGAGAGTGCGCATAAATGTGAACAATTATGGTTTTAAGTGGCCATAAAATGCTTTTAACTAAATATGATAATATAATTTTTATTAGGTAATTGTATATGCTTACGTTTGTAAAATGCTAAATGGCTTTTAATATACATACATATAATGTAGGTTCGGTTATACAGGCAGCTCTTATAAAAAAAAAATATTCGGAGATGGCACATGCTTTTAGTGATGCCAAGGAGAGGATTTCCGCAGATGCCTTAAAGACATCCCGATTTTCTAGCGTCTCCTATCAGACTCTTCAACACTGGCCTAGGAGGAGCTGGATATTTTCTACAAACATGTATGTTCTTATTCCCAACAGATTCTACATAAATCGTTAGGCATGGCTTTTGGCCTGGAGCTCCAGTGTACCGGTAGTAGTCCGTTGAAAAGCCGAATGGAAGTTTGCTAGAGCCTTAGCAAAGTCCATGTTCTTTTTTCATCGAGCCAAAGTTAGAGGAATACAGCGTTTGTGTGAAGTTTAGTTCACCACTGCTCTAGCTATTTCCTTTGACCAACTTCTCTTTAGTTATATCTTAGATCCCATTTTGAGCGCATATATATGTATGCTTTCTTAATTTCCCAGAATACTACCGTATCACAAGAGATTGATTATTTGCTGGCGTAGAGATTGTGGAGATCATCGACATTTCTGAAGTTACCAATCCCAGAGTATTGCTGGCAGCCTGGCGGTTCGCACGATAATGCTTACCAACTTAGCCGGTATTTCCTTTAAATATTCCCTTTTCTTTGGAGTACGCTTCAGTAATCTGGGAATCTACAGGCTTTTATTCAAAGCAGTTTTTGAGAGAGGGCGCCAGGTCCAATTCCAATGTTTATTTTGGAGCCATCTGAAAATATCAAGACCTCCTCATTGTTTAAAATGATATAAAGTTCCCAGCTCCTTCTGTCGAAAAACTGGATTCCATAGTTATGGTAGAGCCAACTTCTAAGATC
>NW_023458560.1:32618049-32666051 GCF_013731165.1 Rhagoletis pomonella
AAAATTTTTGTACAAAGTTTGAAATGTGGATTTATTTGGATGATCATCCTCATATATTTGTTGTATTACCAGCTGAACTTTTATAAAAAACTAATAAAAATTAAATAAACCAAAGAAATATATATTTTCCCAACAGTATATGCAGTAGTAACTTTTATCTGAACAGTACTGTACATATGTATGTATGCATGTTATTTACACACTCGTGTACGATTAAAATATTAGGCGTTCCCTGTGGTATAGTTTGAAACTAACGAAACATATGAATTAGGGTTGCAAACTATTAAATTCTACTTTTAAGTAAAAACAATCTTATCTTTGTCACTGTTTGTTTGGCGATTCTACCAAACCGATTTCAAAACCCAGAACACCATTGAAAAGGTTTTTTCGCTGATGATGGGGAGAGTTTTTAAGGTTTCGAAATTAGTTGAAAATTACGGCCAAAATCGTAGTTCAAATATTTCCGAATGTGTGTATACATAGTTGTTGTTGTAACCTGTTCAGTTGGAGCAGTTTTCACATTTTGTTTTACTTTGTAATAAAAATTAAACTTTGTAGTAAAGATAAATGTGATGGTGAAGAAATAAACAATAACAATTAAGACCAAAAACGATTAAGACCAAAAGTGAATGCAAAATTTAAGATAAGGACGAAAATGAAAATAATGAGAAATACATAAGAATTCGGGTAACTGAGAGGGTATGAATATTTATTGAAATTTTAGGATAGGAATCCAAATAAATTCAATCATAAAAAAAGTTGTTATCGAAAGTTATCGGATTACCGAAATTTATCGCATCATTGAAGTTTCTAGTTATTGAGTTATCCATGCTTATAGAGTTATCGCAACGTATCGAATTATTCAAATCAATGTTTATTGATTTGTCGAAATTTATTGAATTATCATTATTGATAGTTACCGAAATTTATCGAGTTATCGTAATGCATCGAGTTATTCAATTTATCGAGTTATCGATATTTATTAATTTACTGAAATTGGTCGATTATCAAATTGAAGTTTTGGAATTATCAAAATATATCGAGTTATCGAAATTTCATGGTTATTATAAGTTTAGCGAGTTATCACTGCCGAACGCTTTCGAAAAATATGAAGGTACCAAAATTAACCGAGTTATCAAAATTTATGGAGGTATCCAAGTTTATCGAGTTATCGATTTATGTTCGGTTATATAAGTTTTTGATTTACGATATCTATGGAGCTCTCGAAATGCACAGTTATCGAAAATTATAGCAGTTAGTCGAGTTATCGAATTTTGTTGAGTTCTGAGTTTATTGAAATAAATTGAACTAACGATATGTATCAAATTGTCGAAATTTATCGACAAACTGGAGTGTATCAGGTCAATTCCAAGTCCTGTCAATGTCCTCCAAAGACGTTCAAAGGTGTAAAAAATTGTAGTCACGTTTTAGTTCCAAAGCAGGAGATTTTCCGGTAAGTAATTCTGTACCTTAAAAGTTGACGACGTACTAAGTTAGAAAACCTCTCTAAAGGTCTCAAAAAACTAGAAAAACTGTCGAATTTCGACAGTAATTGGCACCCCTAGTATATATATAAATTAGTGTGCCTCGCCAAAAAAGACGCGGCTTTTCCACCGTAATTATAGAAAATTTTTATATTCTACAACTTCCGCCAAAATATTTCGGAAATATAATAAGTTTTATAATTCCGATGGAAAAATTGTACCGAATTTTTATTTGTATGGATATGGATGTACCCTAATCAAAAAACTGGAAACCCTTGGACTTGAAGGTATTATTAAAAGTTTTGGAAAAGATGAAGCTCAATTTAATATGCAGGATTCTACATGTTATGTACTAGGGCATAGTTAATATTTTTAGGTCAAACTTTTCCTTAATCCACCATTTCGGTATGAAGAAGACTATCGTGATTAATGTACATATACGTATATTAGGATGCCCATTGCAATTTTTTTTTGCATATCTCAAAAACTACTTGACTTAAATCCTCTTCTCACAACATGTTCCATCTTTAAAATTGAATGAAAAATAGTCATTCAAAAACTGATAAAGTCGCGACCTCTAAGTGATTTAAAAAAAAAATCTATAAAAACAGGCAATAATATCTCTCATAAAAAGGAAGGAAATTAGGGGGTAGGGTCCTGAAATTAAAAAAAAAAAAAAAATTCAATGGGCACCTTAATGTATATATTAGACCGCATCGGAAAATAAGTTTGTCGTATACCTCTGAGCGTAAAGTAATTGCAAGGCAATTTCGAATGTTTTTTATAATGCTTTGGTGCTATTTTACGGCATTTACTGTAGTTATTTACATACATACATATCTAAAAATGTTCTATGTTTACAAAGTTTTTCTCTTTCTCCGATAATGTGCATTTTGTATTAAAAATGTAGCCTTAAGCTGCTTAAGAATGCGATGTCACGTACTTTTCCGCATTCTTCTAGTATCCTTTCTGCTTGTTGCCAATTTTTGGTTGCAATACACATCGTACTTCAAGCGTGGAAATGACAGAAAAAAATATTGAAATAGGTGGACGAAGGTAACGCATGGAAGCGCTTTCTTTCTCGCTATACATATGTATGTATACAAAGTAGTTTTCGTCCTACTACAACTAGTAAATATATAAGTATTTTCACTTCCCTTTCATGTTTTTCTTTTATTGTTTTGCCGGGAGAGAGCACTTGGCTAGCACATTGGCACTTGAGGGCATAGTATTTGGAGTGGAGTGAGTGCTTTTGCGTTGGCGATGCAATATTTGTATGGGTGGTCGAAAGCACACAGCGGATTAAAAAGGGCTTTAATTATGCAAACGTAGTATGGATAAAGCCCAAGAGAAAAATGCACTGGCAGATATTCAAATACGTGTATAAGTTTTTAGTTCTTAGTTTAAGCAATTTATGTCTAATACAGTAATTTCTGTCGCAATTCTGATATGCTAGTGTTGTGATTTTTAGTGCTGCAGTACCGACCGCAGCTTCCCTACCTTGTCACTTGGTGTACGGATACGTATCTAAAAGATATGCTTGCTGTTTTCTGAAGTGTTGCCACACATGGGCTTTTACCAGCAAAACTGGTAGGTATTCTTCCATTTGGTAGGTTGGTAGGCTAGATTGGATTTTGGTAGGTTCCGCGACGATAACAGTTAAAGCGAAAAAGTAGATAATATGTATCTTCAAATATTTTAGCAAACCTTGTATACACGAATATTTTGCCGTTGCGTTCGTATAAAAACGACCGCAAACGTCTAAATATACCTGATTCGTAAGTACAAACGTATACCTTTATTACTTGATGCGCCTACAAGTTAATTTAAATTGAACTGGACTATAAATTTGTGATAAACTACATATGCACGGAAGACTGGTGCACTGAAAAGGGCTTGTCAATAAACCCATTGAAGCCCATCATTGTCCATTTTACGAAAAGAAGGAAAGTCAACTTGACTAGACCCACCTTGCCAGGGACAGAAATTGAGTTCTCAGAAGAGGCGACGTAGTGACTCTGGACAAAAGGCTTAAGCAAGTTGTACCGACTGGTCGGCGTGGTTATCACAGGAGCTATGCGCACCTGTTCAACGGATGCCCTCGGTGCTATTATAGGCATTCCTTCTTTGTCTGTTATGATAGAAAAAGAGGCTTGCTGGGGCGGTATACGGCTTATACGATTAGCATGAAAAGTGGAGATCTCGGGGTCTTTTGGAGGTTCTCAAGGTCAGAATTCCTGGACTGCTGTGCAGCGATAATAACTATTATTGACGAAGGGTTCCAAATATGGAATACTGATGGATGGACGACGGGAGTACTGGGGTCGGCGTACTGGGACCAAGATTCCAGAAAAGTCAATTGGCGCATACCCAACCATGTTCCAGGCGGAAGTCTTCGGCCTGAATGGGGCCAAAATAAATACTATGTCGGAAATTCAGGCAGCTTTAGACCATTTTAAAACGGCATCAAGGCTTAGGGATAGCTGTAAAACTCTTTTGAACCACCTGGGTTCCCACAACGCGTAAGGTACCATTTGAATAAAATGAGACTTTCTCTAGAGGTGGACTGCAGGTCTTGTGGGCTGGGTTTAGCTGAATAGATCTTCTTAGGTCGCAGCGAGAGTATTTCTGACGTAATTATTATAACAACAATAATAATGTACATATGTGTAAAGCGACATATATTTGTATAAGCCTGTACAGAAAAATGAATTGTTATATTGTTTTTATTGTACTAGCTGTGTTTTAGTTTTATTAAATGTTGTTTTATCTATATTTTTAACAAACCTGACATTGAAAATAAATTAAAATCCCAAAAAAAAAGAAAAAAGTTGGTTGGTTTTGGTAGGAAATTATTGTAGGTAAAAAAAAATTGTTCGTGGCAACACTGGTGTTGTTTGTCCATTATTTCCTACTTCCTTACTTTCTTCTATGCACTTTCTTTCTCTTATAGTGTGTTCTAGCCTGTAGCCTTAAAAGCTCTTTCCGGTAATGTTCACACAAGTATACATACATAACAATTTCCCTTGTAATTTGTATTCTCTTGCCTTCCCAAGTCATTTCAGTTTCGTCGCATCACCGGTTCTTAGTAATCTTACGCTTCTTTGTGTACATATAAGTATTTTGTTGTTCTTACGCCTACTTTTTCAGGAAAAATTAATTTACGGTCTCATTGAAGTGTTCATCAAATAACGGTATCACTACTTATTTTATGAACATTCGATAGCTAGGCAAATATAGAAATATAAGTGCGACCATTCACAAGTAGTAAAGATTGTGTGGAGCAGATATTGGGTTAAAAGAAATTTGTATACGATCCACAAACATATTTTTGTATGTGCATATGTACAAGTATATTAGAATTGTTTGTAGAGAGCAGAAGTGTACGTATGTATATGAGCCAAAGCTGTTAAATTTCGATTACGATTAATAATCATTAATTTCTTTGCATTTTTTAATTTTAATGATTATTTTAGTTTTGTTACATAACCCAGCCATTAATAATAAATTATTAATTATATTTATCAAAATTAATCATGATTAATTGCTATTAAAAAATAATCAAAAACAATCAAATAATTATAAATAATCAAATAATCAAAATTAATCAAGTTGTTTTTTTTATTATTTGATTATTTTTAATTGGTTGATTATTTTTAATTGTTTGATTATTTTTAATTATTTGATTGTTTTTAATTATTTAATTATTTTTAATTACTTTTCCGTATATATAGATGAAGCTGTGTTTGGCAAGCAAATTTTTATTAGTTAGTATTAAATAACTTAAACCAAACTCACTGTACGAGTAAATACTTGTACTGTAGTTTACAAGTAAGAAATGATTTCTCATAAGCATTTTCAATGTACAATATACAAAATGCCTTTTTCTGTTCCTGCTACCTGTTGAAGAGGATTCCTTGATGCAAGAACACCAAAATTATCTGTTTAAAACTTTTTAAAAAGTTCACCACATACTGTTGTCTGGTAAAAAAAAATGAAAACAATTGAGACCCCCCTAATTTGAAGGTGATTTGAAGGGTGAAGGCAACTTTTTTTTTAACCAAAGAAATTACTTTTCCTCCGTTTTCTATCTCAAAGGCTTTAAAATGTTGTTACATTTATTTCGCTAGATGTTTTTTTCGATATATTACATTTTGTCAATATCTAAACTGTGCGGTGTTTAACAGGAACTTTTAATTTGCCAATTTCTTACATACCGTTCACACTACAGCATTAACCACAGAAATTACATTCGCGAGCATTGTACAATATATTGTTCGCAAGTTGAAATAAAATTAAAAGAAATTAATTAATTAATTAAATTTTTTTGAAAGTAATTAATTATTAATCATTAAAAAGGTGGAAATAATCGTATTTAATCATTAAATGGTTACCCAAAAAAACATGCTTAATTAATAATCATTATGATTATTAATCATTATTTAACAGGTCTCATATGAGCAAATCTCACGAGATGGTAAATTTTTCGACAAAAACATTTTACATGGTCGATTAGGGTGGCAGACATATCTGACAGCCAGTTTCACCAAATTATTTAAGTTTAATTTTCGAATTTTTGGTTTTACCAATCAATTTTTAATTTTGATTTAAGTGACCTATGCTCTTCACTTAAATAAAAATTAAATCAGAATAACCACACTCAGAGGTGTTACACGTTTAATCACCTGATCATTGTGTATTTGCTGCTTACTTGTATACCAGCCCTGCTCTTACAACACAGCGTGCCAAAGCTTTCAAAAGCTCTCAGTACAAATGTAAGCTTTCGCTAGCCTAGTCTGTTTTACAACCACTTTTTCCTCACTTAAATAAATAGTTTATTGAAACTGAAAATTATTTAAATGTGAATTAAATACAAAATTAAATTAAAGTTAATTCCCACTTAAATAGTTTGGTGAAACTGGCTGTGAGAGGTGTTACACGTTTAATCACCTGATCATTGTGTATTTGCTGCTTACTTGTATACCAGCCCTGCTCTTACAACACAGCGTGCCAAAGCTTTCAAAAGCTCTCAGTACAAATGTAAGCTTTCGCTAGCCTAGTCTGTTTAACAACCACTTTTTACTCACTTAAATAAATAGTTTATTGAAACTGAAAATTATTTAAATGAGAATTAAATACAAAATTAAATTAAAGTTAATTTCCACTTAAATAGTTTGGTGAAACTGGCTGTTAGACAATGCATTATCTTCACTTTTGCATAAAGAACAAGATTCCATCGCGAAATTGTATTTAAATGAAAACTTCAAAAATATATACTAAAAAATTCAAAATAACAACTCATGTATGCATACAAATGTATATGCCCTGCAGCAACATATACTGTTAACGGTCATATCTTCTTTATATATAAAAATAAATTGCTGTTCGTGTGGTATCGCATAACTCAAGAACGGCTCAACGGATTTGCATAGTTTTTATTGTGTGTCTTTCTGTCTGTAGAAGATTTGTAAGGAAACCAGTGTACGAAAATAAACTATATTGTACGTTACTATTTCGTTTCGTTTATTACTTTAACAGTTCGGTACAATACGAAACAAAACGGCTGAGTTAACTTTGGCGATAGTACACTACAGTAGTTTAGTAGTTACAGACGAAACAACAAACGAAATGAATCGTGCAGGGAAAATATATTTATGTATGCACATATATGCAATAAACAAATACAAAACGAATGGCTGCAATGCATAAAAAAAATAAAAATGTTTTTTAATTGAATTGGATATGAAAATTTACAGAAAAAATTATTTTTCACGTAATTGAAACGTTTGCATACATATAAAACGTACCCTATGGTACAATTGTAACAAACGAAAAGCAAACGTTTCTCGTTGGGGAAAATGACAGTGAATCTTACAATTTGTTTCTGACTATTTACAAAACTGTACAAAACCATAAATGATATGATGATCGATGAGCAAATGGGAATTGTTTTGTATAGTTTATTTTCGTACCCTGAAGGAAACAAATAAATAAACAAAATTTAAAAAAGCCGCAATAATTATATTTCACTGAGAATGCATACATAATTTTATATAGAAAAAAATGTGGACAGGGTTGTCAATAAAAACTTTATATATGAAAATGTATTGCTGTATCAAAAAAAAATTTAATTTAAATAAGCCGCAATAATGTTTTTCCACCGCGAAAAAAATTTGCATAGCGTTGCGACCATTCAAAAAAAATGTCATGTCACGGTGTTTGTGGTCAACTCCTCCGAAACGGCTTGACTGATTTGTATGATATTTTTTGTGTGGCCTTTGACAATTAGATATAAAATACTAAGATGACAGTTGGTAACAAAACTATTCTCACTGCAGCCGTTTCAACGTACCGGAATGACTCCGGTTCTTTCCGACCAAGGGCTTGTTTCGGCGAGCTAACCCCGTTTAGATTGGCGAATAGCAATAATCGCTTTTCGCCCGCACCCTACTTCTACGGGCGGGCATTGAGTCCAACCCGGACCAGAAACCTATTTCTGCTCTGTATGACAGAGACGACTTGAGTTCGGAACTCAACTACGATTAGGTGCAATACCTGCAACGGATGGAGTCAACTAAGAACCTGCTCAGACTTTAAGGTGTGCACCACAGGGTTTGTGGCCCCTTGTTGCTCAAGTCTCATGGCCTCCAACTCGTGCAAGCCGCTCTGCGGTTCCCCCATTAAACAGTACGTTTCCTGTGCCAGCCATCAGTTGAGCTTAACGAAAACGATAAAAATATGGAAAATGCATGTATAGACAAAATATTTCCAACGAGAAGGCGCAAAACAGAGCACATTGCATCCTAGCCGGCACACACAATGTTTCTGTGCAGCGGATCTTTTCCCTTTAAACTGGACATTTATTAAAATTTTTTCCAAACTTAAAATAAAGCAACATTTACGAGCATCAGTAATAGCAATCCGTTTCCTCCCACTACAATCGGCGACATGTAATGAACACCAATCAATTTCAAGTCCTGCCCTCCAGCCACACTCATTCAACTTCAACGATGTGCTTGTAAAATCAGACATATTCGCCATTACCATTACAATTTCCATAGCCATTACCGGCGAGGCGACTTTTCAACTTTTTAGCTGCTTGAATTGCAATGCATTGTATTCATCACTTGAATGTCTTTCAATTACATTTTTATACATTTTCATTTGAATGCAAAGCAGATCGAGGATGCTGAATGGGAGGCGGCAAAAGCAAGCGCCTACGACTGCGCGACGCGTCGGAAGGTTTACAGCGACATCGAAGAAGATGTTGCTTTTTCTGCAATTTTGGCTGAAATGTAGCTGCATTTGGTATTTTCTCTTCTGTGCTACGCGATCCCGACAAACTTAACTAACCACGAGTGCACTCCATGATTTTATTTTATTTTTTCTTTATCAGCTATGGTTTTGGTGGCGAGCGTGCCTTGCTGCTGATGAAGGAGCAAGAAATATTTTTAATGTAGCAGTTTTGTGGAGAAAAAATTTTAAAATCAGTATAAAGAGAAGAAAATTAAAGAAGAGAAATTGTCGGAAATGAAAATCTTTTGCTTTTTTATATTATTTCAAGCACAGCTTTTTCCGCTGAAGTCGTTTTCGTTGGTTTGCTATCCGCTTGTTCGTCGGTGGGTTTTTTGCATTCATTGTGGCGGGTTGTCGCTGCATCGCTACGACTGCAGGAAATGTAGCGTTTGCGTTTTTTCGTAAAATTTTAACGTCTCCTGAATTTTAGTTACCCATCAACTATTCCCACTTTCAGCTTCCTTTCCATTGGTATTAAGCTATGTGGCATTTAAAAAAATTTGTCTTTCTTCCTAGATTCTTTTACTTGTGAGACTTGTCGAAGCACAGTATTTGCAATTTAATTATTTTAATAAATCCCCTTGTAATGACAAGTTGGTGAGAAATTTGGTCGCGGCAAGCAGTGTGAAATGATAGCTTCAACGGATAAGCTGTAATTATCAGAGAAGAGAACAATTGTAGTTAATGTGTGTAAAATATATAAAAATGCTTCGGAAAAATTAATCCAGGAATTTTTAGTAGAGTTGCCACATGTTATAAAAAAATAAGTAAGAAAGTCTAAGTTCGGGCGGAGCCGAACATTAAATACCCGGCGCAAGTATTAAATATATGTTTTTTCACCTTTCCGAAACCTTCTGCTAGATGGTAAGCCGGGGTGTATCATTTTTGAGTAAATTAGCGTCCTTCAATTTCGAAATATTGAAGTTTCAAGCATTTCTGGAATTTACTGGTATATGAGAAGCGGCCGTTATTTTAGTCCGATTTCAATAATTTTCAACGTTTTGCATATATTTGGCAAGCACAATAACCACACCGAGTTTGGTACAAATTGGTAGAACGGTTACCGATATACTTATATGTGATCATAAGTGGGCGGTGCCACGCCCATTTTCCAAAAATTTTACCATAAACGTATTTCTTGGTAAAGAATTGTTGCAAGCATCAATTTTGTATTTCTCTAAATTACCGTTATATTGGATGTGGGCGTGGTTATTGTCCGATATTAAAAAGTTTCGGCGATTTTTTATGCTGTACCAAGGCCAACAACTGCGCCAAGTTTGGAAGAAATTCGTGCAGCGGTTACCAAGATATACACATGTAACCATAAGTGAGCGTGGCTACGCCCATTTTCCAAAAATTTACAATATTCTTATTTTTCGTCTAAAAATTATTGTAAATATCAATTTTGAGAGAATAATCTCCAGTAGTTACTAAAATATCGCAGTTTTCGTATTTCTGAAAAATGCCCGTTATATGGGAAGTAGGCGTGGTTATTGAGCGTTTTTAAAAATTTTCGGCCATTTATGTTGTGTGAAGTGCCAAGTTTGGAAGAAATTGGTGCAGCGGTTACTAAGATATACACATGTAACCATAAGTGGGCGTGGCTACGCCCATTTTCCAAAAATGTATAATATTCTTATTTTTCGTCTAAAAATTATTGTAAATATCAATTTTGAGTGAATTATCTTCAGTAGTTACTAAAATATCGCAGTTTTCGTATTTCTGGAAATTACCGTTATATGGGAAGTGGGCGTGGTTAAAGTCCTATTTCTCCCATTTTCAATACCAAGCTTCCTTGGATTAAGGGAAACCTACGTGCCAAAGTTCATTGAGATATCTCAATTTCTGCTCGAGTTATCGTGTACACTGACGGACGGACAGACGGACGGACAGACAGACATGGCTTAATCGATTTCTTTTTTCATCCTGATCATTTATGTATACATTTGTCTATATCTATCTCGATTCGTTTTGGCTGTTACAAACAACCGTTATGTGAACAAAATTAATATACCCTTGTACACAAGTGCGCTCGGGTATAAAATTAATAATCCTATCCAACCCACCAATAGGACTGATGTTACTCGGGTACCCGGATTATATCGGGGCAATATCGGGACTGCAATGGGGTATAGTCGTTGCGCTGGGTATGCAGTTACAGTTGCATGGCTATACTCAATCCCGACTCTTGCGTCCTCGTTCGCGCACTCTGGGCGACGTGAGCAACCCATTTGCGAGATGCGGTAACCAATCCGAGTGGAGCCTTAAGTCACGGCAGAAAGAGAGGGAGCTTCGGTGGGGCCACTCCGACTTATTCGGTTTAAGGGCTCACTGAAGTCTGCAGAGTCTGTTCACCAGTAGGTGCGGCTGCAAGCGAGTGTATGCTGGGAGCAAGCGGCTCGCTATATAAACGTGTATTTGGTTGCGAAACCACCCCCGTCCCAGCAATGGGTTGTGCGCTGGGCTTGGGACCCGCCACGTAAAAACCACTTCCAGTGAAGAAGCAAGGCAAAGCCTCGGATGAGACCCCCCCTTATGATGAAGACCACGGCATGCTCCTGAAATGTCCGGAACCTTAATGGGGAAGGTGCCTCTGCTCGGATGGTTGATGTCCTCGTAAGGACAAAAGCTGACATCACCGCCATCCAAGAAATGCGTTGGACGGGGCAAGGCAAACAATGTCTGGGGCCTTCCGACGTCTACTACAGCTGTCATGTAAAGGAGCGCAAATTCGGAGTTGGATTTGTGGTGGGAGAGAGACTCCGTCGCCGAGTACTATCGTTCACCCCGGTGGACGAACGTCTAGCCACAATCCGCATCAAAGCGAGATTCTTCAACATCTCGCTCATCTGCGCCCATGCCCCGACGGAAGAGAAGGATGCGGCATCCAAGGATCTCATCTATGAGCGCTTGGAGCGCACGTACGAGCGCTGCCCCCGTCATGATATCAAAATCGTGCTTGGCTACTTCAATGCCAGGGTGGGCAAGGAAGGGATCTTTGGAACCACCTTCGGAAAATTCAGCCTCCACGACGAAACGTCCGACAACAAATGAGGCTGATCGACTTCGTCGGGGACCGAATCATGGTAGTATGCAGTACTAGGTTCAAGCATAAAAAGTTCCATCAAGCTACGTGGCTGTCTCCGGATCGAAAAACGAGAAACCAAATCGATCATGTTGTGATAGACGGAAGGCACGCTTCCAGTGTTTTAGACGTACGCACACTCCGAGGCCCAAACATTGACACGGACCACTATCTTGTTGCAGCAAGGTACGCACCCGCGTCTGTGCAGCAAAAGAGGTGCGCCCAAATATGCAAGGAAAGCTTAACGTCGAAAAGCTGCAATCACAACAGACAGCCAGCGCTTTCGCTACTCGACTCTCACACCTGCTCTCAGAGAGCACTCTTCAACAAACCGACATATGCTAGCAGTAGAACCACATTTCCCGCTCATTAAGTACTGCCGCCGAAGAAGTAGTCGGATTTCAGCGAGCCCGAAAGAACAACTGGTACAACGCCTACAGGGCCACGCTGCGATCGGGCGCAACGCGCGCTATGTGGGACCGCTATAGGGATCTGAAGAGGGAAGCGAGACGTATGTGTCGCAATAAGAAGAGAGAGGCCGAAATAAGTGAGTGCGAAGAGCTTGAAATGCTGGCCGACAGGAGGAATGCCCGAAAATTTTACCAGAGAGTTAGGAGACTTACGGAAGGTTTAAAGACCGGGGCTCACTCCTGTAAGAACAATAATAGCTACCTAGTAACTGATGTCCAGAGCGTACTTAAATTATGGAGGGAACACTTTTCCGCCCTACTAAATGGTAGCAGCACGGAAAGTTGTGGAGAAGGAGAACCCGATCCCGCAGTCGATGATGACGGAGTCGACGTTCCACCGCCTGACTATAACGAGGTACGTATAGCAATAACGCGGCTGAAAAACAACAAAGCCGCTGGAGCTGACAGCCTGCCAGCTGAGCTATTCAAGTACGGCGGCGAGGAGTTGATAAGGTGCATGCATCAACTCTTGTGCAGAATATGGTCAGATGAACGCATGCCCGACGACTGGAATTTAAGTGTGCTCTGCCCAATCCACAAGAAAGGTGACCCCGCCATTCGCGCCAACTACCGCGGGATCAGCCTTCTAAGCATAGGTTACAAGGTCTTATCGAGCGTATTGTGTGAAAGACTGAAGCCCACCGTCAATGATCTTATTGGGCCTTATCAGTGTGACTTTAGACCTGGCAAATCCACCATAGACCAGGTATTCACAATACGCCAAATCTTGGAAAAGACCCGCGAGAAAAAGATCGACATTCACCACCTATTTGTCGACTTTAAAGCCGCTTTTGACAGCACTAAAAGGAGTTGCCTATACGCCGCTATGTCTGAATTTGGCATCCCCTCAAAACTCATACGGCTGTGTAAAATGACGTTGAGCAATACCACCAGCTCCGTCAGAATTGGCAAAGACCTCTCCGAGCCGTTCGCCACAAAAGGGGGTTTCAGCCAGGGCGACTCCCTTTCATGTGACTTCTTTAATCTGATGTTGGAGAAGATAATAAGAGCTGCAGAACTGAACTGCTCAGGAACAATTTAATACAAGAGCGTGCAATTGCTGGCTTATGCCGATGACATCGACATCATCGGTAACAAAAACCGCGAAGTCTGTTCTGCCTTTTCCAAGTTGGATAGGGAAGCAAAGCGAATGGGTCTGGTGGTAAACGAGGACAAGACGAAGTATCTCCTGTCATCAAACACACAGTCAGCACATTCGCGCCTTGGCAGCCACGTCACTGTTGACTGCTACAATTTCGAGAAAGTAGAGATTTTCGTTTACTTGGGAACCAGCATTAACACCGATAATAATGTCAGCATTGAAATCCAACGTAGAATCACTCTTGCCAACAAGTGCTACTTTGGACTGAGTAGGAAATTCAGGAGTAAAGTCCTTTCTCGACGTACGAAAACCACGCTCTACATGTCACTCATCATGCCCGTGCTGGTATATGGCGCAGAAGCATGGACAATAACAACATCCGATGAGGCGGCTCTTGGAGTGTTTGAGAGAAAGATTTTGCGGAAGATTTACGGGCCTTTACGCGTTGGCGATGGCGAGTTCCGCAGACGATGGAACGATGAGCTGTATGAGCTTTACAACGATATGGACATAGTGCAGCGAATTAAAATACAGCGGCTCCGCTGGCTTGGTCATGTCGTTCGAATGGACACCGACGCTCCAGCTCTGAAAGTATTCAAGTCGGAACCCGCTGGTGGTAGCAGAGGAAGAGGGAGGCCCCCACTGCGATGGAAAGATCAGGTGGAGAAGGACTTGGCTTCACTTGGCGTTTCCAATTGGCGTCAGTTGGCACAGAGGAGAAACGACTGGCGTGCTTTGCTGAACTCGGCCAAAATCGCTTAGGCGGTTACAGCGGCAAAAAAGAAGAAGAAGAATATCGGGCCAATATACATACAAGGCTAGTGAAAATGTATCTCAGGCTGAAAGGAGCACACACTGTGCGGTAAAAGACAAATTGCCAAAAAATACTTCTTTAAGTTTCTATTATGCTTAGAATTGGCTCTTTTTTACATGCACTAAATGTTCGGTTGAGAAAATTGTGATAGGCTTGTCCCAAATGATACTTTTCTAAGCTTTCCCGGTTCCCGGTACAATTATCCGGGTCTACTAGAAATTACCGGTCTACCCAAGAAATAAAATACCCGGATTACTGCTTATTGTGGGTAATCTTTGCACATGCAGCAAGGTAGTTTACGGGTAATCGGGTATTTACTAACCGGGAAGACAGCCATAGTACCGGTTCATTAACAATCCATCCAGGTAGTACAAAATCGGGTACCCAAGTAATAGAATACCCGATTACCCGTAAGCTACCCAGGTAGCTGGGTATTTTAATAAGAGTTGCCGGGTATCTGTGATTTTTACTAAGGGTACCCGGGTATTTTATTATCCAAGTAGACAGTTAACGACCGGGTACCCGGCTCAAATCATCAGCAGATGAACCTAAAAGAAGCCAACAAGAAGCTATGAAAATTTCCGAAGAACCCAAAAATCCTACAAAAAATATCTGAAATACCGAAGTCCTAAGAATTCCGCAAAGCATCAATAGATCCCAAAAAGTCCTCAAAACTTCAAAAAAAGTGTCATTAGGTCTCAAAAGTTCAGAAAAATTCTGAAATTTTCCAATAGATCATTCAAATCCCGAAAATCTATACATATAATAAACTTGTAACAGGTCAATGTCTGTACATGGTAAATATTAAAGAAAAATTAATATGGTGAATTTTTATTATTGCAATAGAAGCCAAATCAACAATTTTTAAAACTTTTGTCTGTCTGTCCGTCTGTCTGCCTGTCTGCATGAAATTGAATGCAGTTTTCACCGATGTATTGCTAGAGGTCTAACTTAAAATATAGAGGAAAAATAGAGAGTTGCCACCTCTTTGAAAATTGCAGTTTAAGTAAATTGATAAGATAAAGTAAATACTGCAATATGGCTGTCAAAAGAAAGAGGTTTAAGAAGGCTTACAGCCGAAAATATTTTTGTAGAGGTTGCCACATGTTTGAAAATTTTAATTTGTTTTAATTGATAAGATAAATTAAATATTGCAATATTGGTATCAAACTGAAGAGGTTTAGGAAAGTTTACTGCCGAAAAGATTTTTGAGGAGTGTCGCCACCTGTTTGAACAATTTTATTCAATTAAATGGATAAATTAATAAAATTTAATAAATGAAATATTACAAAAGGGTTATCAAACAACACAATAATACTTTTAACGCGCAGTTAAGCACGCCGGGTATTTGCTAGTGCTAAATAATAAAATCTATGACATTCGTTAATTTTTCTAGTAACAAAAAATTTTGTTAATTTATTTATTTATTTCCTTTGATCAATCAACATATGACGGCCGGTTTCACGAGAACAATTTAAGTGAAAAATAATTCTTTAAGTTTCATGTTTCGATTTAATTTATACTTAAATGGCAACTGCATCTCAATTAAGGTGGAATGAAATATGATCATTTGCATTCAATCAGAAAAGTTGCAGAAAAACATCCGAAAACAGAACCGTTTTACAACCATATTCAGGACTTTTCTAGAAGTACATACATTTCTGCCGCACACTTTAGCGGGAACACGGATCGTCAAAGTATCCACAAATGGCAACGGTAAATGGACAAATATCCGCATTTAATTTTTGGAATTGATTGTCTTGGAAAAAATTTAATTTATTTTAATTTTTGGAAACACATTTTCTCTGTTTTTTTAATTTCATATTTTTTTATACCCGAGCGCACTTGTGCACAAGGGTATTATAACTTTGTTCACATAACGGTTGTTTGTAACAGGCAAAACGAATCGAGATAGATATAGACAAATGTATACATAAATGATCAGAATGAAAAGAGAAATCGATTAAGCGGTGACTGTCTGTCCGTCCGTCCGTCCGTCCGTCCGTCCGTCCGTCCGTCCGTCCGTCCGTCCGTCCGTCCGTCTGTGCACACGATAACTCGAGTAAAAATTGAGATATCTTAACGAAACTTGGTACGTGAACTTCTTTTGGGCGTGGGACGGATGGTATTGAAAATGGGCGAAATCGTATAATAACCACGCCTACCTCCCATATAACGGTAATTTTAAGAAATACGAAAACTGCGATATTTTAGTAACTACTGAAGATAATTCACTCAAAATTGATACTTACAATGAGTTTCAGACGGAAAACATGAATATTATAAATTTTTGGAAAATGGGCGTAGCCACGCCCACTTATGGTTACATGTGTATATCTTGGTAACCGCGGCACCAATTTCTTCCAAACTTGGTACAGTTGTTGGCCTTAGTACAGCATACTAAATGGCTGAAAATTTTAAAAATCGGACAATAACCACGCCTACCTCCCATATAACGGTAATTTTCAGAAAAACGAAAACTGCGATATTTTAGTAACTACTGAAGATAATTCACTCAAAATTGATATTTGCAATGAGTTTTAGACGAAAAATAAGAATATTACAAAATTTTAGCAAATGGGCGTAGCCACGCCCACTTATGGTTACATGTGTATATCTTGGTAACCGCTACACCAATTTCTTCCAAACTTGGCACAGTTGTTGGTCCTGGTACAGCATACCAACTGGCCGAAAATTTCTAAAATCGGACAATAACCACGCCCACATCCCATATAACGGTAATTTCGAGAAATACAAAATCTTCGATAAATCAGTAAATATTGAAGCTAATTTATTCAAAATTGATGATTGCAACAATTCTTTACCAAGAAATACGTTTATGACAAAATTTTGGAAAATGGGCGTAGCACCGCCCACTTGTGATCACATATATGTATCTCGCTAACCGTTCTAGCAAGTTGTACCAAGCTCGGTATGGTTATTGTGCTTGCCACATAAAAGCAAACCGTTGAAGATGGTTGAAATCGGACTAAAATTGAGGCCGCTTTTCATATAACGGTAAATTTCAGATATGCTTGAAATTTCAATATTTCGAAATTTAAGGACGCTAATTTACTTAAAATGTATACACCCCGGCTTATCATGTAGCGGTAGCTTTCGGAAAGGTGGAAAACATATATTTAATACTTGCGCCGGGTATTTAATGTTCGGCTCCGCCCGAACTTAGACTTTCTTACTTGTTTCTAATTTGTTTTCTTTTAACTTCTGGATTTTGAGAGGAAAATTTATTATTTTAATATTACTTAATTTTTAGAAGCTTATTTTATAATTTTATTTTTAAAATTTTTTCCTCTATTACTAAAGTTTTTTTTTGATTTCGTAGTTTTTATTGTTTGAAAAAAAAATTCGTTTAATTTTTAGAAAACTTATTGCGGAAAGGCAAGTCAGCAGATCTTTCAGTTAGTTTTTTGAAAGACGGATCACGGCTTTCAAGATAATTGCCAGAATTTTTGTCTTTCTAATGACTGCGGTGTGTGAAAGGCAGTTGACATAATTGCCATGTTAGTCTCCGTTTTCTTCAAACAAGTATGTACATATATACATTAGGTTTGTCAAAAAAAACTAAAGTTGGAATTTTAATGCTCTCCTCCATTGGGATTGTTCTATACCGAAAAAAATTATATTTCTGCTTTTTTTATTTTGAACTCGAAAGATATTTAGAGGTCGCTGAAAGTACTTAAAGTTTTCCATGCTTGGATTCTCAAACATCAATATTCTTTGATCGGAAAACTGTTTTTCTCATCAGAAGACTTCTAATAATAACATCCAATTATTTGTTTAACCATTTTTTAATATTAACTGTTTTTTATAGTTCCCCGCAAAACCCCAAAAAATGTAATGGGGGTCCGATAAAAAATCTGTCGTATTGGAAAGTGGTACAATAAACAATGAAGTATTATTATTGGAAGTCTCCTGAAGAGAAACAGAGTTTTCCGATCGAAGAATATTGATTTTCAAGAATTCTATACGATTTCTGCGAAGAATTGAAAAAAGTAAACAAAACAAGTTTTTTCTAATAGCGGTTTGGACTACCCTAATGTACATATGTATTCAATTTTTGTTTTACCCTGCGGCAATATTAAGTTACCTAATGGCTATTATCGCCACAGCTTTGCATAACTTCTTAGATCAAATAAAAATGCAAACGCATAAATGGACCAGAGATGTTGCGAGTATTTGCATTCCCATTCCTTATGCGAATGATTCGCATCATTTTAAATATTCGCATTCGAAATTCGCATTCGCATCAAATGATGCCAATGTTTTGCGAATGCGAATGTTTACTCTAATATTGTTAAAATGGCTCTAATAGTTTATTCCCACCAAGTCTTAACTGCAAATTATACCTATTGGAACAAGGAGATTACAACTCGAAGGGGGTAATTCCTTCTACTAAGGGCAAGTAAACGAAAGGACAAAAGCAAACACTAAGAAATAAACCTTGCCGCTCACCCCATATTGGAATTCTTGGAACTTATCTGAGCTCTTAACTGCATTTAAGCCTCTGGTGGAAATAGGCTATAAGTCTGTCTAACCAGGGTGCGGACAATAACCGACTTTTAGCTTCAGGCGGTAACGGTTAAGTAGTTATCAAGCAACATCGATGGGCCTTCAACAAGTACTGCTAAAAGTCTTATAAGCAACCTAGAAATAATTTTAGATTCCTACAGCGAAAGCGAAAGCTCTGATATAGAATTTGGAGACTTTAAAAATGTCAAATTAAAGCTCAATTGAATGCCTATCTTAAAGGAAAATGAGTTCATCTCGTTGAAAATCCTCTCGATTGGTGGAAAACTAAACTAAAATACGACGAATTGGCAGATCTGGCCCGCAAATATTTCAGCGCTGCACAAGCCAGCGTTCCAAGTGAGCAATCCTTCAGTGCAGCCGGCCTTATATACGACCCTCTAAGAAATCGCCTCATGGGAGAAAAGGCAGCAAAATTATTTGTTTTTGAAATATAATATGCCCCTTTTGAACTGTATAGGATAAGCACTCTTTTAATGTTCTAATACTTTACAAAATTTTTAAGTAATTAAAACGATGACTTAAGTTGATTATAGCTTTCTTAATGTTATTCCAAACATTCGCATTAACATTCGAAGCATCCCTAAAATGGACATTTTGGCCTAACCACTTCTTTTCGTTGTAACTTTAAACAATGTTCAACAACTGTTTTGATAAGTCAGTATTATGTACGAGTGCATTGTTACTTTTTCGTTGTTGTCAGCCTTGTTTTAAATAACTTTTCTGTTCTACCAAATATTCCTTCTGGTGCTAACTTTTCCTTGAGCAATCTTATTGCGTCTTGTTTTGTATGCTACTGGAAAGCTATTTAATAGCAAGTACGCAAATCAAATAACTGAAAATTAATTCTTAAGTGCTCTCCAAAGAAATACAAGTTTCTCATTGACCCTTTTTTATGGGCTGAATTAAATATGAATGGGGTATAAATGCATAGGAGTGAAAAACAAATAAAGGGGTGGGCACTTTGGCATAACTTGAATGATTTTTGACTGGTTTGTTTGCAAAGACTTAGGGTCAAAGTTATTAAAGTACTCTCCGTCTAGGAGTAAATACAAACAACAGCTTCTTAACGAAAAAAATCTATTAAACGAGATATGCTTTGAGCTATTGTAGAATTTAATTTTTTGTGTGTTGGTTTAGGTTGGGTTAGTTTAGAATGGCGGCGAAAAACTCTACATCCTCGCCAGCAATCAAGTGTCGTTTTAATACCATTTACCTTGTATGACTCTATTAAAAACAACAGTATGGTAATCCTGATTTTCATTGAAGTTGGACAACTGAAAAGAAGGTAGATATTATACTATTTCTTGTTCCTTTTTGTCCCTGCAGCTTCTGCTGAAGTGTGATGCAGTCATCTGGCCAATGTCCTAGTAATTGGACTAAGTGTGCAAGATTAATTTTATACATACACACGTACATGCGTGAGCAGTCAAAAACAGGGCAAGTCATTATAAAAAAAAGTTTATTTATAGCAGCTTTGTAAAGGTGAAATGTGCCTGATGTATGTATATTTGGCGGACTGGTCAAGCGAAAATTCTGATTGCAAAACAAAACGTCGAAGTAATGCAGACAAAGAAACAGAAACAAAGAAAATATGAACACGCTTCGATTGGCACGAATGTTGTTTTTTGTGTCTACAATGAATTGCATGATCAGAGAAATAGACAAGTAATTTAAAAAGAAATTTATAAAGACAAGCTTTTATTTGAGATTAATAAAGAAAAGAAAAATCGACCACCGCAACTCCTAACGGCTTTTTTGTAGAGTTATTTTTTTCCATTTAAGTAATATGTATACACACATATGTTCTAAATATGAAACAAATCGTACCATAAATAGGGATTTGTCAAAAATCTCGACTCCTGTGCCACCTATCGGGGAAAATTTTCGTGGTGTTATGAACCAAATCGAACCATAAATACGTATTTTCAAATATCCCGAAACCTGCGCCTCCCAGCGGATTAATTCATCTTTCATACTCCATTATCATCCGTTCCTGAGCTAAGTTTGAAGTTTGTTGGTTTGGGCCGACAGCGAAAAGCTTCTCCAATTTCCTCTCTCCTCTGCCAATATTCGCCAGTTGCTCATCCCGAGTACAGACAAGTCTTCTGCCCTTGGTCCTTAACCAGCGCAATCGCTGTATTTGTATGCGCTTCACTATGTCCATGTGGTTAAAAAGCTCGTACAGTTCTTCATTCCATCTTCTTCGGTACGCGCCCCCAAGCGAACAGGGCCACAGCTCTTGCATAGAATAGTTATCCCGAAAGCCTTCTCATCATTGTTAGACACCGTTCATGTTTCTGCGCCATACAAAACGAAGGGCATGATGAGCGACTTGTAGATCGTAATTTTCGTTCGTCGAGAGAAGGCTCTGCTTTTCAATTTCCTATCGAGACCAAAGTAGCACCTATTGGCAAAACTTTTTCTTCGCTTTATCTCCAGACTGACATTATTGGTGGTGTTTGTGCTTGATCCTAAGTAAACAGAGTCATTCACTAATATGCGAAGAGTTTTTACGTGTTTCTAGAAGGTCCCTGGACTTGTCCTCGCTCAACGCTAGACCAAACTCGTTAGCTTCTTTTTCTAACTAAGATGCAAAATGCTGCGGTTACGTCCCTTTGTTACGTCCCTTTGTTTCGCGCTGTTTTGTGACTGCGCTTTTGCAACGCCGAACTTTCGCCGCGTTGCCTGACGCTCTGCAAGCAGTTGCTTGCAGAAGAGCTCTCGTCAAGGCACGTCAGGAGGCATCTCAACAAACTCACGGACGAAGTCCAGAGGTTCATTATACAACATCTGGACCCGAAAGCTTATCGACAGGCCTTGAACAGCATTCACAGAGAGACAGTCTCGAGTTATGTAGACTCTTGACCTGTGAATACCGTTCTGGACACACAACCACCAGACGTGGGTGAGACAGAACTTCGTCTGCCTCGGGAGACTGGGACCACAATAGTCCAACTGCGCTCTGGTTACTGCAGCATGTTGAACTCATACCTGCGCAGAATAAACGAAGATGCTCTAAACCACGTATGGGCAGATTTTTGGCTCTTAAAGCCGCCAAAGAGCCAGCAAGTGCTACGCAAGAGCTAAATCAGTTCTCAGGGTAAAAGGGTGTAACAACATCTTATATATTCGTAATGAGACTCGGAGTACAAGATATTTGAATACGCTCTTCTTCTCCCTTCATACTGGCTCTTGGTGTTACCCCTAATCTACCACCAAAATGTGCCAAGCCGGCTCCTAAGTGCAAAGGGCTCCTGGGAGCCAATTTGCCCATATCTGTTCTAAACGAATGCCCGGCATGCGGAGAGACGCCCCATGACACACAGCATCTCTTCGCATCCCCATTTAACCCCACCCTACTGACGACCCTGTCCCTATGGACAGACCCCATCGAGGCTGCACGCTTCCTGGGGCTACCGATAGTAGAGCTTGACGACAACGAGTGAGGGACTAACTGATCTGGGCGGGGTTGTTATAGCCGCTACAACAACAACAACAACAACAACGCTCGGTTTTTTATTGAACAGAGGCGCATGCGCACCTTAGCTGCGACAAGGTAGTGATCTGAGTGGATGTTACCACCTCGGATAGAACGTGCATCAATATCGCTCGTAGCTTATCTTCCATCTGTCACAACATGATCAATTTGGTTCGTCGTTCTTTGATCAGGGCGCACCTAAGTGCCTTTGTGGATGTTTCGATGCTGGTGTCTTATACTACTGACTACCCGGTTCCGGGAACTTGTTTATAATGCTGCAACGTACGTATATTGTGGGACGATTTTCTGTAATCCCTTGTCAAATTTGGTTTGGAGATAAATCGGTTGTCGTACTCCTGCCCTGTCGAAAACACCAACAATGAAAATGAGTGGGAACATAACTTTATTAATTTAAATTCTCTCTAAGATCGACCAAATATGCGTGTTTTACTGGTTGAGTAGAGTTTTGCCGTTGTGCATAAGCCGAGATATAGTCTCGAAAGAGTCCAGGCCTTTGAAGCAAATATAAACTCTGTACCCTTTAGAAATTATTACCGTGTAGGGCTACTGGAAGGATAATTTTGGTAGCATTGTGTCTGTGAGTTTAACGAGAGATCCTCACAGATTGGTTTTAAAGCTATCAAAAGCCCTTGAAGGTCCTGGCTTCCTATGTTCACCAATTTACTGATACGCAAAGCGCTTCAGCAAGCCCCATTATAAATTAGTGTGATGTTTCCAGTGCTTTCGTTGGGCAGGTGCGCATGCCTCCTATAATGGCTATACAGTCAGATCTGTGCTTCACTTTTGGCCCCCTGGACAGTGCTTAGTACGTAATAATCCGTTTTGTCGCTGCATTGAATGCCCAAAACATAAGTTTGGGAAATATCCCCCATGTTTTACCATAAAGCCTCTGACAGCCTAGTTGTTAACAGCTATGAGATGTTACTATCAGTTGAAGCCTAAATGATTCACCTCTTGCGATAGCTCAATCTCCGAAATTTCTCAGTCAGTTTTAAGGCTGCCTGCAATCTAGAGGTAATGTTGTCCTCATTGTAGGCCACCACAAAAATGTCGTGAACTCATAGAAAAACTCCTTAGTCTCATCGTCCTTTTCTTCCGTCGGAGTGTGCAAGCAAATTAGGCTGATGTTGTTAAATTTCGCCTTTATGCCGATTGTGGCGATTCCCTCACTAATGAGGGTGAATCTCAATCGAATACACCGCCACCATCTGAATGTCAAAGTCGAACGCCGGGTAGCAGGAGTGATAGGAATTCCAACTAATGCGCTGAGGGCATCAGCAAGGGAGGTCTTCATTGCTTCTTTTATACCGATGCAAACCATTAAGTGCAATTTTCTTAGTTTTTTGGTTGCAGTTATTTTTATAGCCTTGGTCCACCATGCTAAGAATACATAGGTTACTATTGGCTTTACGGCAGTGTTGGCTGAACAATAGGTCGTTTTGGGAGTAAAGCACCATGTTTAACCAAAAAGTCGCGTACAGAAAAAGAAAGTCTTCATCGCGTTGTTGGTAATAGTGTTTAATAAAAAGTTCAGCTTCGCCCAAAATGAGTCATACATCCTTTTTCCTTCGAGTAAATGGTAAAATAATAAAATCAATCAATAAGTACATAACTCACTCTATTTGCTCCTATGAACCATATATGTATACTCATCAAGCTCGATAAATAAGCAATCTCCCAAAGCTTATATGTATACCAATAAACCGGCGGGATTTGCTTAATAATAGACAATTTAATCTCTACCGTAAGTGTTAACCATTTTCACGAGACTCTCTTATAATTTTCAATTCGAAACTGTTTGTATTATATCTAAACTTATTTAGGAAAGCTGGGTGTCATTTTAAAACGGATGCATCACTAAATACAACTTTCCTAATTTAACTTTGAAAACTTTTGCGCGAGCAATTACTGAAATGCGTTTTGCCTTTTTATATACGAAAGAGCATTCATGCTAGTGCATTGACGTTATTTATATGTAACTTACAAATAAACATATCTACCTAAGTATGTGTGCATGTATACATATTAACAGTGTACGAAAATAAACTATATTGTACGTTACTATTTCGTTTCGTTTATTACTTTAACAGTTCGGTACAATACGAAACAAAACGGCTGAGTTCACTTTGGCGATAGTACACTACAGTAGTTTAGTAGTTACAGACGAAACAACAAACGAAATGAATCGTGCAGGGAAAATATATTTATGTATGCCAATATGCAATAAACAAATACAAAACGAATGGCTGCAATGAATAAAAAAAATAAAAATGTTTTTTAATTGAATTGGATATGAAAGTTTACAGAAAAAATTATTTTTCACGTAATTGAAACGTTTGCATACATATAAAACGTACCCTATGGTACAATTGTCACAAACGAAAAGCAAACGTTTCTCGTTGGGGAAAATGACAGTGAATCTTACAATTTGTTTCTGACTATTTACAAAACTGTACAAAACCACAAATGATATGATGATCGATGAGCAAATGGGAATTATTTTGTACAGTTTATTTTCGTACCCTGCATATTAATACATATGTATGTATATCCAACATTATTTAAGGTTATTTTACGTATTTATGCACATATCGTCGTTTATTTAAACAACAGCGTATCGTGGTTCTGCAAAACCTCGTAACTGCCATTTGTGCAAAAAACATACTTACGCACCGGATGCTCCTGCCATCAAGCTCTTATCAATTCATACGAAATTATCGACATTCATATACATACTATGTAAGAGAAATAGATAATCTATACCAAAGGTTCCCAAACTTTTTTTTCTCGAAGATCCCTTTTAAAACTTTACCGGTTTCGGTGGACCCCCTGCTGCTACATGTCTAACATATATCCAAAGCTCGTCAAAACATGTGAAGATTAGATCTAACCATGATAAAAATATAGCAAGGTAGAACCGCGCTCTCAATTTGTCGGCCATGATTTTTTTTTTAAGTTTGCCAACATTTTATATAATCATATAAAAGTGAAAATAAAAAAACCCAGTGGGAATTAGGAGCACGTAATAATACCTTATTAGCAACTTACTCTTCACCTGGCAGTCATTACCATTTCCCTGCCGAACGTCCCTTACTTTTACAAAGGCATGGCCGCCTTACGTAAGTAGGAATTTAGAATGTACATTTGGTATCAGACATACTTCTGAGCCGCTTTACAAAGTAAGTTACGTGTAATGCAGAGAAGTCGCTCGGAGTAGTTCGGCGCTTGGAGATAACTTCGGCTGCACGTTACTTTGCAACTGACAACGTAATGTGTCGTTGGAGGTGTTCATTTTGTGCTTTACTATTAGCTGACATTGGCCATGATGACAATTTTGGTACTAAAAACTGAAAGAAAACATGGCTTACCTCGTAAGGTGCTTACCTATTTTCCCAGTGGGAATGAAATTGTTCGAAATTGTTGTTGCTTGAGTTTGAAAATGTGTGTGTGAGTTTGTGAGTAAATTTAAAAATCAAATTGTTTGAAAACGTTAAGAATTTTAAAAGTGACTCTCAGCGGTTCTACCTCAAGGCATAACAAGGTAGAAGTGATTTCGACATTTCTCTCTTTCGAACTGCGACTGTAATGTCAACTCTTAACCCTATACAATTCAAAATTTTAATTTTTTAATTTCAATTTTCGATTTTGAGCTGTGCGACTGATTTTAAATACAAACATACAAAAATAAAATGAAAAGGAATTACGAGCGGTGCGCTCTGTGTGGCAACAGCCAGGAAAACAAACTTGTGCGTTATTTTAAACCTCCTAATTGTCAAGTGAAGCGACAACGGTGGGCAAGTAGCTGCGGTGTTCCATTAGGAGACTCTTCGCGTATGTGCGAACACCATTTTAGTGGCGGTGACTTTATTTGTTGCCCATTACAGCCGAGTATTTCCAAGCGGACGCGTTTGTTCCCAGGTGCAGTACCTCACCATACAATTCCCCAATGCTTGAGTTATCTGAAGTGTCGGCCGTTCCTGAGGTGTCTGTGGGGACAAAGTTAGCTGTTGATGCACAGATTCAAACTGAGTAAGTCTGCCATAAACAAGCACGACCGGATCCACGAGTACATTAACATATACATATAAGCAAATGCTCCACGAACACCATGATACAATTTCGTTCCACTAAATTTACCGCTTTAGATCACCATTTACTGTTATAAATTCGACGTTCTGGTTCTTAACATCCCTTTTCCTTTTTTCATAATGCCATGTGAAAAGAGCCGTGTTTTTATTTTTCATACATAGCTGGATTTATCATACGGAAATTAAGCATTACTGAATATGAAGAGAAAATCTCCCACTCATATACATGGATAGACCAAATGTCAAATGGTGGTATGATAAAACCTAAACCAGAAATCCTTGTGGACATAAAGAAACTGGAAGTAATTTTTAATAAATTTAATGGAAAAGAAATTTCGCATTGCAAAAGTTTAATAGCTGAACTATTGAAGTTAAGTTCCGATGTAAATTTAGAAGAAAGAATCAAAATTGTTTTTTTAAAATGTCGAATATACTCTAGAATTAAGTATTTGAATAAAAAAATAAATGCTCAAAAACATTGGGCTAATAAAAACAAGAAAATTGCCAAAACGGTTTTATAAATAAATGTGTAATTTTGAGTAAGTAGATATGCATTTCCACATTTACATTAAACGAAAATACAAAAACTAAAATGAAGCCGACTTTAACGTGATATTAAATATTTTCATATTTACAAAAACTTCCATTTCATAGATATTGAATTTTATCAAATATGGTACATACATAACAAAGGGTTAATTTCTTTGTTTACGTTTTTTGACATTACAGTCAGGTATGAGAGAGCTCGACTGAATTGTCACTTCTACCTTGTTGAATATGCCTTGGTTCTACCTTACTATATTTTTATCATGGATCTAACGAAAGCTTAATTCGGAGTGGCAAAAATATAAATAAAATATTTTCATGTTTGCTGTTTATTAAAATAATGTGATTGTGATTGCGTGACATAGTTTCCAGCATGATACAAACATTAGAAGGTAAAATCATTCTCTCAATTCGTCGACCATGATTTTTTTCTGACGTTTGCAAAAATTTTAAAATCACATAGAATTGAAAATAAAAAAAACGATTTTGTTCCCAATTGTTGTTGTATGAGATTAAAAATGAGAATGTGTGTGTGAGCTTGAGTTCGAATTTTAAAATTATATTGCTGGCAAACGTCAGACAGCCTCTCAATGATTTTACCTTGTAATGTTTTTATCATGGTGTCCAGTTAAAAAAAAAAAACAGAGCTCGTAAAGCCATCAAAGTACTCTCTGGCTCGGAGGAGTTATATTTTTAAGAGCACTCCGAGCGCTAGCGTTATTTAAATCCTCTTCACCATAAACTCCTCACATGTTCGGCTCACTCATGAATTTGCATGTGGCGTATTTGTAAAATAGTTTATTGCATGATACAAAAAAGAAGGTAGTTTTAAATTGAAAATTGAAACTTTCAATCATGATAAAAACATAACAAGGTAAAACCATAGAGAGGCAGTCTGACGTTTGCCTTATATCAATTATATTCAACAATTTTTATTGAGCTTGAGGCCGTTTTTTAATGAAAACTTATTGTAGAAAAGGAAAAAATGGTAGAAGTGATAGCTATTTCGGAAATCACCACATTTCCTCATCAGACTGTGGAAAAGCAACAAAAATTAACAAGGCGAACTTAGCACAGTGCGTAGGCAACTGGCAGAGTCAGTGGGATCGTCGGTTCGAATCCTACTGAAAGAAGTACCTTTTAAAAATAATGAATATCTTTTCTTAAAAATGTCTAAATTTGACATTAAATTCGATAACTACTTGCCAAAATCTTTATTTTTGCATTAATAAAATTTTAGTGAACATATTTTAATTTTTTTTAGTCATTATGTCATCTGATTATTTCACAATATAGCTAGCCAGGACTATTATAATTTTCTATATCTGATACGTTTATTTCTGATATATTTCAGACACTGAAATTACAATTTCCATATTGTTTTTGTCCATGCCTTTCAAGTAACTTGAAAACGGAATTTACTTTGGAAGCCATGGGCCTCATGGTTTTCAGAGAAGTGAGTATTATCTAATTCTAGTATATTTCGACAATATCGTTGTTTCTGTGGGTAAAACAAGTATATTTTACTGTTCAATATTGGAGGGGGTGTGAAACAAAATTGATGAGTTATTGTTAGTATGAAAACTAGAAACACAGTTATCAACTTAAAAAACAAAAGGAGAAATGTTCGGTTATTTGTTCAATGGTTTTGGGGTGGCAAGCGGAGACGGGCCCATTAAAAAATTTGGTAAAATTAGAATTTTGACAGAGAAAATGAAAGTCCAACTCCGATTACGCTGACCGCGGTATTTTTTAATAATTTGCATCTGAAGTTTTTTTTTTTTTTTTTTTAACTAACGTGTAATTGTTTTACCACACGTGTGTGTCAACATTTTTTGCTTTGGGTTAAGCAGTTGGACACATTAACCCAAAATTATTGTACAAGTAACCGAGCCGTACCCAACAATATGCCTTTTGCTTGTTCAAATTTAGATTCTAAGAAGAAAATGTAAATGTAATGTAAATAACCAAAAAATTAATAACAAAATTTGGAGGGTTTTAGATATTGGATATGGTAGCATGAAATGTCACAATCTACTTAATTGTCAGGTTGTTAATATGGCGACGAAAAAGTGACAATGAAACTGTCTTCTTTTTTGTATCATGGTTTATTGTGTTGCTGTCGTCATTTTTATTTTTATAGCTCCGAGTTTTAAAGTGATGCGAAAAATATTTATTACTCACATTTTTAAAACACAAAACTTGAAACAACAAAACCGCAAAGCTTTTTACGCCTATCTTTAAATTCGAAACTGACAGTTGAGAAAACACCGATCTAGAAAAATCGATGACAAACAACCAAGCAAGCAAGAAGCACAAACAGCACTGTCTCATCCTCTTTAAGGTAGCATGGTCAAATGGAGTTGTAATTTACGCCTATCACAGTCAGGTGTTGTGTTGGGACTGCTGTCTGCTCAGTAGGAGCAAAAAACTAGATTGACCTTCTGATTTTGAATGCCTACCTGCATCCCCTCGATGCCTCCCAGTCATTGCTGAGCGAATTATTCATCCAGTTTCGGATTGTGGCTTCGATGGCCGAAGTGTGGAATGCTATAACTGGTTGCGGATCGAGGAATGCCTGGTCTAAGTCGACTGTGGCCAAATGGTCAGATGTCTTATTACCAGGTACTCCCGAGTGACCTGGTACCCAGATTAAAGCAAGTTCGTTATGTTTACCAATATAATTTAGCCCACACTTGCATTGCCGAACTAGTGTTGAAATACTTAGATAGAGGGCTGGCCAATGCGTTAAGTGCAGCTTGGTTGTCACTGCAAATACGTAAACTTCTTTCCCTCCACCTATTTTTCACCACGTAGTCCATGGCTTTGACGATTGCAAATACCTCAGCCTGGAAACTGAAGCATATTTTCCAAACGAAAAGTTATGCCTATCCCCATTAACTTAAAAAAAGACCCCAGATCCTGACCCAGAATCAGTTTTGGAGACATGAGTGAAGATTCGTGCCACTCAGTGTTATACCAACACCCGCTTCTTTTTAGTCTGTAGGTGGCCCTTAAAGCTTCCCCACGTATAACGATACAAAGTGACGCTAAATGCAGCAGTGCGTCAAGAGAACAAGAGAACTATACACCACTCAAAAATTAAAATTGAATTAAAGAGGCTATCAAGCAACCATTTTGGTTCTTTACTTTGGAAGATAAATTTTCGTGGACTCCCACCTCATATTTTTTCACGCCAACATAGACCCCCGTCGAGTCTCCCGTGGACCTCTGGGGGTCCACCTGGACCACTTTGGGAATCACTGATCTATACTAATTATATAATAACTAGCAGACCCGGCGAATCACATTCATATATCTCCATACCAAGTTCCAGTACTCTACCATGAACACTTCCAGAGATATGCAGTATGAAAAGTTCGGTTTGTATGGGAGGTGCCGCGCTCCCTTTTCCAATAACCACCATTTTCTCCGCGAGCATGCGATTGTTTTCGTATATCTCAATACCATGTTCGACTACTCTACCATGACCATTTCCAGAGATATCAATATGAAAAATTCGGTTTGTATGGGAGGTGCCACGCCCCCGGAACTTAGCGGCATGAAATATACTTTACATCCGATTCTCATTCCTACCATATATACACAAAAAATTGCATAAAGATGGGTCGAGCCGTTTAGGAGGAGTTCGACCACAAACACCGTGACACGAGATTTTTAAATATTAGATTGTTTTTTTTGGTAACAGGTAATCTCTCGAATGGCTGGTCCGATTTTCATAAAATTTTGTATAATATACTTTAAATCCGATTCTCATACCTACCATATATACACAAAAAATTGCATAAAGATGGGTCGAGCCGTTTAGGAGGAGTTCGACCACAAACACCGTGACACGAGATTTTTAAATATTAGATTGTTTTTTTACATATAGGATGTTACTCAGTAATCTTTGTCTTTTGGATCGAAGCGTATTATGTGTATGTACAAGCATTTAATTTACGTGCACCACAACTCTAAAGAAACCCCACTTTTCAGCACTGATAAATCTTTAGTAACTTACAAAACTGTAAAATTTTATTTGAAATCAGCGTGTCACTTTATTACAAAATTGTCAAAATATTTTCACAAATTTCATTCAGTTGTAATTGCATAAATACCCAACAAGCATTTCAGTAAATGTTTTTAAAAATAACTTAAAGTAAGTTTGCTATAATAAGCGTTAAATAAGGATTTTTAATATTAAGCTTATTAAAAGTTTTTTCAAATAAACCTTTAATAAGTTTTGAGAGAGAATGTTTATAAATAACTTAAACTTATAAATGAAATGCATATGCCAACGACATGAAGTAGTAAATATAAATTTTTTCAATCGTAAGTGACGTGTTTACGTTTTTTAAAATATATTATTAAAACGAAAAAATTAAATAAAACCAATGCGGTAAAAAAAATCCAATCCAGGACCCGCTGCGCTAATCGGTGGAGCATTCGAGTCTTCAAATGATGAGTTCTCCTTAGCCTTTCTTAGTTTAACATTCAACTAAAAATGTATTACATTTTTTTCAGAAAAGTTCATCAATGATAATGGCGACGATGAAGCGGAATATATAGCTGCATCGATGTCGTTTTTCCAATTTGCCAATAACCGCTTGTAATTGAAAGCACGCAACAAGATATAATAATTAACTTTTTTATGCTTAATTTTTGTGTGTTATCGGGAATTTGTATGCTAAAATGTCTATTCCCTATTTACATTTTCGCGACTGTAGATGAGTCCGCCGAAAATTCGCATTTCTTTTAGTTTCTAGATGTTAAGCAATCTATGTATGAGTTTTTATTGAAATATCTTTAAATAAAGGGTTATAAAAATGTTTATAAAAAGCTTTTTTTTGAACATTTTTAGTAAGTTTATATTCATACGTTTATAAACAACTTTTTTTGAACCTTTATTATAAGTTTACACTTTTAGGCTTATAAAAAGCTTTCTTTTGAACATTTATTAAAAGTTTATATTTCTACGCTTATAACCAATGTTCCTTTTCGATTATATTACGCTTACTTTCAAACGTTTTATAAACAAAAAATCAACGTTTTGTAAGCTTAATGTTTATAATTGAAAACTTAAAAAAAAACTTTCTTTAAGTTTATTTTGCTTGTTGGGTACATACTTATACATAACCCAACAAGCATTTCAGTAAACGTTTTTAAAAATAACTTAAATTAAGTTTGCTATAATAAGCGTTAAATAAGCATTTTTAATATTACGCTTATTAAAAGTTTTTTCAAACAAACCTTTAATATGTTTTGAGAGCGAATGTTTATATATAACTTAAACTTATAAATGAAATGTAAATGCCAACGACATGAAGTAGTAAATATAAAATTTTTTCAATCGTAAGTGACGTGTTTACGTTTTTTAAAATATATTATTAAAAGAAAAAATTTAATTAAACCAATGCGGTAAAACAAGAAAATCCAATCCAGGACCCGCTGCGCTAATCGGTGGAGCATTCGAGTCTTCAAATGATGAGTTCCCCTTATCCTTTCTTAGTTTAACATTCAATTAAAAATGTACTAAATTTTTTTCAGAAAAGTTCATCAATGAGAATGGCGGCGATAAAGCGCAATATATAGCTGCATCGATGTCCCTTTTCTAATTTGCCAATAACCGCAAGTAATTGAAAGCACGCAACAAGATGTAATAATTAACTTTTTTATGCTTAATTTGTATGTGTTATTGTGAATTTGTATCCTAAAATGTCTATTCCCTATTTATATTTTCGCGACTGTAGATGAGTCCGCGGAGAATTCGCATTTCGTTTAGTTTCTAGATGTTAAGCAATCTATGTATGAGGTTTTAATGAAATATCTTTAAATAAAGGGTTATAAAAATGTTTATAAAAAGCTTTCTTTTGAAAATTTTTAGTAAGTTTATATTCATACGCTTATAAACAACTTTTTTTGAACCTTTATTATAAGTTTACACTTTTACGCTTATAAAAAGCTTTCTTTTGAACATTTATTACAAGTTTATATTTCTACGCTTATAACCAATGTTCCTTTTCGATTATATTACGCTTACTTTCAAGCGTTTTATAAACAAAAAATCAACGTTTTGTAAGCTTAATGTTTATAATTGAAAACTTATACTATATATATATATGATACCAACAAGCAAAATAAACTTAAAGAAAGTTTAAATTGCTCCAGTTATACAGCATGAAAATTTTTGAAAAAATAATTTAAATTCTCAAAAAAAAATTCAAAAAATTTTTTGAATCGATATTTGGTAATTACGGACAACTTTTTGAAAAATGTGGCCTTTCCGATGGAGCAGAATTGGCGGGTATTGGTAGAAATATAAGTGCCACTTTATAAGCATGGATAAATATGGGAGTAGCCCAGTCAGCTAGCGGATTGGTACTATCCACACGACTAATGTCGCATATTAACTGGAATCCTACCAGCAACGTTTTTAGCGGTGTTTAAAGTTTTGTACCTTACGGATTGGTCAAATTCGAACCAAAGACTGTCTGTAAAAACTTACATAAACTCAAGCAGAAAAACTTTCTTGCATGAAATTGTTAAAATAAATATAATAATATTATCTTACCTCATTATTAACTGAAGATTGTGGAGAAAACGATTAACAAATTTGAGGAATTTGTTTTCGTATAATAATTTAATGCGCTGCTCTTAAATGATTTGTACTGTTGTACTGTCATTAAAATTCATTTCGCTACCACACTTTTCACATTTCACTTCAGTTTTATTGACAATTTTTTTTTTTAAATACGACCAAACACCACTCCGCGAGCTGGTTGGAAGATCAGTTTTTATTGGCAAATAAATTTAAAAAAAGTCGAGAGTCGAAAGTGAAAAGTCGACTTCAGTCGACTTCCATAAACTGAAAGTCGATCACTAAAATTCGACTTTCAGGAGTAAAAAGTCGATGTTGGTCGAAAGTCTAAGTCGACTTTGCCATCCCTAGTGGGTACCAAGAAAGAGAGTTAGCTTGGAGGATTTTCCGTTTCTTCACCGTTGTCGAGATTTTGTCTTGCCTGTTAAGTGTGTATTATGTCCTGTCTGGATTGTTTATTGTCTGGATTTTTAAAAATTCTCTGAATTTTTTCTCGTCGGTTTCTATAAATTTGGGATTATGGAGTGCTTTCAAATGGACTTTCAGAGCCAGCCGCCCAAATTTATATTAAAATAATATTTTTTTTTTTTAAATCTTAAGCTCTATACCTCTTAAAATATACTTTACAATACATGTTTGTAAATAATACTTCTGTACATACGAACAGTTAATCCTCTTTATTTATTTTTTTTCAGATTCCATGGAACCATGGCTTTGGTGTCTTCAATAGATCTTCTTTTAGCTGCTTATTCGCCTTGCTTACTGCCTTCAATATAAATGCACTCAGCTTCTGTTTTATGATATCGAATTTCTTTCGAAGTCCCATATTAGCTGTTGGTGCAGCACCAATGTTTTGGGTCTTCCTCTGTATACCATATGCTGCTCCAACCGAATCAAATTTTGTTTTTGTTTCCGTTTTCGGTAGTTCCGCATTTGGGCAAGCCATGCACAACATATTTCAACTTGAACACTATAATGGCCTTAAATGGTCTAACTTTTTCAAGCATGACGATTTGCCCGAGTATTACTACAGTGTTGGCACACTTGGTGTGATAATGTTTGGTTTAAGCATAATCCAAATATTAATTGGTATATTTGTACAGAAGATAATCAAAAATTAAACACATTCTTCAAATCATTCAAACGAAGCAAGAGTGAAACCTGCGAAACCACGGAAAGCACGCGATATTCGAAAACCTTTATATTTGAGGTGCGAGCAACGCACAAGCCGGTATTAGTGGAACTGTCATCGATTACAGTGGAGCGAGGGAATCAAATAATTCTCAGTGATATTACGTTAACTCTCTATGAAGATGAAATCACTATGTTGATGGGATATAATGGCAGTGGTAAAACCTCGCTGCTACAGCTTATTGCTGGTTTCATACAACCCACTTCGGGTAAAGTTGTGCTCAAAGAGACCATTCAAGAAAATACTGTAGATAGCTCCCGCGATTTTATGGGTGTCTGTTTCACAGATTCCCTGCTATTGCAACAGCTAAATGTCAAACATCAGTTGACGCTTTTTGGTAGATTGAAAGGCTTAAACTCAAATGATATGAAGAAAGAAGTGAAAAGATATTTGGATGCGCTTGAATTGGACGAGGTTAAATATATACGCACAGAAAGGCTGACATGTGGCCAACGCAGCAAATTGGCTGTGGGTTGTGCACTTATTGGTGGTAGTAAGATTGTTGTATTGGATGATGTGACCTTGAAGTTGGATGTGCGTGACTATCAGCTTATCTGGAGATTGCTGGAGAAAGAGAAGTTTGGCCGTTGCATATTGGTAACGTCTAATTCAAGCTATGAACCCGAACTACATGCTGATAATGTGGTAATGTTGGCAAAAGGACGACTAAAGTGTGTCGGAACTCCACAGTTTCTAAAATCCATGTACTGCTTAGGATTTCACTTGGTGAGTAGCAAAAAATTTTTTTTTAACATTTTCTTTGATCTGGGAAGGGGGAATTAATTTGGCTAAAACCTATATTTGGGATAGAAGTCAAATAAAAATAAAAAAAAGCTCAGTTCTGAATACTGCGGAAAGTTATTTTCCGAAATGAAAAAATTTTTAATTTAGAAATCTGTTTGGTATAGTCCATTGTCCTAAAAGAAAACAAAGCAATATTTTGTAAATTCGAGTCAGCTGTGATGCACTCAAATTCATTGGGAGCAGCAACGATCAGAGAGAGCTTTTGCTCTTCTCGCATTCATACCAAATCTAAAGAGAGCTTTAAAACTTTGCCCGCGGTATATTTTTTTGCTGTAACTGGGTTATCGCAGTGTTGGACAGGGAAAGCTAGAAAGCTTTTATTATAGAGCTTTTAAAACTTTGGCGCGCGAGCTTATGAAGTGACCAACTGTGATTTACAAAGCAATTATGGCATCTGTCTTTCAATCAGCAATGGGCGGAGAAAGGTTTCACTCTACACGCGCCTATACAAAATGTATAGAAAGCTTAAAAGAGCTTTGCCCGCGGGAACGGAAGTGCCCATAACCGCTTTCAATTGACCACAGTCTTTCGAAAGCCTTTGTCACTTTGAAAAATGTCAAATCTGGCAACTATCTTGAAAGCTTTTTCTGTATTTCGAAGTATTGCTTGAAAGATTTGTTAACAAGGAAGTCTTATAGCCACTTTCAAGAAAGCTATTTAGGCGAAAAATGATCAATGTTTTATTTGAATTTAGAATGAAAATTGACAAGGGAAAAAATCATTTTTCACTTAAATTGCTGCTGAAACCGACAGTAAGATTTATTTTGTTTGTCTTAAATAAAATTAAATGAAAATATACATATGTTTTTTGTTTTTTAACTGGCTAACCAGAATGGTGAGGCTATTGTATGTAGGAAGAGCCGTCAAAAGTTAAAATATTCTAAATGCTCTAATCTGCCCACAGTATGTAGCTGTGGTTGTGGTGTATTGTTGCTGATGAAGTTAACGAAATAGCTTGTAGCTGTGGTACTACATTCTGGTTGGCCAGTAACAAACTAAAAATTAAAATAAAAAAATTAAAAAAAGGGAAAACAAAATAAATTAAGCAAAAAGAGGTAATAAATAAAATAATTATATATGTGTATATCTAGAAATTAAATGAATTAAAAAACCATATTTTTTTATCTATATTAATAAAAAAAGAAAAAATATAAAATAAGGTCCCAAAGTTAAACCAAATATCTTTAAGTAAGTTTCTTTTTAAAAATTAAAATTTAAAACTCAAAAGACAATTAAATTCAATAAGGAAAAAAAATTCTGTTGCCCAGGGATTCAAACTTCAGATCTCTCGAATGACAGGCTGGTGCTTCGCTCACTCAGCCAATGCGACCATAGGAGAATAAACATCTCCATTTGGAACATACTTGACTGCTTTATGTCAAAAGAGCTTTTCTCCTTGAAAGTTGGCCAGGGAGATTTTTTTGTATGACTGTCGTGATGAAATAAACTAAATCTTTCAAACTATCTTGCCTGGTGTCCATGACTCGTCCCAGTTATGGTTTAGTTCTGGACGAGAACAAAATGTAATGCCGAAAACGTTCCTACAAAAGAGCTAAACGGGAACAAAAGTATTGAGAGCACAACAAAATGCGCACAAAACTCATGAAAACGTTCACAAAAAGAAAAGAATGAGAACGAGACTTTCAGGAACGTTCTGAAAAAGAACATAATGAGAACGAAACTTTCGGGAACGTACGAACAAAATAAGAACGAATGTATCGAGAACGTTTTCAAGGAGGAACAAATAAGAACAAAAGTCTGAGGAAAGTTCTGCTAGAGAACAAAGCGAGTAAAAAAGTTTTGAGAACTTTACGTTAAGAATGGGAGGGGTGTCTGCGTGTTGGAACGAAAAATCGTTTCAGTGAGAACCACCATTTTTAGTCACTTCAACTTCCAGATCGTTTATAATTAGAGTTAATTGTCTATTTATGGAACGATTTTTCATTTTCCGTGCAAGAGAAGCTCGTGTCTAAAGTCTTTCGTTGACTTTTTTGCATAATTATCGTTCAGTTCTTGTTTGATTAATTTTAAAATTCAAACATTTCAAATTAATGGAAAGCTATGAGAAAAAATTTGTTCTCGCTTTCTTTCTCACGAATAATTCAAAGAAGATTTATTCCCCTTTCTTTCTCTTTCAGAAAGTTCTGGAGATTTAAGTTCCCAAATTGTCTTCATGAGAAAGTTCCTTAGACTTTTCTTTGCCAAAATGTTACGGAGACTTTTGCTCCCATTTTAATCTCTATGAAATGTTTCCGACAGTATTATTCGTATCTTGTTCTCTTTAGGAACGTTCCTCAGGATTTTGTTCTTATATAATTGCCATTGAGAACATGCTCGAGAGTTTTTCTCATGCAACTAACTATCTTAGACAGAATCGTCCTGTTAGAAGCGTTGGTGACCAAACCATATCCCGCAGGAGAAGCTCTCAATGGATTTTAGGTAGATTGTGGTAAGAGTTAAAGCTCTGTTTGATCCTCACTGGTCAATTTATTTAATTTTAAGGTTGATCAGCACTGATTTCGTTTTATCAGTTAGATTTTAAAACTTATCCGCCTTCAATACACTTTTATTGAGAACACAACTTAGATTCAAAGAGCAGCTAAATTTTGAAAGCTTTTTGAGAAAACGGCCCTAAAAGTTCACTGGTATATTTATTCACAGTTAAGCTAAAATATTTTCTACTCTAAACAGCTTCCAACCTTTCTAAAAGAAAATATCTTTTAGTTTTTCTATCCTCTATATACTTAGATTATTTCTAAATCAGAACAATGTAATCCCGTAGAAGTAACAAAGCTTTTGAGTAAGTACATGCCAGATATTTCACCGACAAGCGATCTCGTGCAGGAATTAGTCTATCTTATCGAAACAAGTGACGTAGAGATAATTGAAAAAGCTTTTCGAGAATTAGAAGCAGCTAAGGAAAGGCTGGGCATCATAAGTATAGCCATCAATGAGACGCCTATAGAAGAACTCTTTTGCAAGTTGGGTGCCGAACGACCAGCCTATGATGATCACAAACGCTATTTGAGAATATTTAACGGTCAAAGTATAACATCTGCTGACAGTGGCAGGGCTAGTCGTGCTGGCAGTCGCAGTGGCAGCTACAGTGCTAGCAGCGATGATCTACTCTTTATGACAACTCGAAGACGACAATACAAAATTAGTGCAATTCGAAGTATGAGCAATCAGTGGTATGCGATGTATTACAAGTTTTACATCTTCAATTTGGTATACAAATATTTCTTCCCCCCACTCTTTCTCATCCTATTCATTTGTATACTTATATTTGCGTATGCAATGAGACCTGATGAGAAATTATTGTCAAAATTAAGTGCTAATATCGCCGATTATGGTGATTCAATAACACTATTAAGTGTTCGAACGAGTCCCACAATTAATATCGAAAACCTATTGAAAAATATAAACAGTTTATATATTGGAAAAACAGTAATATAAAGACGATAGATATCAAGGGCGAAGCTATGAGTGATTATATGTTGAATCTACAGAGTCAAAATCAATATAATAATTTAAAATTAAAAGTGATACTTGGTCTAACTATACAAAAACATTTTACCGGTTGGTATAATGGATATCTACCTCACGTCGCACCGCTTTCTTTGAATATTCTACATAATGCGCTATTGCGGTAAATTGAGTGGATTTTTAATATTTTTTTTAACTATAAAACTATTTAATTATAAAACTTTTATTTACAGTTACTACTTAAATACAACCGACGCTAAAATACTCGTTACTCTCGAACTGCTGCCTAAACAAATTGGCATTATTGCCTCCGAAATAAAGACAGAAGCAATGATTATTGGCAGCAAGTGGGCTATACTTTTGGCTGTTATCCTATGCTACTTGGTATCCATAAAGGTTATTGTTTTTGTCAACGAACAATCAACGGGATTCGTGAGTCTGCTGCGGAGGGCTGGTTTGAATAGCTTCAATTTTTGGATAACTAGTTTTCTCTTCGATATGGTCAAAATTTGCATTGTGGTGGTATTATTTCTCTTGGCTGCGTGGTGGCTATTACCGCCACAACATACATCAGGATTTGTTTTGCGTAAGTAAACTACGGTAAATTAAATTTGTATACTTATTACGGTAATCCACTCTCTGAAATCGTGATTTTTCGAATATCGAATAAATCGCAGTTTGGTTATCAAATGAGCCAGGTTCATACAGAAAGTCGCCAATGAATTACGAACTGCACTCAGATGTTTTTCTTTTCAAGTTGATCCGAGTTTTTGAATTGTAAATATTTTTTGTATAAATAAACTAGCTTGTCCTCACTCGCATATTTAAATTCAGCCAAAAGCAGGAGATTTTAACTTTTTGTTAACCCCCTTTCGTCTGATACCCGTGTTGCGATGTAATATTTCAATTACCTAATTCCCATAATTTAAGTGAAAGTTCACTTTTGGAACAGCTGGTAACACTCCTTTGTGTAGTTTAGAAATTATACCCTTATTGTAGATATTCATTTACCTTTAAACAGACGACAACCTTCTTCAAAATACTTTCAAACTACATCCTACCTAAATCTCTTTCGTCTGACATCCGTATTTTACACATTTTTGTTACCTAATTCCCTTAATTAAAGTTGAAAATAAGTTTTAAAAGAGGTGGAAACACTGCCCATGTGGTTAAGAAATAAAACCTTTTCAAAACCACTGCAGTTGATAGTCATATTATAGTAGTTCATATACATAACTTAAATGAAATAAAGTTTTAACAGGTGTCAATTCTTTTCATGTCCTGACTTTTATATGTATAAATCTTCTCCCCACTGAGACAAACACGTAGGTACATATATAGGTAAAGAGGCATAGAGTCTACCGATGTCAAACTTTAAAAAAACTTGATTTTATATGTACGTATGAGCAAATCTCACGAGCTGTAAAGTTTTTGGTCGAAAATGGTGGCACCCTTATCTTAGAAAATGCAATATCTTCAGTTTTGTGTAAAAAACAAGATTTCATTGCGAAGTTGTATTTCAATAAAAACTTAAAAAGATACATATACTAAAAAAAGTCAAAATAACAACTCGTGCTTATATACCCATAGTTGTGTATGTAACGCATACGCCCGTAGCACCATATACAGTCAACTAACACGTTTACTCGTACGCCTTAACTTAAAAGTCATATTATTCAAAAGTAGTTAAATAGCGTGGAACATTTTTCTACAGTATTCTTTGCGTATTCGGCGGCCGCTGTGGTGTAGTACTGATCACGTGATCAGCAGTGCGCGCTTCCATATTTCGCAGCGCCCGGGTTCAAGTCCCGGTCAAAGCAACTAGAAAAAGTTTTTTCTTAACAGCGGTCGCCCCTAGCAGGCAATGACAAACCTCCGAGTGCATTTCTGCCATGAAAAACAGCTTCTCATTAAAATACAATCGCCGTTCGGAGTCGGCGTAAAATTGTAGGTCCCTCCTCTTTGTGTGACAACATCAAAGCGCACGCCACAAATCGGAGGAGAAGCTCGGCCAAACACTAACAAATGTGTATGCGCCAATCTATTATTATTATTATTATAATTCTTTGCGAATATACATATATATTAACTTCTTCATGTACATATGTATCTATGTATATAACAATTTCAGAATGAATTTCGAGTGTGCCACTAAAAATTGTAAAATTGGAATTTTTCTTTCACAAATTATCATCATCTTATATTCAATGTAATTTTTTTTCATTTGGTCGCACACCAGCTTTATTACTCTAGATTGGTGCGTTCTGGCATGAGTAAGTATCTAAAACTTTAATAAAAAAATCGTAAGTTTTCAAAAATTACAAAACAGCTGCGCAAGATATTCTGCATGCTGATTTTTTTTTTGAATTTGATAGCAGTTTTGAAACTTCACAGATATGCTGTATTTGATGAACTTTCATTACCTCTAATATGAACATTCTATTTAAAAACTTCCCAAAGTTGTTCAAAAAAACAATTATGATTTTTTCGTGTGAAAATAAAACAAATATTAATTAAGTGACCCTAAAAACAACTCGTGCGATTTCAATTAACCCTTTAAAGACCAAGGGAAATATGCTTTCCAAAGAATTTCTCGGCTCATAAAAATATTAGTTTTTGAAGAAATATGAATTAAAGAAAACAAAAATTTGTTTAAAATATTTTCGTTTAAAGAAACATTAGCAACGATAAGGAAAAAAATTCCATAAAAAAATACTTTTTAAAATGAACTTTAAGGAAAAAAATATTTTTTTGTGAAACTTTTTTTCTGAGAATTATCTTTTTGTAAGAATATTTTGGAAAACATTTATTAAAAAAGAAGTATTTTTACCAAAAGCAGAAATACTTATTCAGAAAAAAAATTGGAAAAATGTTTAAAGAAACATTAACAAACGTTAAGAAAAAAAATTCCATATAAAATACTTGTTAAAATGAATTTTAAGGAAAAAAATATTTTTTTGTGCAACTTTTTTTCTGAGAATTATCTTTTTGTAAGAATATTTGTTTTGGTAAGCATTTATTAAGAAAAAAATATGTATTTTCACCAAATTTTTATGGAAACTGAATTGTTTTCCTTATTTTTTAAATTTTTTTTAGAAAATAAATTCCTAATAGAAAGAATTTTTTTTTTTAGTAAAAGTAAGTGCTTACAAATTTTGAGGAAATTGAGTTGTAAGAAATAACTTTTTCCTTGTTTGTTCTTTAAAAAATTTGTTTAAAATAAAATCAAATGATTAATCAAATTAATGGTACATGTTTTTTTAAACAGATGGCAACTTTCTTCTAAAAATATTTTTTTTAAATGAGTTCTCTTAAAGTCCATTACCATTTGTCCCCTGTTTAACTATATTTGATCAATCGGATAAATTGAATTTAATGTAACTTTTTGTACAGGTGGCAACTCTCTTTTAGAATTAAAATAAATCATACTTTCTTCTTTTAAACGACTATAGTTTAAAGAGTTATTGCTTCACAATAATAAAACTGTTAATACTGCATATTAATATCTTACAGGCTGGGCCACTTCTTTAATTCTACTCGCGGGCGCGGCTTTAATTTCGACAAATTATTTCCTCAGCCAATTTTTTACGAGCAATTATCGAGCCTACTTCGTAATTACGTCACTGCATTCGCTCGGTGTATCCAGTTTTATAATATTTCCCAATGTATTGAAGGACTTGTCCTCGACTGCAACATTGCCACTGCGTATTTTTCCGCTGTTTTCATTTTGTAATGGAGTTTACAACGTGTACAAATATAATGAAAAATTAAATTTCTGCAATAACAAAATAATAACAGCCTTATGTATTGCCATGGAGGAATGTAAACATATAGTCGGGAATTGTGGTGAGAGACAAAAAGAAAGCATGAAAAGAAGTAGAGCCTTTAAATAAGTATATGGGGTATTCCATCGTCACGGGTGGGACATTTGTACAGCAAAAATAGTTTTCCTTTTTTAATTTAAGTATAAAGTACTAAGCAATTCTACATTTTGATAAAGCTACACCTAGTTCACTAATATACGAGTTATTACCAAATACGAAAAATATTCCAACTTGATTTTATATTGGAAAATTCTGAGCTGTTTCTTCCGTCACGGGTAGGACAAAGAAAAGACACTGCTTTTTGGAGAACATATATTTTAAGGAAAGTCTGTGAATTTACTTAACATTTCTATCTGGATTAGATGTTTTACTATACAGAAAAGAACCAGCAATCCCAACAAAGCACAAACCATAATAAGAATTATTTTTTTATTATTAAAAAATTCAAAATTCTCCTGTCACGGGTGGGACAACTTTTGTCACGGGTGGGACACGTACGATTTTCTTCATGAAAGGAAGCTTCTAGTGAGATCCATATCAAAGAGATTAGGTATGATAAATGTTAGAGGTCAAATACAAGATCAATTGACCTACTTTTATGACAGTGGAGTCATTGTAAGACGCACGATATACTGCTGACCCCAGGATCTATTTTAGGGGCAATAGTTATACCAAACGAAAGCTAGAAGTCGCCAGATTGATGTATTAAAATGCATGGAAGAAAGGATTATTTGCAAACGCATGAAATTTTATATGCATTTTCCTAATGCACTTCTGCACGGTGCATTTGATTGCAACGAAATTTCGAATGTGCCTTAATGATTTTCAAGTTTGTTTAGAATAGCTATGTATGTCTGACTAATACTAACTACAGGCTAAACATGTATATCGACTACTGTTATCACGTCGATAGAGATGTCTAACCTGCTGTTAGTGTTGACCAGACATTGAGTAACCGGCTTAAGAGTGGCTCGAGTTGAGTTATTTTTGGAAACTGATTTCATGGACAAATCATGCTCAAATTTAGCTATTCCTTAAAACCATAGAACGTCAGAAAAGATCTTGTGTATCGATGTCTAATCCGAAAAGTTATCTGCATTAGAATACTTGTAAGCAGATACATATGTATATCTTTGTCACTTAAAGGCTATTTATTGGATTGAATTTATAAGTTTCGCGAACTTCTAGATTTTCTTGGTTGGAACTTTTCAGGTAATTGTTAATATTGACTTTTAATTGTTGTTAAGCAACCCTCATCATAGAATTCTCTGGCGTCTCTAAAATAGTAATGCTTATCTTGACTTTTCGAGCTGGCCACGCGAAATTTTTTACTACATCGCTTAGCCCACCAACAGTATTATGGTGTTTAGTCAACCTTTACTTCAGAGTTTTGTGGCATTAAACATAGGTTTGAAACGTTAAACTTATTTTTTTATTGTTAGGCATCATTAGAAAAAAATTATAAAAGATTGTCACGGGCGGGACACGATAAAACGTTTCAAAATCTCTTAAGTAGGTACTTATAATATAATAAAAGAAATGAAATAGGGCTGCTTATTATAAACACACTCTAGTTATGAAATTATAGAAAACTCCCTAAAGTAGTAACTAAGCAATACGAAGTTTAAAACTTTTTAGTCACGGGTTGGACATGCTAAACCGTAGTGATTTTATCCTATTATATAATTTAAATGCCTATTTTTCTTCAATGCCATATTGCTTCTTCGGGGCGCAGAAAGATCGAGACATTTATTCCCCCCTTCAAAAAAATAATAACTTTGTGAATACTTGATTTTGCAGAGCCTTCTATATTAAAATATGTTGTCGTATTCAACTACTTTTCTAATGTTGAAGTTTTGAGTGTATTTACAGTGTAATAAAATAATATAACTAAATTTTTTTTCGAAAAAACGTTAATTTCAGGTATTGAGCATTGAATCATCAAGCATTCCATGTTCAATAAGCTACTCTAAAATTGGACACAAAGTTTCACTTACTCATGGAATACCCCATATGAATATTAGTATTTTGGTTTTTACATTTAGAGAACAAAAAACTACAAGTAGAAGAAGATGCCAAGTACTTTTATGTAATCACTGCGCTCAGTTGGCTTGGAATTATGATTTATGAATGCAGACACTTCTTCACGCATGTAGTTCCCTTCGACAATTCGTGAGTATTTACTAACTGCTGCTTCTACTAGGCGCCTGAAAAAAAAAACAATTTTTTTGCAATTTATTTATAAAGTGAGCGAGCTTTGGATGATCATAAGCGACGACATGCCAGCGAACCTACTGAAGTGGACAGTGTTACTGCGGAAGCGATAAAAGTACAAGCAAAGAAACCACGAATGCGCAACTACTATACAGTTATTTGCGAGAACTTGGGTCTAATACAAAAGGGAAAAATTTTGGTGGACAGACTAACATTCACTATACAACCGTAAGTAGCAGCAGTAAGCAGTAAAAGGAGTAAGCATCTGTGTCGTTTTGCTAAAGCACTTGTTTCGTTCACCGCCCGTGCGTTTCTTTTGTAAGAAAAATTATTTTTAAAAGCCGCTCAAAAATAATTTACTACAATTTACATTTGCTGCGCATCTTAATAACCTAATTCAAATTTTTTTTTTACGCACCTAAATAGCTCTGAGTTTCGTGCTTGGTGTGAGGGCGATATAGCCCACTTTGAGATAAACCCGGATAACACAAAAAGTTTTTATGAGATATATAATGACAAAGGGTCAGGGTAATAGCCATGTACCTGGACAATGACACGCCAATCCCCAACGACAGCGGTCGCACAAATGGTGGCACGCTGGGAAGGGGTTTTGGTCCTGGGAGGTGCTGCGAACGCACATAACAGCACCCGGAAAAATGGGAACATCAATGAACGAGGTGATTTACTTTTTGAATTCAAACTTAGAACAACTGTAGTCATAAATAAGTAGTAGAGCCCACTTTTATAAGCAGAAGCAGGAAAGAGGTCCTGGACGTAACCCTCGTCTCAGAGGATGCGGAAGCTGTGGTCAGAAGCTGGAGGTTGGTTGGTGAGCACTCCTTTTCTGACTATCGCTACGTACAATTTCTCTTTTAGGGGGTTCCGTCCAAGTCGCTTTTCATGACAAACTTAAAAAACGCCGACTGGCATAAGTATAGGAATATGCTTTGCAAGAAACGACGTATTCAATACCAGGGAACCATACAGATCTAGATAACTTGGTCAATCATTTCACGGTGAGATGTGGCAAGGCTCTGGATCAGGCCTGCCCCATGAGAATGCCAATATGCAATACGAAACCACCCTAGTAGTGCTCAGAGATAGATGAGACCCGTAAATCCTGTCGAAGGGCTTTTAATCTTGCTAAGTACGCGATGGTAATCTCTAAGTTAAACTTAAGATATTAAAAGAAGCTATTAAGCAAATGCATAGATCCTCATGGAGGAAGTTTTGCAGTGGGCTGGAATCTGTATCAGATAGGTCTAGGCTCCAATTCACTCTGAGCCGCCCCGGGAAGCTTGCAAAGATCTGATGATACGTGTATGGAAACTGGGAAGGAATCTCTGGACCCTTGCCACAGAAAGAGGTCATCCAATTACGGTGGATCTTCTTACCAAAGAAAAACTAATTTGGGGGGAAAAAGATCATTTAAGCCTTATGTATCTGTGGGTTCAGATGGTGTTTCACTGATTCAGCTGCAGAAATATTTGGAGTTAAGCCCAGATTGGCTGGTGGTATTTTCAAAGGAGTTCACACTCCCAACTACATTCCAGAGATCTGGAAAATGCCGAGGGTTCGTTTCAACCCAAAGTCAGGAAGAACATCCTACACTAACCCGAAAGACTTTAGGGCTATTAGTCTAGCATGCCTCCAGTTCAAGATAATGGAGCGACTGATTGAATTCCTCTTCAGGGAATCAGTTGCAAACAAACTTATGGCATCCCTGTAAGCCTATATGAAAGGAAGTTCCGCCGAAGCAGCGCTACACGAAATCGTTTCTACTAGGCAGAGTTGCAGGGGAACCGCGAGGGGTGGGGTTGTGTCTCCTCTTGTGTGGGTTTGGAAATTCACGATTTGTAGCAGGCCCTGGAAGGGGAGAGCTCTAAGGTCATTGCGTACGCTGACGGCCTTGCGGTGGTGCGAAAAATCTCCACAAACTCTGTGTAATATCATGCAGGGCAGACTAAGGTTAATTGAAAGATGGACCAAAAAGAGACCCTAGGGTGTTAACCTAGTCAAAACTAACCTGGTTCTCTTTACAAGAAATTACAAAATACTTTCACTGCATCTCCCTGCCATAGGCACCACGACGCTGAAGCTAGGGGAATCTGCGGAATATCTAGGCACGATGTGTACAAGACGCGTTGTTAGCCCTCTACAGCTGTAAAGTTCCAAATGGCCGTAGATGGGAGCTGTCCCAAAGCATAATGCACTGACTTTACACAGTGGTTTTTAGGCCTATTCTGCTGTACTGGATATTGGTATGGTGGCCAAATTTCGGCGAGAAATCCACATCTGAAGCATTTCAAAACGTGCAAATAGACATTGGAAATTGTCCGGCTGGGAAAACACTCAGGATAGCCACACTGCAATCGGGAACGGATTACTCTGTACCAAGTTTAAATTTCACAATGAGGTATAAGATGTCCATTCCAGATAGCATATTTTGGTCTGGAGAGGATACTGATGAAATGGGATCACTCCACTTCTACACCGATGATGCTAAACTAGAGGGAAAGGTAGGAGAGGGGTCTTGTCACCCCAACTGGGGCTGGAAAAATCATTTCGCCTACCCGAGACTATTGCAGCGTCTTTAAAGCTGACGTCGCTGTCATACAAAGGGCAATTGAGCACTTACGTACAGGAGAATCAATACATAACTATACCTTCATCAAGAGAGGGCACATCCATCTTTCGCAATCCCGGTAGGATTTAGGCATGCCGCCCGCTACCTGCAAGCTCATTGGAAGAGATTTGTCTCTTAAACAAGAAAGGGATAGGTGAGATAGTACCACAAATTGCAACAATACAAAGTTTAGGTGGTCCAAAAAGAATGAGACGCTTTCGAACATTCTTCTTATACTCAGCCATGGACCTGTTGCCATTGGAAGGCACGCGGAGAGGCTAGAGGTTCGCCACAACGACGTTATGCAGAAGCTCAAAAAA
>NW_023458560.1:32666151-32669254 GCF_013731165.1 Rhagoletis pomonella
AACAGTGGATCACAAAGTGTGCGACTGTTCAGCGCTGGCAAATTTGCATCTGAACTGCTTTGGGGAAGCGTTCCTCATTAACCTCGAGTAAGCAACAAAAGGAGGGTTCCACAAGATCGTAGAATTCGCTAATAAGATTTCTTGGATTCTTGATATAATGCTTGCCTATCCATCATGAAGGGTCGTTTTTATCTGGTAACACTATGGACAAAAAGAATAGTAGATTGTTTTATTCGACTTCATACCATTTTTAATAGAGCATGTTATTCCATTTTAACCCTTCGATGGTCACTTGGTATATAGTTACACCAATAGTCACCTGGTCTACGATCGTAGACCATTTTTGTTTTGAAACAGGACAAATAATTATGAGAATATAAATGATAATACAGCATCAAATACATTTTTGGATCTTTTAAATCGCATGGGTTAGATTTTAAGACAAAATATTTTTAGATTTAAAAAAGGACCCAAGGAAACAAACTGCATCCAGTTTTTGGTGTTTTTGAGAACAGGCATACAATTAATTGAATAAATATATTTATTTATTGAAAGCAATGAACAAACTATTTTTCATCGTAACAAAGCATTTAAACATTTGCCTTAAAAAACCGAAAGCAAAATTCCACATAAAAATAAATTAATTGGAGGCCTCTGAAGTTAGGAAAATTTTACTCACACAAAATGTGCAGGCATTCTTCATTTTTGACAGTAAATCTCTCACAACTTATACATGCCCTTCTGGAATATTTATTCTTACTTCGAGGGCAGATATGAAAACGGCCGACATAATTTGCTGTGGCTGGAGAAAACATAGCAGCGCTCTTTTCGAATGGGCAGTTCGTCCAACCGTCTCAAAAACACTGTAAAATTCTTGGGCGTCTCCGCTTACCTTTGCTTTAGTTCTGACATAGTTTTTTCTAAACAGTATTGTTTTAACTTCATGAGTGTGAAAAATTAGTGAATATTACTTACCTTTACCAATCAAAATAATGAATTTAAAATATAATGTTTAAGCAAAAAACTAAAACGCCATTGGTCACGTGGTCTACTACAATCGCTCCCCCTCAGCGCACCTAACTCACTGATTATGTGAGCATACGTATTAGCAACAGCTATTGAAAAGCGCAACTAGCTTAAGAAAGAAAATTAAAAGATAACACTATTTTAAAAGAAGTGCTCGACGATCGTAGACCACGTGACCATTGTAGGGTTAAGCAGGCAAATTGAAGGTCACTATTAATGTAGCACACTATTTCTTTCTTTCGTTTTAAAATTTTAATGGCAAGTCAGTAGACCACGTCGGCAGATGAGTTACCAAAATAATCCGTCACAAAATGATATATGTTATTAAAAAAAAATTCATTCAGATCAATAATTGATATGCAAATTCAACTTACCTGAACGAGGAACCAACAGACAAATTGCGAATGACAGCAACCGCGTGGTCGACAAGCCGTTTTGCGACTGGTGTAGCAGACTGCCGATAGACTGCGACGCGGAACGAAATGCAAAAATATTCATTCTCAAATATTTCTCAAACCGTTCTTAAGTTTATAAGCCACCTTTGAGAAAAATTTGAGAAAATGTTTACTTTAAAATGATAAAAAATGCTGAAAATCAAATTGAGAGATAACATTTTCTGAAACTTCTGAACATTTCTTTCCAGTGTTTGTTGGGATATAACATTTATTGAAGTAAAACAAAAAAAAAACACAATTGATTCAACTCAAATGCAAATACAGATTAATTTTAGTTAATAGTTAGCACATAGAAATATTGTATATGAAAATTCTAACGAAAAAATAAATACGAATAATTATGTCATAATAGATCTCTTTGCTCTTTCGGTTATTAGTCCGAATACGTAATTCATGTTGATTGATGCAATAGACACACTCTCAATATTCAACTGGAAAGAGTTCAAGCGTATGATTTTAAAAAGAGTTGCCAGTGTAGTGCTATAGTGTGGTATAAAGAATTGCATTAATGTGCCCTCTTCCCTGAAATAAATTGTTATTATAATCTTGCACATACATACATACACACAGACACCGCATTGTAATCTCAAGCACTGACTTACACCAAAATGGAACTAGGAAAATTCTTTTCCATAAAGGAAGTTAAACGAAAATAAACTTTAGATGATAAGCCTTGCGGAGTTTGTACAACTTTTCTCATGCGCATCGTAACAAAATAACCATGGGCTATAGCCGACGCTATTTGACTCGGTTTGCCAATATGCAAAATCTGTCCATGCTGCATGACAACTATTTTTGTGCAGAGAATTTCAGTAAAACAATTTACAACAGACGTCATCGTAACAGCTGTACCCTGCTTGCACAGCTCATTCAACAATCGATAGAGTTGCCGCCTGCCATGTGGATCCAAGCACCAGCTATAACTGCCGATGCACAAAAAGGCGGGCTTCATTAAAATCGCAATTGAGTTTGAAATCCGTTCTCGTATACCCATACTGCAATGATCCAAACGCACATTATAGTGTGAATAGAAACCAAAATGTTCGGATAAATTTTCACAAATATCATCGATTTCCTTGTACGGATATGCATACAAAATACAGAACATTTTCAAAATTTGATAGCATGTCATTTCTGGCATAACACAATTGATGGTTGGAACATAGCCGATATGTGCTAGTGCCTTTCGGCGTTCATCGACCAACGAAACAGTGTTGACATAACCACGTCCAAAACTTGGACGTTGCTCGCCAGCAAGAAGATTTAGTAGAGCATCTGTACATTTGCAATTAGTGCCGATAATGCCAAATGTTTCACCACTGAAAATAAAGTAAAATATTAGTATTGTGCAATTAGGTTTTAAGGCGTAACTTTTAAGTATATAAATGGAGTTCTTATCTGTGGTATTTTGATTAAACAACTTAAGTGTGGTGTCTGCGAAACTCAAAAGTTGACTACTTCGGATATGTTGGTTAAACTTTCGAATAATTTTGAATGCAAGAAATTTCGTCTTATTTTGCAAAGTGAGGAGCATTCGCATAGCAGGTGCCATAAGGTTTCCAAGATTTCCGGCTGTTCTTCATTTTTTGAGCTTCTGCATAACGTCGTTGTGGCGAACCTCT
>NW_023458560.1:32669354-32677553 GCF_013731165.1 Rhagoletis pomonella
AAAAAAAGACCCCAGATCCTGACCCAGAATCAGTTTAGGAGACATGAGTGAAGATTCGTGCTACTCAGTGTTATACCAACATCTGCTTCTTTTTAGTCTGTAGGTGGCCCTTAAAGCTTCCCCACGTATAACGATACAAAGTGACGCTAAATGCAACAGTGCGTCAAGAGAACTATACACCACTCAAAAATTAAAATTGAATTAAGGAGGCTATCAAGCAACCCTTTTGGTTCTTTACTATCGAAGATAAATTTTCGTGGACCCCCACTTAGAACCCGTGGACCCCTGGGGGTCCACCTGGACCAATTTGGGAATCACTGATCTATACTATTTATATAATAACTAGCGGACCCGGCGAATTGCTTTCATATATCTCCATACCAAGTTCGAATACTCTACCATGAACATTTCCAGAGATATGCAATATGAAAAATTCGGTTTGAATGGGAGGTGCCACGCCCCCGGAACTTAGCGGCATGAAATATACTTTACATCCGATTCTCATTCCTACCATATATACACAAAAAATTGCATAAAGATGGGTCGAGCCGTTTAGGAGGAGTTCGACCACAAACACCGTGACACGAGATTTTAAAATATTAGATTTTTTTTTGGTAACAGGTAATCTCGCGAATGGCTGGTCCGATTTTCATAAAATTTTGTCATGTCATTGGCAAAAAATTACTTTTTTTCCGTAGGTGGAGCAGGCACCGATCTATTCGAAAATGTCGTATTTAAGGTCCAGTTTGCTTGAAACTTGGCACGTGGGTAGCTGTTTACCGAAATTAACATATAGGATTCGTTTTTTCCGGTCAGTGGACTAGGGACCGATCTATTCGAATGCATCTAATTTATGGTAAGTAGGTAGTTTATTGCCTGGATTAACATATAGGATGTTACTCAGTAATCTTTGTCTTTTGGATCGAAGCGTATTATGTGTATGAACAAGCATTTAATTTACGTGCACCACAACTCTAAAGAAACCCCACTTTTCAGCACTGATAAATCTTTAGTAACTTACAAAACTGTAAAATTTTATTCGGAATCAGCGTGTCACTTTATTACAAAATTGTCAAAATATTTTCACAAATTTCATTCAGTTGTAATTGCATAAATACATACTTATACATAAGTATGTGACTGAAAGGCAAAATTTCTGCTTTAAAAATGCTGTCCGATTCAGCGGTTAGCAGTGACCATTCCGACGGGGACTTGATGCCCGCGAATTACCACTGGATACGCTTTAAATGGATGCTATTCAAGGATTCCTGCAAACATTGGAATAACATTCCCGTATTTTTGTTTGCTCTACTAATGCCTAGCATCTGCTGTTTGATTATTATTATTCTACGTTATCAGATACCAGGTCAACATATAACAGCGACGAATTTCCCGGTAACAAATATTCGATTCTCGTGGCTTAAGTTATTAATGCTCATAACCGAACGTCAACAAAAATTTGCCGAATACCATGGCGGGTAGGTAACTTTATGCCCGCATGTCACAAATAAATATGTATATATACACAAACAGGTGTATTAATTTAAATTTTGGTGTAATGCCCATAGCACTGAACAGACATATAATTCATTTACTCCACGAATAACTATTGCTTATGCGCCCAATTTCGAAGCTATAAGAAACATAATGAATCAGGTGTATTCTAATTTTTCGCTGAGAGATAATGAGTACGTGATCTTCTCAACTTGTGATGAACTTCGCGAGAAAATGTCAACAGATTATTATTTAGTCGGAGTTTGTTTCAATGCGGCCAATTTTCAAATTGAAACAGAATCCATTTACAAAGTGGGCATTTATCCAAATAGATTGGATTATAGTATCATATTTCCCAGCGAGTTGCGTAGCTACCAACAACTTGGCGATACTTGGGATACAACAGATCTGTATGCGCAATTAGGTTCCTATGAGCATAGTCATGGATTTGAAAATTATATCAAAGAAGGATTTATTATGATACAAAAAATGATCTCAGAAGCATATATTCATTTAATTACAAATTCCACAGTACCTGCCGGTAATATTATAAATTTACGTAGATTTCCTGTAGCAGAACACTACTATGATCCCCTTTCGGATGTGTTGGAAGTACGCTTATCTTTGCTGCTGGTCGGAGCGTATACGCCTTTGATATTATATTTAGTTTGGGTGTGGAAAGTAATTTAAATATTTTTGTGAATAAATGTTTTAATTTTTCTAAAATACTTGCAGTTCTTAGTCCATGAACGTGAGGCCAAATTGGATAAGTTATTGGGAATTTTGGATGTGACACCCTTGGAGCAGTTCTACAGTTGGTTCGTTTTTACGATGGCTGCAATGTCAGTCGGCACTATTATTTTCCTAATTATCTTAAAGGTATGTTGCATGATTATATGATTAGTTTTTTTTTTGTTCTTGTTTGTGTTTATTTGATAGAAACTATGGCGTACTTAACGATCGTATTTATACTTTTTTTTCGCAGTAGGTATACTTTTTTTGGATTCCAAAAATGGATACTACTGATTTTTCCATTCATATGAAATAATACTTTTATTCAGGGACGTGAACCAGATGGAAAATTTGGTCGGTTCGGTTCAGCGATTCGAACCGTTTTTGCACTTTTGGATTGGTTCGTCAACGCGGTTTTTTTGGTCTTTAAACCGGTTCGGTTCAACGGTTCGAAAAACAAAAAAATAACGCGCAAGTTTAAGTGTCGAGTGTCAAGTGCAACAACGCGCAAGGTTAAGGGTCAAGTGTCTGTCAAATGAGATGGGTTGCCTTTACATTATATATTGTCACATGGTAAACAAACATGGTAGGTATTACCATGTTTAACAAAAAGAAAAAAAAAAGTGAGTACATTTATCTATTGAAAATTGGTTGAAACAAACCTTTAAACCGTTATGGAAAGTAGTTCGGTTTTCGGTTCGGATCAAACATTTGTGGAAAATTTCGGTTCGGTTAATGGTTCAGTTAATTAATAGAAAAAAGCGGTTTTCCGGTTCAAAACCGGTTCGGTTCAAAACCGGTTCACGTCCCTGCTTTTATTTGCTACCAAAATTTTTTGATGCACAGAAGTAGTATAGATTTATCAGTCGTTGATACAAAACGATATAAGCTAACAGCGAATTGTTTGTGGAAACACGCTATACATTCAGTCATGTGAAAAAATTTGGAAAACGATATTTTGACAATTTTTGATTAATTTTATTTCGTTTGTTTAATATTTTTTTTTTTTTAGGTTTTATTAAAGTTCAGTTAATTATGTAATACTTAAACCCCATTAAAATCCACACATCAGACTTTATAGGAGAAATTTAAAAAATATTCACAACAACAACCTTTTTATTCATGGGCGATTCCACCGTCACGGGTGGGACATTTGAACCGATTAAATTGTTCTCTCTTGTTTAAATTTAAGTATAAAATACTGAATAATTCTACATTTTGATAAAGCTACACCTAATTGACTATTATATGATTTATTACAAAATACGAAAAAATGCCAGCTTACTTTTATATGGAAAAAATCACGGGTGGGACAAAAAAAAGAACCTGCTTTTGGGAGCAGATATATTTTACGAAAACTCTGCGAATTTATTTCACTTTTCTGTGTGAACTTGATGTCTTATAATAAAACAAAGAACCACGAGTGCAAACAAAGCAAAAACTAGAACAAAAATGATGGCTTTATTATAAAAAAAAATCCGAAGTTCCTCTGTAACGGGTGGGACACGTACAAATTTTTACATGAAAAGGAGCTTTTAGTGTGGTCCATATTAAAGACTAGTTGCTAAAAAATATAAGAAGGCGGGTAGGGATTAAATTCACTCACGTTTTATCTTAGTGTAGTGCCTTTTATATAGAAGAAAAAGCCTAGCACCGTTAGCAAAAATAAATATTAAAAATCAACGCGATCTCCTAGCGTCTTGAAATGTTAATTTTTTCCTACTTAAATTTAATACGCTATAAAAATTCTTACCTAGAATATTTCTAAAAATTATGAACAAAAAGTTTAAAATTTTTGGATGTAACTGTTAAAATTTGTTGAAATTTATAATTTTTGTACGTAGTTTGAAATGTGGATTTATGTGGTTCTGGTTATGTAATGTGCTAGACTTTTCTAAAAAAAAACTATTACCATAAAATTAACAAAAGAAAAACCCAAAACTGGTCAAAATATCATTTAACTTAATCAGCTGATCACAAGGGTTTATAGGTAATGGGCGAGTCCGTGCTTCCGCCCTTCTCCCCTGCGTCCACCTCAACAAACAAATAAAGCTTATCAGCCTTGTAAACCTACCTCTAGCAACTGTACCACCCGTAGCTGTCACGGGTGGGACATGCTTGACTGTTGAATTATTCTTAACTAACTATGTGAAAACGAAAATACAATTGAGGTAAACATTGAAAATGAAAATCTAGCATTATGTAACAAACCCGAAACACAACTTCAACTTCTGTAATTAATAATAACAACTTTTACCTTTTTTATCATGGGTGGGACAAGACCAATACTGCTTAATAGTAACTATGATATGGATAAAGCACTCACACAATTTATATTATAATTTTATTAAACGCTGATGAGTTTTTCTTACCAAACACTTCAATTAAGAATCACAAATTATTCGACAGTACTTTCAACACAACCTATTTGAAACTCACTCAAAAAATTTACTTAGAACTTGATTTCAAAACTGAAAAAAAACAATAAAAATGCTTTTAAAGGTTTAATTTGATATTTTTTGGTTGATTCAATATTTGTATTTATGTCTTATCCACACATTTATTATTTTTATAAAGAAAAAAATATTGTGCTCTGAGGTTCAGTTTTCCATGTTTCCCGGTGCTTCAGCTCAAGTAATTGTTTGTTCGGATGGTAACGTCTGTAGGACCGTACTAGGAACTGCTTGTTGGGCACCTTTCTCGCGAGAGTTTAGGCTTTACTGTGGATGTGATGTTCTGGCGACATCAGAAGGCATCCCACAGCTGTCCGGAGTGCTGTGTTGTGGCATGTATGCAGCTTTATCCACTGTGTCCCAAATGTCCGCGGCCCACGAGCGCTGCATAGTTTACCACCGGCTGGCCAATTGCCGTGAATGTTGGCAACAACTTTTCTTCTTCTTTGCCCCAAGTACCGCTGAATTGAGAAATTGAGAAACTTGCTGCGGCTCTGTATTTATTTATTTATTTATTTATTTATTTATTTATTTAGTCTAGAAACAATATTTCTTACAGACTAGTAGATAAATGGTTTTGCTAATGCTAGTACAATATTAACATTACAAAGTATTGTGAAGGAGATTTAAAAAAGCTTTTTTTGTCATAGAGAAATCAATTATGATTCTTTCCGATAATATATTAAGTTCTCGCATAGATCTCGCCAAGGGAGCATTACTGGAAAATCGTGTCTTGACTTTTGCCAAGTAAAATGGATAAGAAACTCGAAGATTGCGCCTGGGTACATTGAAGCTTATCCGTTCCAAGAGATAGGGGCAATCGACGACACCTTGAATAACATTAAATGTAAAGGTTAAAGAAAGGATAGATCTCTGGCTTTCTAAAGATTGTAAGTTTATCAGCTTGAGACGCGAAGCGTACGAAGGAACAGGACTTTCAAATTTCAGTGACCGAAGAGCATACTTAAGAAAAACTTTTTTATACGTTCCAGTCTTTTTATAAAAAGTTTGCTATGTGGTCTCCAAACGAATACGGCATATTCGAGATGAGAACGCTCTAACCTTATAAATAACGCTTTGAAAGTATATGGGTCAGAGAAATTAGTGCTATTACGACGTACAAAACCAAGTACTGAGTATGCTTTCGCAATTACATAGTTAACATGGTTGTTAAATGAAAGTTTCGGGTCAAATATAACCCCTAGATCTTTAATTTCGCCGACATTATTGAGAATATGATTCGATATGCAATAAGACGTATTGCGAACATTCAAAATCTTCGCAAACGTCATCTTAAAGCATTTATTTATGTTTAAAGATAAACGAGATTTCAGGCACCAGCGATGGAGAGCGTCAATATCGCATTGAAGCCTTACCTCGTCAAATGAATCTTTAATTATAGTGTATACCTTAAGATCATCTGCATAGAGTAAAAAATTTGCGAATGAGAAACAGCTACTAATGTCATTTATAAAAAGGACGAACAGTAGAGGACCCAAGACACTTCCTTGCGGCACCCCAGAGGAAGCCACAAAAGAGTCAGAAGACACACCATCTATGGTTACAACACAGGGTCTGTTGGATAAGTAGGATCTTATCCATTCCAAGAAGCATGAATGAAAACCTAGGCAGGCAAGTTTTTCGACTAGTATACTATGAGGGACTTTATCAAAGGCCAAAAGAAAACGCATTTACGCAGTAGTCGGTGAAAGCTGCTAAGTTTGAAACTGTAGACCGCCCAGAAACAAAGCCATGCTGGTTATGACAAATAAAAGATTTAGTAGCAAAGTACAGTTTATCTTTAACTACACACTCGAACAGTTTAGAAATAGTTGAGAGTTTAGAGATGGGCCTATGTTCCTAACATCGTTTTTCTTACCACCTTTTAGAATAGGGGTTATGGAAGTAACTTTCCATTCATCAATAAATATACCTGAAGCAAGAGACTTATTAAAAATGATTTTAAGGGTTGAATTAGGGCAGAACATTTTTTCAATAACAGGGCAGACAGACCATCAATATCAGTTTGAGAAGAGGGTTTAAGGGAAGCTACCCCCTTTGTAATATCTTCAGTTGATAATGTCAGGGAGCCAAAATTAAGGCTCGAATTGATATCAGAAGAAATGTTAGCTGTGGTGCTACTATCAGCGGAAACAAATTTTGTTGGCAATTGAGGTTGTGGGTACCAAGAAAGAGAGTTAGCTTGGAGGATTTTCCGTCGGGATTTTGTCTGCCTGTTAAGTGTGTATTATGTCCTGTCTGGATTTTTAAAAATTCTCTGGATTTTTTCTTGTCGGGTTCTCTAAAGTTTGGATTATGGAGTGCTTTCAAATGGACTTTCAGAGCCAGCCGCCCAAATTTATATTAAAATAATATTATTTTATTTAAATCTTAAGCTCTATACCTCATAAAATATACTTTACAATACTTCTGTACATACGAATAGTTAATCCTCTTTATTTTATTTTTTTTTTCAGATTCCATGGAACCATGGCTTTGGTGTCTTCAATAGATCTTCTTTTAGCTGCTTATTCGCCTTGCTTACTGCCTTCAACATAAATGCACTCAGCTTCTGTTTTATGATATCGAATTTCTTTCGAAGTCCCACATTAGCTGTTGGTGCAGCACCAATGTTTTGGGCCTTACTCTGTATACCATATGCTGCTCCAACCGAATCAAATTTTGTTTTTGTTTCCGTTTTTGGTAATTCCGCATTTGGGCAAGCCATGCACAACATATTTCAACTTGAACACTATAATGGCCTTAAATGGTCTAACTTTTTCAAGCACGACGATTTGCCCGAGTATTACTACAGTGTTGGCACACTTGGTGTGATAATGTTTGGTTTAAGCATAATCCAAATATTAATTGGTATATTTGTACAGAAGATAATCAATAAATTAAACAGATTCTTCAAATCATTCAAACGAAGCAAGAGTGAAACCCGCGAAACCACGGAAAGCACGCGTTATTCGAAAACCATTATATTTGAGGTGCGAGCAACGCACAAGCCGGTATTAGTGGAACTGTCATCGATTACAGTGGAGCGAGGGAATCAAATAATTCTCAGTGGTATTACGTTAACTCTCTATGAAGATGAAATCACTATATTGATGGGACATAATGGCAGTGGTAAAACCACGCTGCTACAGGTTATTGCTGGTTTCATTCAACCCACTTCGGGTAAAGTTGTGCTCAAAGAGACCATTCAGGAAAATCCTGTACATAGCTCCCGCGATTTTATGGGTGTCTGTTTCACAGATTCCCTGCTATTTCAACAGCTAAATGTCAAACATCAGTTGACGCTTTTTGGTAGATTGAAAGGCTTAAACTCAAATGATATGAAAAAAGAAGTGAAAAGATATTTGGATGCGCTTGAATTGGACGAGGTTAAATATATACGCACAGAAAGGCTGACATGTGGCCAACGCAGCAAATTGGCTGTGGGTTGTGCACTTATTGGTGGTAGTAAAATTGTTGTATTGGATGATGTGACCTTGAAGTTGGATGTGCGTGACTA
>NW_023458560.1:32677653-32678916 GCF_013731165.1 Rhagoletis pomonella
GGCAAACCGTTGAAAATTGTTGAAATCGGACTAAAATTGAGGCCGCTTTTCATATAACGGTAAATTTCAGATATGCTTGAAACTGCAATATTTCGAAATTTAAGGACGCTAATTTACTTAAAATGTATACACCCCGGCTTATCATGTAGCGGTAGCTTTCGGAAAGGTGGAAAACATATATTTAATACTTGCGCCGGGTATTTAATGTTCGGCTCCTCCCGAACTTAGACTTTCTTACTTGTTAATATTTATTTTGGCTAACGGTGCTAGGCTTTTTCTTCTATATAAAAGGCACTACACTAAGATAAAACGTGAGTGAATTGAACCCCTACTTGCCTTCTTATATTTTTTAGTAACTAGTCTTTAATATGGACCACACTAAAAACTCATTTTCATATAAAAATTTGTACGTGTCCCACCCGTTACAGAGGAACTTCGGTTTTTTTTTATAATAAAGCCATCATTTTTGTTGTAGTTTTTGCTTTGTTTGCACTCGTGGTTCTTTGTTTTATTATAAGACATCAAGTCCACACAGAAAAGTGAAATAAATTCGCAGAGTTTTCGTAAAATATATCTGCTCCCAAAATCAGGTTCTTTTTTTTTGTCCCATCCGTGATTTTTTCCATATAAAAGTATTCGTATTTTGTAATAAATCATATAATAGTCAATGAGGTGTAGCTTTATCAAAATGTAGAATTATTCAGTATTTTATACTTAAATTTAAACAAGAGAGAACAATTTAATCGGTTCAAATGTCCCACCCGTGACGGTGGAATCGCCCATGAATAAAAAGGTTGTTGTTGTGAAAATTTTTTAAATTTCTCCTATAAAGTCTGATGTGTGGATTTTAATGGGATTTAAGTATTATATTATTAACTGAACTTTAATAAAGCTTAAAAAAAAAATATTAAACAAACGAAATAAAATTAATCAAAAATTGTCAAAATATCGTTTTCCAAATTTTTTCACATGACTGAATGTATAGCGTGTTTCCACAAACAATTCGCTGTTAGCAGAGCTGGGTAAATGCAATTACATTACAATTACAATTACATTCCTCAGTAATTGTAATTAGGATTCAATTCCTTTAGTTCACAGCAGTTCGATTACTTTTTCAATTCCTTGAAGTAATTTCAAATGGAATTGTTTTTTTCTTTAATTCCATTACCAGGAATTTCATATTGTAATTGGAATAAATTACGTGCTAGTAATGTAATTTCTTTTATTTCAATTCCTTTGAAAGGAATTGAAAATGTAATTTTT
>NW_023458560.1:32679016-32705056 GCF_013731165.1 Rhagoletis pomonella
CCACCCGCAAATGGGCCTGGGCCGGTGAAAATTTCGACATATTTCCGATAAATATTAGAGAAGGCACCAATTCGTTCATCATTCGCATGATAATTCTATCTGAATTACCTATAAATGAAATAATTCGCTCTGAAAATTTTGTACGGCGAATTACGTAATTCGAAGGGTAATTGGTGTGCGAATGACGAATGAGAGAGCGATTACGAATCGTGGAAACGTCGTTTCACATTTGCCTTTAAATTATTCTTCGTTATCGCGGTTAGGCTTAAAAAGTCTGGACACGCTATAGTTAAAAAGACTTCATACACACCGAAATCAATTCACCATTTACCAAACTATCCAGTAAAGTAAAAATTTTCAAACTTGCCTTTTTCCCCACTCACATCTTGTCCGTACGCAAGTTTGCTATTAAGTATACCTGTGTGCTTCTGCAAACAAAATTATATTACCATCCACGAGTAGAATCAAATTTTATTATCTTTTGCAACTTACTTACCCTAGCAGTGCACCTCACTTACTTCAATTACACAGCCAGACGCACACACTGACGTAACCAAAAATATTTCGTTAACGCATTTAACACTTCTACTGAAGTGCATTAAATGCAATTTTGTTTAGTGCGTTAGGTAGGGGTAAGTGCAACGGTATTTTTGCAATAAAGTAATGCTTAAATGTATGTATGTATGTTTGAGTAGCTTCTTCTGAAAACAGAGTGCATGAAGTGGTGGCGCCGCTGCTGCATAATAATCCACGTTAATGTGTCTTGCATAATTTAAATGCTTTTCGCACTTTCCTTAGACAAAGAGAAGCAGAGCAACGGCGATAACAATGCACTATGGTCTGGGAACAGTTATTTGTGGGCCAAAAGTAATTTTTTAAAGTATCGATAGATCGATTTTTTTCGCCTCATTACTAAACTTATTGACCAAAGCAAAAAAGTGCATACTCAGTATTTTTTTTAATTGTTTTCCCGTTATGATACCAGCCGTTAAAGTTGACATATCTACAAAAAGTTTACATATTTTTTTTCTTTCGTAGTCAGAGTTCTTGTAGTTCGAATTATTCCGAAATATTTCTTCGAGTAATAAAGTTATTAAAAAAAAAGAATGGAAATGAATAACAAAGGTAATACTTGTGTGATTAACAAAAAAAAGCTTTTACATAGCTTGCTAAGTGCAAATGAAACTCCTTTGCAAAATGAACTATAATTTTTGAAGTAATATCTCAAATTGGCTTCATTTGGCGGTCTTCAAACTTCGTGGACATTGAAAGGGTTCAATTTAGAGTTTGTTGGCTGAGAATCATGCTGCACTTTTTTGCATTTTTTGTAAAATGGGTTTTTTTTTCTAAGTAAACTTCTACGTATGTTTTGCTGTTTGAAAAGAAGTAATCAATAAAGATGCAAAAGAGGCCGCCGTTTTAAACTTTAGGTAGGGAAATATTAGTAAAGGGAGCACATCCGATGAATATAACACCTACATAAAGAAAAAAGAAAGAGTGGTATGCAAGAAAATACATATGTGAAATATGGAAGAAATATCATCGACAGCGCAAATATTTTTAAATTCAAAATGCGAAATGGCTTCAATCAAAAAAAAATAATAAGAAAACTTGCGGAGTTATCGGAAAGTCAGGTAAATAACGTAGACTTAATGCTTCGTGTTATTTCCACAGCTGCTAAAAAAAAGAGGCCAAGTGGATTTAGCCGTTACTTTGAGAACAGTTTGTGTAAATTCCACGAACGCATAAACTAAGAAAAGTCCTTAAAAAGGGATCCAATGAAAAATTCGCATTTTTTTGGTGAAAAGGAAATAATGATAAAATTTGGGCGCTATATTGGATCCGCCATTTTGAATTTCAAAAATTATATTTGAAATCAGCGACCTCGAAAATCACCCATTTTTATATGAGTTTTTGGAGAAAAGGAATAAATTATAGAATTTGCTCGCCATATTGGATCCGCCATTTTGAGTCTCAAAAATCTTACATCGGATTCAAAATCAGCGATTTCGAAAACCCCCTTCACATATCAGCTTTTGGTGAAAAGGAAAAAATTATAAAATTCGGTCGCCATATTGGATCCGCCATTTTGAATTTAAAAAATCTGATATCATATTCGAAATCAGCGACCTCAAAAACTCTCGAATACGAAGTTTCAAATCAATTTAGTTACCTCACGACTTTTGGCCAGCAAATGGTAGTCGCCAGAACATAGTGCAAATCAACGATTGCGAGCTACAGCTAGATTTATTTATTCTACGATATGGATCTACCAGCGTTGCTTTTTGATAAAATTTGCATACTCTTTTTTAAGATTTTTGTAGATATATTAGCTGCTAATGAATGGAAATGCCAAAATACGATCATAACGTTAACTAATCATAATTAAGGCGGTAGTTCGAGTTAGCGTAAAACCGTAGTTTGAAATTTTCCCTAAGCAAAACAAGCTTTATAATTACCAGAGTACGAAAATAAACTGTAAAAAACAATTCCCATTTGCTCATCGATCATCATATCATTTGTGGTTTTGTACAGTTTTGTACATAGTCATAAAAAAATTGTAAGATTCACTGTCATTTTCCCCAACGAGAAACGTTTGCTTTTCGTTTGTGACAATTGTACCATAGGGTACGTTTTATATGTATGCAAACGTTTCAACTACGTGAAAAATATTTTTTTCTGTAAATTTTCATATCCAATTCAATTAAAAAACATTTTTATTTTTTTATTCATTGCAGCCATACGTTTTGTGTTTAGTTATTGCATATGTGTACATACATACATATATTTATCTCTGCACGATTCATTTCGTTTGTTGTTTCATCTGTAACTACTAAACTACTGTAGTGTACTATCGCCAAAGTGAACTCAGCCGTTTTCTTTTCGTATTGTACCGAACTGTTGAAGTAATAAACGAAACGAAATAGTAACGTACAATATAGTTTATTTTCGTACCCTGATAATTACCAAAATATATTCACTCGAAAGAAGCAGTAATTTTGAAATTTTTAATTAAAACTTCTAAATTTTTCGGAAGTAACAGGGAACGGTAAGAAGAAACTTGATCTTTGGTATCAATAACACCATTCAGTTGAAGAACGAGAAGTGCAGAAAGGACAGACATACATATAGGTGCATTGAGGGTTGTTTTCTCGACTGTCTGTTCAATTTATCTATCTCCGTTAAACTGTTTAACTTAAACATCGTTATTCCCGTTAGCGACTGCCGGTTATGTGCATGTGAGCGACAAATTTTACGGGCAGTCAAAGCACTGTTAACGTTAACAGGCAGTGGAGAAAACGGGCCTTAATCGTTCCAAGAAGCCTTAAAAAACAACAGGAAGCAAATTATTTTGAGACTGTGCTGCTACGATCGGCGCGGCGAGATCCTTCCTAATACATATGTGCGGAGGTAAAAGCTGAGAGATCTCTGCTTTTGATATGGGCTCCTGATGGCAGCTTAATTAATATAGTTCCATATATATCGAAAATTTTTAATAAAAAATCGCGCGATTTTTTATTAAAAATTTTCGCCTGCGGCGCTTTATATTCTAAAAATCGATACTTCCACAAATAATCAAAACTTTTATTAAAAATCGCGCGATTTTTTATTAAAAATTTTCGCCTGCGGCGCTTTATATTCTAAAAATCGATACTTCCAAAAATAATGAAAATTTTTAATTAAAAATCGCGCGATTTTTTATTAAAAATTTTCGCCTGCGGCGCTTTATATCCTAAAAATCGATACTTCCATAAATAATGAAAATTTTTAATTAAAAATCGCGCGATTTTTTATTAAAAATTTTCGTCTGCGGCGCTTTATATTCTAAAAATCGATACTTCCATAAATAATGAAAATTTTTAATTAAAAATCGCGCGATTTTTTATTAAAAATTTTCGCCTGCGGCGCTTAATATTCTAAAAATCGATACTTCCATAAATAATGAAAATTTTTAATTAAAAATCACGCGATTTTTTATTAAAAATTTTCGCCTGCGGCGCTTTATATTCTAAAAATCGATACTTTCATATATAATGAAAATTTTTAATTAAAAATCGCGCGATTTTTTATTAAAAATTTTCGCCTGCGGCGCTTTATATTCTAAAAATCGATAGTTCGATGAATAATGAACATTTTTAATAAAACATCGCTTTTTATTATAAAATCGATACTTCGATAAATTATGCTACTTTTTAATCAAAAATCGTCCAATAAATAATTAAATTTTTTTATTAAATATCGCGCGATCATTATCTGCATTTTTTTATTGCTTCCGTTTTGTATTTTTGATGAATTTTTTCATATGTATGGCAGCACTGACATTTCATTTCAAAAAAATACCGAATTTAACCTCACTGTTGATTATATAGAAAAACGTTATATGAACAGATTAAAGGAATTGTAATTTTTAATTTTTTTAAATTTGTTTGAGCAAAATCGGACTAGTGGTTCTCGAGTTATGTCAAAAAAAGACCACCAAAGGTGACAATTTCCCCTATGGGATAGTTATATATATATCTCGATTCCTAGACGTGACCCAGCGAAACACCGGGACACGTATAACTTGTTTTTGACCGATATAACATTTCCCGTTGGTTTCATCCCATCCCGATTTTGACTGTCGCATAGTGTAATGGGTGAAAACTGTAAAAATTTTCATGTTCCTGGCTGCATAAATGCAGAAGTTATTACGAAAATTCTCATAATAGAACAATCAGTTGTACGGGGGATATATGTTATAGTGACTCGATGTTTGTTATTTTCACTGTAAGAATTCTGTTAATAATGAGTGAAAACTGTGCGAAAACTAGCTGCATAAATGCAGAAGTTATGGCAAAAAATTTCATATCTGAACAATCAGTTGTATGGAGGCTATAGGTTATATATATAGCGACCCGATCTTCGCCATTTTCACTGTAAGTATTATTTTCATAATGAGTGACAACACTGCAAAATTTCATGTTCATAGCTGCATAAATGGAGGAGTTATAACGACAAATCTCATATCTCAATAAGTTGTGTGGGAGCTATAGGTTATAGTGACTCGATCTTTGTAAATTTCACTGTAAGTAATCTATTGATAGTGGGTGGAAGTATTACAAAATTGCATGTTCCTAGCTAGATGGAAGAGTGATAACGATCAGTAGTATGCTAGCTATATGTTACAGTGGTCTGATTCTTCCGGTTCCGACAAATGATTAATACATTATAAAACTATACCCACCTACCGAATTTCATCCGTATATCTTGAAAACTGAGGGACTAGATTGCATACAAACAGACGGACAGACAGACAGACGGACATAGCTAAATCGACTCAGCTCGCAGTTCTGATCATTTAAGTATACATTTTAATGGGTCTATCTCTTCTTATTCTGGTACTTACAAACATCGGAGCAAAGTTATAATACCATTTCATGCTCATGAAAGGTATAAATATCTGTATGTAAATTAGGGCGGATCAGTGTGTGGGAGATTTTTTCGACTATGCGCGTATAGCGAAGAAGCATTCTACGTGTAATTCTAAACAAATTTCCCGAAGAAACCATGGGTATAAACCAATTTGGAGTTCGCCTAATTGCGGAAATTGCTTTCTTAGCATTTGTTATAGTGTCATTAAGAAGTGCTTAAATTTGGTATAAACATGCTGATTGGACTTTTTGGGATGAGGAATTCATTTCTGCACTTATCTTTTTCTTAAAACTTCCACTAGAGGTCGCAACAGGGAAATTTTTCACATTTACCTCGAAACCTATTTTCACAATTTGGCAAACTGCAAATTGATTTTAGACCCATTGTTTTTGCGGAAATTTTTATTAGAATTACACGCAGAATCCTCACAAGCTATACGCGCATAGTGAAGAAAAATTTAACCGCCCTAATGTACATATTAATTTACAATTTTGCGAGTTCACAATTACGCGGGCGCGTGTTTGCTGGCCGACGCCACGCAAAAAGTTGTTTTATTTTTTCAAAAAATACCTTTTCTAAAGCGCCATGCGGAGTATTCGTTAACTCGAAAGGGAGTACTTCCAGAGCAATCGTACGATGCTCCCAATTTCTACTGGGTTTATTTTTCTACATTTCAGCTTTTTTTATAGGTTAGGTTAGGTTAGGCTAGAGTGGCTGCCCCGCGCAGAAGGCGGAGCACACGTGGGCTGGAAAAGCCCGTTGTGATACCACTGGTCGAAGCCATTTGTTTCTTTCCCTCCCTTAGTAATTGAACCACCGAGTGCGTTTTATATAGCACAAAAAGTCGAGAACGTTCGCCGAGGTCAAATCGGCTAAACAATCTACAAAGTACTTGTTGAAGAATTGGTTGCGCATGTTGGACAGGGCGAGACAGTGTTCGATGGTCTCCACCTCCTCCTCGTCTCTGCAACTGCGACAGAAATCGTTGGTGAGGTATCCCAACCTTTTTCCGTGTGTGCCCATCAGGAGTGTCCGGTGATTACCCCGACTACTAATCTGAGAGAGGAGCGGTCCAGCCGGGTGAGAGCTATGGATCGCTTTACATCAATCTTTGGCCATATTTGCCTGGTAATATGGCAGGTGGTTTCCACAGCCCATCTTATATTTACCTCCTCAACGAGTTTCGCCTTTAGTCTGTGTTTGCAGGAGGTTAGAGGTATGCCCGCATTCGGAGCAGAATTGACTACAGAAAGTTCCGTCCCCCTCCTTGCCAGCTCGTCGGCTAGGCAGTTGCCAGGGATGTCCCTGTGTCCAGGGACCCATACAACAGTCAAGGAGCATTTTGATGCCAGCAGGTTGAGAGTATTTCTGCATTCGACGGCTACTTTGGACGATGTTCGTTAGAATTGAGAGATTTGATAGCAGCCTGGCTGTCAGAATAGATAGAGATAGGCCGTTCTGGAGGGGCGGAGGTTATAAGCCACCGAGCCGCCTCCATTATGGCGTTTAATTCCGCTTGAAAAACGCTGCAATGGTCCGGTAAGCGAAAACTGAGATTTAGCACGAGTTCGTCAGAGTAGATCACGCTACCCACTCTTTTGTTTAGCTTGGAACCATCTGTATATATGGCCGTAGACCCTGGGTTCAGGTCTGTGGCCCTTTCCCACTCGTTCCTCTCTGGGATTCTTGTGGAGAATTTGTTATCTAAACAGAGTAGAGGAGTGGTATGATCTATCTGTCGTAGATTATCCGGTAGAGTTTCAAGTACTTTTGCGTGCCCGAATCTGAGGTCTCTCCACGGCTGGATTGTATTTAGCCTGGCCGCACTACAGCCGGCCTGAAATTTGCCGTAGAGATCCACAGGAGGAAGATTTAAGATTATTTCCAGGGATTTGATGGGTGTAGTGGGCAGGGCTCCCGTGACAAGCATGGCATCCGTCCTCTGCACACGTTCCACCTTGGCTCTGGATACGGTGTTGTTTAGAGCAGGCCACCATACGGTGACCCCGTAGAAAAGAATGGGTCTTATCACAACTGTGTACATCCAGTGTACTATATGTGGTTTTATTTCCCATTTTTTGCCTATAGCCGTTTTGCAGGCATACAGGGCAGTATTGGCCTTCCTGGAGCGGTCTTCAGTGTTTCGCTTCCAGTTCAGCTTCCTGTCCAGAATAAAACCAAGGTATTTCACCTCGGTTGAGAGGTTTAAATAAGGGAGTTTTATACTTCCTTGTGAAAAGTACCATTTCTGTCTTGGCAGGATTGACACTAAGTCCACATTCCTTGGACCAGATGTTTACCAGACCGAGAGCGTTTTGCAACAACTCACTCAGGACCTGAAGATGTTTGCCCGTTGCAACGATTGCTATGTCATCGGCGTACGCTATGACTTGACAACCGGTGCTCTTTAGGCTTAGAAGTATGGTGTTCACTGTTAGATTCCAGAGTAGAGGGGAGAGAACGCCCCCTTGGGGGGTGCCCCTGGTCACATACTTTGTAATGGAACCATCCCCTAGTTCTGATAGAATAGTTCTCTTTCCGAGAAGGAGCTCAACAAAATCCACCAGACCTCGCTGCACCCCCGCCCTAAGAAGGGAGTTAACAACAGACTTCAGGTAGACGTTGTTGAAAGCACTCCGAGCGTGTATTCCTTTAAAGCCAATCCTTTTTCAATCGTCGCTACGATTTCATGGAGTGCGGTCTCCACGGATTTCCCCTTGGAATATGCATGCCGATTCGAGGAGAGGTTGTCAGCTTTAATATTCCGTCGAATATATTCGTCGATGAGCCTCTCTAGAGTTTTGAGAAAGAACGAGGTGAGGCTTATAGGCCTGAAATCCTTCGGTTTCACATGAGCGGCCTTGCTCCTTTTGGTATGAATACAACCTTTGCCTTTGTCCACTCGTGTGGTATGTGAGTCAGTGTTAAGCAGGCTGTAAAAATCTGAAAAAGCATGGGACACAGTATGTCCTTAGCTTCCTGTAGTTGAGCGGGAAAGATTCCGTCAAGGCCAGGAGATTTGTAGGGCTGAAAGGACATTAAAGCCCAGTCACCGTTAGGCTTCTGGATAGAGTTCATACTTGAAGAGGATTTTGAGAGATCTTTCCTCAGCCTGTTGGCTTCAGAGTTCTCTTCTATGTTGTCGCAGAAGTTTTGCCAAGATTCGCGTTTCGCCCTCTTTATGGCCTTCTTGAAAACTTTGAGTGCGTCTTTGTATGGTTGCCAAAGACCTGTTCGTTTAGCTTGATTGAAAAGCCTCCTGCTGTTCTTCCTCAGTGCTGAAATCTCAGGATTCCACCACTGGGGTTTCTTTTTGCCCTTCGGGAGGGTGCTTGGGCAGGAGGCTTTGAAAGCAGCATTACAGGCATTTGTCACAAAGTTCACTGCTTCATCAATTTTTGACGATGAGTCCAGCTCACCGAGAGAAACAACCTTCATATTCGAGAGACTCGCTTCATCAGATCTTAACGATAAGCAGGACTTATCGTGAGAAGCGTATCTGTGTAGAGAGACCGACCGCGTATTTTTATACTTTGCCCAGTCGGTTCGCTTCTTGTTCCTGTATGCTGTTAAAGGAGCAGGATCAATCAGGACCCTTATCTGATCAGACAAACCGCTCGAAACAAGGGTGATGTCCAGCACTTCGCTTCTAACAGAGGTCACAAAAGTGGGGTCGCGCCCGCGGTTACCTACAGTAAGATTATATAAAAGAACAAAGTCAAGTAAACACTCACCTCGAGAGTTGGTGTCGCTTGAGCCCCAGATCGTGTTGTGCGAGTTAGAGTCTGCCCCTATTATGACCGGGAGTTTCCCGCGATTTGCTTCCTTCACAGCTTCTTCCAGTCTGTAGGGTGGAAAAACAGGGTGGTTGCCAGCCAGATCACGCTCTCCTTCAGCTGGACGCTGCTGCAGACAGTATCCTCGTCGCTGTATTTGGAGAGTAAAAAATAAGAATATACTTTTTTAATCTGAATGCAAGCTCTGATCCTAGCTGCTACTGGAGCTGTTACAACCTGGTAGGCATAAGAGTTCAGTCCGCAAACCTTGTTTCTAACGATCCAAGGCTCTTGGACTAGAATCAAGTCCTCAGCTTTATTGCTGAGGCGAAGAAGAAGTGCAGCCGAGGCTGCCTTGGAATGGTGCAGATTAATTTGTAGGATCTGCACCATCCTCAGAGTCGGTGATGTCCATCGCTTCTAGCTCCTCCCGTTCGGCGGCGGCAATGACTGTGATGTCATTAACCTCCTCCTCCGGTTCGGAGTCCAGAAGCTGGTCCTCGTTCAGCATTGCCCACCGGCTGTATACCGACCCTACGTAGGCAGATACTGAGCTCGTGTCGCTCTCAGTATCTGACGCGGTTTCGGGTACACCCGTTGGTAGGTCCCCAGGTCCACTCGTGGTGTTTCCTGTGGACCCCGGGCTGTCTGCCACCGATGCCGACTCGGAGGCGCCAGGTCCGCTCGAGGCGTTGCCTGTGTTGTCGGCCCCTTCGTCGGTAGAGTTATCGGGAGGAGTGGGTCCGCTCGAGGCGTTGCCCGCCTCCTCCCCTTGTTGGTCCGTTTTCCGGTGGATTTTCACCGTGATGGAGTAAAAGCCGTAGCTTATTACCCCACCACAACCCTCGAGAACTGGGACGGAAGCATCGTTGATGACAAAGCCAACAAAACGCTGCTTCCCCTTGGTCTCGCCAACTCGGACTATCCTCCAATCACTTGTGGGCAGTCCTTCGTTGCCCAGTCGGATAAAATAAAGAATCTCCTCCGGCTTTGATCAGCTGGGACCCAGGCCCAGGCTCGCGGCCTGTTAGGGATTTCATCCCTGTGAACAGCAACTAAGTCTGCCCCGGGCCACAGCTGTCCAACCGTGGAGATCGCTTCCTTGTAAAGCCGAACCGCGCGTTCATCTGCACACGCCACCAGCTTTACCCGCCCCTGATGCCACCCATCATCACGGACGACTGGTGCAGGGCCGGAATACTTCTGGAGTATCCCCTTATACACCCCGCATAGACCCATCAGTACGGACTTCCAATTGTCCGTGCTGATGTGGCCGTCCGGATGGCCCTTGTCCAACACCGCCAGGGTGAGGTGCTCTTTGGCGACCTCGCTGAATGGCTTCGTGGTGAACACGGCCATGGACGGACGGACAGAGGGAGAGGAAGTCCTATGCCTTTTGGATCCACTCGCGGTGTCGTCCAGAGATCGTTGTCTCTTTTGGCCTAGGTCCTTCCGTGGGTTCCCCTTAGTGGATGGTATGTCCTTACCGCCCTTCCCGGAGGATCGCTTATCGCTGGCGGCGAAGACTTCCATTGCCCACTTGAGGGAGGCCTTTTGTTCCTCCGTCTCTGGTCGTATGGAGGGCGCAGTTATTTTCGCTGCTTTGGAGCAGCTGGGGCGCCGATCCAGGTCGTTTGCCCCGGTTGTTGTTCTACTCGCAGGAGTAGTTCCCGGCTTGTCCGTGGAGGACTTGGGCTCGGTTACTACCCCCTGTGAGTTGGATGTGCCCGGGATGGGCGTGGAGAGAGGGGCCGTCCGCAGCTTCCCTACCGGTCTCGACTTTCCCTCGAGGGGTATAGTTTTGAAGGTATCGCTGGAAGTATGCTTTCCCTCTGGGGGCTTAGCATTCCCTCCAGATTCTGCGGAGGGCCGAATCTGTTTGGGCCGTGTAGGCCCTGTCTTCGGCGCCGTCGATGCGGTTCCCGAGATGATGGATTTATTGGACTTAACTTCGCCGTGTCCAGCGGCGGCACTACCCGTGCAGGATTCCGAGGCTTCTTTTGTTTTATTCATCATTACTGGTTCTTTGGCCGCCTACTAAGCAGAAGCCTTTCGGCGGCCGGAAAAAGGGAAAGGGGAAAAAAAAACGGTCGACCACGGCAGAGCCCCATGCCGCTACAAGTCCACCGTTACTCCCGGAGGTGGACAGGTATCCGGGAGGCACCGTTAGAATACAGTCGGAAAACCCCCTGACTGCAAACCGTCCAATGGGCACGGTGACGCATGACACCCTGGATTAGGGGGGCGTTTTATACCTACCGCCAGGTACCCCCTAGAAATGGCCTCAGTATGCCCACCCCCAGCTCCCCCAGTGCGAGCCCATCCGGCCCGCCACCGGACGCGGCAGGAGAGTTTATAGCTCGGCCTCAGCTAGGCCCCGCCTGCTTGCACCACTTGGGTAGAAGAGCAAGCCCAATCCCGCCGCAGCGGTGCAAGCAGCGATGCCCATTGCCCAGTCGGCACCCGCTTGGAGGGTATATCAAGGAGGCTTTTCGCCAAAAGCTTTTCTTCTAAATGGTTTTTATTTAGCGATTTCACACTGACATTCGCCATCTCAGGTGCTACATTTAGAATTTCACACAATCTGCGATGCTGTTTAACCTCAATTTTAAGTTAACATCATTTTGAAATTTATTTTTAACAAACTAACAAACACACTGCGTAGCGCACACAAACACTTTGCGAAAGCTGAAAGATAAGCCAACTGAAATAAGTTAAAGTTGTACTGCGTACTCTATCGCCTTTGTTAGTTGGTGTTTTTGCGCTGATTTTCCGAGAAGAATGTGCTTTGGTTGCGGTTGTGGCAACAACAGCTGATTTTCTTGCCGCTGACACTTCTGTTGCAACTTTTGCATGTCTCGGTTGTGGCTGGTTTTCCTTTGTTTGCATTGTTAACACTTGGTCGCAGCAGAAATTTCCGCAGATAATGTGCAACAAATGCAGGGAAATATGTAATTTGTATAAAACGTTTTCATAGTAGTGCGATTTTCTGGCTCTACTTTAAGCGATGAGTTGATAGTGATTTTAATTAACTAATTAACTGCAAATAGATTTTCGAAGAAAATGTAGTAAATATGTATGTTCTCACTCTAAGCGTAATTTCTGTTTGATGTCGCCTGATAAACCAGTATAATCGGGGAGAAAACATTATAGAGAATACACTCAGAAAAAATATTCCTTGATGATAGGTAAAAAATATATTATTCTAAGGAAATATTACCTTGAAATGGCTGCGTAATATGAGTAAACGATTTGACTCAGTTTATGGAAAATGTGTTTCCTTAGGTTATAGGAAAAATTTACTTGCCATTTCATCCCCCGTGAAAGGAATAAGTATGTCATTTTGCTCGTGGCGCTCAAACAGTGGCAATGGCTGACACAGCAAAGCTCTGGACTGCTAGCCGAGAGATGCACGGTTCGAGTCCCAGAGCAGGAACTTTTTTTTATAAATATTTTTTTTATTTCTTTTTTTAATTTTAATTTTTGAAATTGTATTTAAAAAAAAATTTTCTAATTTATTTTGTATGGTATTCGAGTATTTAGGCTTTTCAATATATGAAACTAATTTTACAATTTTTAATTTATATTTAAATTGAAATAATTGACTTACCTTACTCTAACTACCTCCAACCGGACTCGAACCTGCGATCTCAGAACCAGAAGCAGTAGTCTTCACGCGATGCGGCAGCCGACAGGAAAGCAATTAACTTTGTCTTAACAGCACTGACAAAATTCAAAATTGTTTAAGGAAATTATTATTTATTGAGTGAATTTACTTCCTCAAATCAATGACGCCCTATTTTTAGCATGAACCTGAATTAAGGAAAACCTTCTCAAATTGAGTACATTTTTCGTAATAATAAGGAAAAAACAGTAACTCTAAAATAAGGATACTGTTTTCTTGTTTTAAGGAAATGCTTTTTTCTGAATGTAGCAAAACTTACATATTTTTATCCGCAGAATCCGAACCTGTAATAAGAAAATGTACGTGTACTGGCATAAATCATATCCATCTCGTCTTTCCAAAAGATGAAATCTTTGTTTTCCTCTGCGGATCTAAAGCGACGACAAAGAGATGGGCAGAACACTTTTCAAGTCCACTCGACAGGCGCGCATTCAAACGACTTTATTCAGCCTAAGAGTTCGTTATGAATCTTATCAGTCACGAAATTTCCATTGTCTAGTGGTGGTACATCGACACCGTCGTTCTCCACTTGGTGCTCGGTGAGAGTAATTCACCATGGCCCTGACACCTTTCGTAACTCTCCTAACTTTCTGAAAACATTTTCGGTTCATTTACATACATATCTACCGGCTAGCATATCAAGCTTTTCGTCATTTTGAAAGAGAAAATAAAGACAAGGTATTTTAGTGCACTTTCTGAAATAATGCGTTTCTTTGCTAATGCGTTAAATCATCTATACATACATAGTATAAAGGAAAGTCGCGATTTTTTGTACGCGGTAATATCGAAAACCACTCAACGGATTTTGACGAGATTTCCTCTAATATACTCTGTATCGACAGGAGAGTGGACCGTTTTTACTTAGAATTTGAATAGGGTTGCCACCTGTCTAAAAAACTATAAGATCCGCACCGTTCGTTGGATTACAAAAGATGAGCTGTCAAATGAAAGGGATTGGCCTCTAGAAAAGCATTAATGTTTTTTTTTTTAATAGGGTTCCCACCTGTTTATAAAATTACCATATTCAATCATAATAAGCGTAGGCATCAGTAACTGCACCATCACTGTCAAACGGAAAGACTTAGCCTCTACATGTGCAATAATGTATTATTTTTCTGAGTAGGGTTGCCACCTATTTAAAAGTTAAGTTGGCATGTACAAAAGCTTTAATTTTTTTTATAGGGTTGCCAACTATTTAAGAAATTCTATCTTCTATACGTAGTATAAAGGAAAGTCGAGATATTTTGACCACGCTAATCTCAAAAACTACTATAATCTGTATCGATAGGAATATTATATTTAGTGCTTTGAATTCCTATAGGGTTGCCACATGTCTAAAAAATTATTAGATCCGTATTGTTTGTTGGATTAAAAGAAATGAGGTGTTAAATTTAAAGGGCTAGGCTTTTAGATGTTCAATAACGTATTACTTTTTGTGTAGAGTTACCACTTTTTAAAAATTGCAAGAACTTCTCCGTTTGTTGGACTAAAATCTGAGGTACCAAGTGAAAGGATATGGTCTCTGCATGTGCAATAAGTTTTTATTTTTTGTTTCTAGTGGGGTTGCCACATATTTAAAAATTATGTATGTATGAAACGCGGGGGCATTTTTTTTTTAATGATATTAGATTTGCACGGTTCATTCGATTTAAAAAAGTGACAAGGAATGATGTAGATTTCGAATAGACGGACAAACATAACAAAGAATTCGAAAATTTGCTGGCTGTCGTATTATCAGAGCCGGTGTTGACAATTTATGATCCAAAGGAACCAGTTGTAGTGCAAACCGATGCATCTAAGGAGGGCTTGGGTTGTGTACTCATCCAAAACGGGCACCCTGTTGGGTTCGCTTCACGAACCCTCAGCAGCAGTGAGAAAAAGTGGGCTCAAATAGAAAAAGAACTTTTGGCTATTGTTTTTGCACGCCAACGGTTTCATTCTTATTTGTATGGACGGGAGTCACTGTTGAAAGTGATCACAAGCCGTTGGAAACGTTAGTCAAACGAGATATTGATGACGTAACAATGTGACTACAAAGAATGTTCATGTTTCTGTTAAAATATTCGCAAATGTCAATTGGTTTTAAGCCAAGAAAAGATATGTTGGTGGCCGATTGCTTGTCGAGAGCACAAGTAGCTGATGTCTCAGAAATTGAAGGACTCTCGGGAGACATCCACATGGTGACAAAAACGGCCTGTGTTTCAGAGGAAAATTATAATTTATATAGAGAAATGTTAAAAGCTGACGAAAACTACTCACGGATATGTAATTACATTGAATATGGTTGGCCTGGATATCATCAACTGAATGATTTTAGCCAGCATTTTTTTAAGCTTAAATCCAAACTACATGTTGAAAACGGATTGTTGTTTTTGGATCATCGGTTGATCATACCATCGCAATTGCAACGAAAAATATCGATGTGGTTACATGGACCTCATCTGGGAATTGAAAAAACTCTTGTGCGGGCAAGAAAGATGTACTATCGGCCAGCAATGAATACGCAAGTCAAGGAACTTGTCACCGCCTGCAAAATCTGCGAAAAATTCAGGAGGAATAATCAAAAGGAACCATTAGTTCAGGAGGAAGTCCCTAAATATCCCTATCATATAGTAGCAATAGATTTATTTGAACACGCTGGTCATGACTACATATCGCTAATAGATGCATATTCTAAATATCTGGTCACATTAAAACTTCGTAATAAAACGTCAAAGGAAATAATTACATCTATATCTCAAATATTTGACAAACTCGGATATCCCACAGTTATCAAATGTGATAATGGTCCATTTAAGTCGGCTGAAGTTGAACGATTCGCGAAGGAATGCAATATCCAAATGAAATTTTCAAGTCCTAGATATCCACAAAGTAACGGCCTAGCCGAGAAGGGTGTAGCAATAGCAAAAAACATACTCAAGCGTTGCTTCGAAGCAAACCAACCAAATCAATTTCAGTACCGGTTACTAGAATACAATACAACGCCGTTGGTGAGTATGCAGCTCGCACCGCCAGAGTTATTTTTTGGTAGACTTCTTAAAACTAAATTACCGATCTCAAACTCGCTTTTGATCAGAAACAACTTAAAGGAATCGATAATTCAAAACAAATTTAAACAAAAAAGAGATAAGCAAAAATATTATTATGATCGCAACGCTAAGGCGCTACCGGTATTGAGGGTGGGTGATTTAGTAATTTTCAAGAAAAACGGAAAGGAATGGCACTGTGGTAGAATAGTCGAAATCGTTAATGGCCGCTCATATATTATCAGAGATAGTTTTAACAATTATTTTAGACGCAATCTACGCCTTGTTGCTCAGGCTCGAAACGAACACTTCAGTGCTAGTGATTTGTTATACGAGCAAAACTTAGGCAATTATCAGAATTATGAAACGAATAATAGCCTACCAACGCAGACTACTGGGAGTGAAAATAATGTTAACGGGGATAGACATACCAGGATTGAAAATACTCTAAGCAATAACGCGAATTGTAATGTGGATGAATCAATGATCTCGGATGAGCATGAAGCTCCCAGTACAATAGTCGAAGATATAACGCCCGAGATATTAGATTCAGAAGCAACTAGTTCAAGCATTCCAAATGTAACAACGCCAGAAACGTATAGAACAAGAAGTGGTCGTGCCGTAAGAGCGCCAAAAAAATTTGGGCGTGATTATGGAGTTTAAACTTGGTCCAAACGCCGTTAGGATAATTTTATAATTAAAAAAAAAAAAAAAAAAAAAGCAAATAAAAAATTTGTAAATGTAAGCAGGGTATTAGGAAGGAGCAATTAATATCAATGTGTAAACAGGGCATTATGTGCCAAATGTCCTGTATCGATAATTTGTAATACCTAGCACATCACACATCTCTAAAGTAGATTCCATCTCTACCTCTTTCCTATTAAAACGCTGAAGCTGATAAACGTGTCATCTTGTAAGTGATATAAAATAAAATCTTGAGCCATCCGCTATATATTGTGTTGCATTTAATTAATAACACGTCAAGCGTGTTACAGTCAAAGGAAAAGACTTGACCTTCCGATTTGCAGTAAGGTTTTATTATTCGAAGAGGATTGCAACCTGTGCGAAAAATTAAAATATGTGGGCAGTTTGTTAGATTACACGAAGTGATGTGTGAAATGAAAGGGCTTGGCCTCCAGATGCGCAATTACATATTATTTTTTAGTACGGTTGCAACCTGTTTAGTTATCAATCGCATATTACTTAATATCTGCACTTTCTGCGAGTGGCGAAGCCTCGCGTATACGAGGCCGGCCGGTTTATTCATAAAGTAGTTTATTTTTGTTTTCGAAATTTCACTTAAACCTATATATTCCAAGTTTATTATACATATTTTTAAAGTCAAAAATTTGTCTACATATGGCAGGCGGGGATGAAGGGGGAGGATCAAACCCGCTTTTATCGTTTGACCAAAGTGTTTTGACATGTCGCGTACATCTACTGGTGTTACTTAGGCCTCTTAAAAATATTTGCAAGCTAAAAGCTTCTTAAACCTCTTTCGTCTGACACCCATATTGTGATACATAGGTAGTTCTCTAATTCAAATTGAATTTTAAATTTGAAACAGGTGGCAACCCTCTGACGCTTAGTTTAAAAGTAAAGCTATTTGATACCCATTTCGATAGATAGACATAATGTAATAATTCATTTAATTGATAATTTGAATAAAAATTCTTAACAGGTGGCAACCTTTGAGAACAAAAACCCTAATTTAAATTGAATTTTACTTTTGAAACAGGTGGCAACGCTCTTACGCTTAGTTTAAAAGTATAGCTATTTGATACCCATTTCGATTGATAAAAAAATTGTAATAATTCATTCAACTTAGTAAAGAATATTAATTTAATTTTTTAACAGGTGGCCAATTTGACGCTTCAGTTTTGAAAATAGAATGAACTAGATGAACCTAAACAACTCGATATACCTACAACACAAATTTTCAATTTCAAACTTTACCATGCACGGGTGAAAGTTGTCAAAAGGCAAATTGAGCTTCTGAATTCAGCGTCCTAAAATTCCCTAAGATATGAATCTCCATTTAAATACATCTTTGATTCTATTTTTGGGCCATTTTGCTCTTAGTTGTTTTATTCTAAGGTCGCTTTCAAGGATACATGCACAAGCTATAAAAAGTGCGGTCCCACATTTAATTTAATTATTTCATTAAAATACTTTTTTTATCAATCTTAAACTGAAATAGGCAACTTGATAACCCATAAAGTTTCTTTTACCATTTCAAACCACTCAGCGATTCATCATACTTATCCACTTTTAAAAATGAGTTCTGTAGTGCTCGTAAAGTTCAGAAAAAACACTTCAAATTAATGCATAAAATTACTCACATTTTACGACCAACACAAAAGAATACCTATGTTTAGAAGCAAGTGGTGCATGTTGCACTTGTGTTCACAAAAAGATAAGAAATGAACAGTATACTCGTATGCATGTAAAACGAAAAAGGGGTGCACCAAAGTTGATGTGTAAAAATTTTAGTCGAAAGCGAAAGAAATCTTATAAATATTATAAATGTGAAAGTTTGTATGTTTGGATGTTTCGGAAATCATCACGCGGAATCGACTACACGGATTTGCATGAAATTTTGTAGGCAGATAGCTTATGGGCCAGATTGGTTAATAGGCATTTTTTTTAAGAGTTGCCACCTGTTAAAAAAGTTTCATTTATTTAATATGCGGCAACGACTGAATGGATTTGCATGAAAATTTGCACACAGATAGCTTATGACCTAGATTGGAAAATAGGTTACTTTTCTTAAGAGTTGCCACATGTTAAAAAAGTTTCATTAAATTATTACGCGGAAACGACTGAACGGATTTGCCTGAAATTTCGCAAGCAGATAGCTTATGACCTACAGTGGAAAATAGGCTAACTTTTTGGAAGAGTTGCCACCTGTTAAAAAAATTTAATCAAAGTAATACGCGGAAACGACTAAACGGATTTGCATGAAATTTTAGCTTATTAGCAGATAGCCTAGATGACCTAGGTTAGAAAGTAGGCTACTTTTTTTAAGAGTTGATACCTGTTAGAAATGTTTAATTTAATTAATACGCGGAAATGAGTAAACTGATTTGCATGGAAGTTTTCACACAGATAGCTTATGAGCTAGGTTAAAAAATAGGCTACTTTTTAAGAGTTATCACCTGTTAAAAAAGTTTAATTAAATTAATACGCGGAAAAGTCTGAACTGATTTGCATGAAATTTTGCAAGCAGATAGCTTATAACCTACAGTGGAAAATAGACTAATTTTTTGGAAGAGTTGCCACCTGTTAAAAAAGTTTTAATCAAATTAATACGCGGAAACGACTGAACAGACTTGCTTGACATTTCGCTCAGAGATGGCTTATGACCTATGTTGGAAAATAGGCTACTATTTTAAGAGTTATCACGTATTAGGATACTTTAATTAAATTAATACGTGGAAATGACTGAACTGATTTGCATGAAGGTTTGCACACAGATAGCTTATGACCTAGACTGGAAAATAGGCTACTTTTTTAAGATTTGCCACCTGTTTGAAAATGAAATTTTGCTCAAAGATGGTTTATGACCTGGATTGAAAAATAGTCTACTTCCTTAACCGGTTTTCCGATCAGAACGAAATTTAGTACACTTACTACGGATTTCGGAAGGATGGTCTTAGACTGAAAGTAAGTCCTATAACTCAAGGCCCCTCCCATACAAATTGGAATTTTCATATTACATACATATCACTGGAAGTATTTGTAGGAGAGAACTGAAACTTGGTATAGTGATATGCATGTGAAATCAATGTTGGCATTAATCGATTGATGTTTTAATTAGTTAGTTAATTCGATTAAATTCAATCTGATTACAGTTAATAGTGATTAATTTTAATCCGACTAAGTAGTTAATCGTAACCGCGATTAAAAAATTAATTTTTAATCATCAACTCTTAATTTGATCAAGTAGGTTTGGTGATTAATTAAGTTATGCTGGAATTGCCCTGTGCACACGCGCTATGGCTAAGTCGGGTTTCCTCATCAATCTAAGCAATTTGGTGTGCATTTTCATTAAGATATATACCAGCAAACGTTTTACAAACTAGGTTTGTAAAAGTTCCCAGTTTATGTATTACTAATAACAATAATTATTATTTTTTTATATTACGTGTTTTTATAAGCGTAAAACACAAAATAATTACTATAACTGGTGCTTGGTTTCAGTCTCGGACAAACTAGACAAATTAATCAGATTTTACTTTTAATTGGATTAACGATTAATGTTCTAAATTAATTAAACGTAATCGCAGCCAGCGGTTAACGATTAAAAAAATGTTATCATTAATCGTACAGTTGATTACGACTAATTAATTTTAATCGTCAAACGCGATTATCATTTTAATCGTTAATTTTTAATCGTTAATCAGATTAACAGTTTGCCAACACTGTGGGAAATCATGTTCATGTTCACGGAGAAAAATGTACGTTTTTGGAAAAGAGGCGTAGCAACTCCCATACTGACTGAAAGTTTCATATTGCATATCTCTTCAAATGTTTGGGGTAAAGCACTCAAGCTTGGTATGGAAATACATATGTATGCATGTATGTATGTGAAACTAATACCATACTCATGGAGAAAAATGAGAGTTATTGGAAAAGGTGGTGTGGCAACTCCCATGCAAATTGATTTTTCTATGCTGCATATCTCTGGAGGTGTCTGTTGGAGAGGACTGGAACTTGGCAGCGAGATGTGTATAGAAAATTAATTCCATACTCATAGAGAAGAATTTGCGTTATTCGAAAAGGGGACATGGTTCCTGCCGTACAAATTTACTGTTTTATACTCGCCGTGGCACCTCCAAGAAGGTTACACGTTCACGCGTCGTATACCTGGAAACATTTTAAGGTAAACTTATAGGGATTGATATATTTCGTATGCCTAGCACGCAGACGAGATTTTATAATTTCATAGTTTTAAACGGCCTAAATACCTTAACTCGCTTAAAAAATAACGAGCTATAACGAAATGGGCACAGAAATAAAATCTAACATCATTAAATTATTTTTCCTATTTGTATAAAAGCGCGGGGTGAAACCCGCGGGTATAAGCTAGTAAATATATAAACAAGTAAGAGCAGCGCTGTCTTCGGCTATGCCGAAGGCTTCATACCTTTCATGAACATCTGTAAATTTTACTTTGACAGATTACTGCTTTTGAATACATCTGCATACATCGATAGAGGAGTTACATACTTATATAAAAAATCGCATCTAAACAATGAGAGGTATGGAAGATATACTTTATATGACACCAATCTAAGTGATTTTCACCGCTATGTGATCGGTATGTAAACCGGTAACACAATTTATTGGGTTTAGTTTCCTACATAAAGGAGATATATCGCAAAAACTGGTATCTTAACAATCAGTGCTATAGGAGATAAAGCTTATACAGCATAGATTTTGACGATTTTCTCAGTAGACTTTGTATTATTATTTATAAAATATCTTACGAAATTTATCAGTATTAGCTGTTCAAATAAAGAAGTTTTACAGTAAAATCCCATATCTGAACAATCAGATGTATGGAAGATATATGTTGTAGTCATCCGATCCTTGTTTTTTTCACTGTAAGTATTCTGTTAATAATGAGTGAAAATGGTGCGAAATTTCATGTTCCTAGCTGCATAAATGGAGGAGTTATGATAAAAGACCTCATATCTGAACAATCAGTTGTATGGGGGCTGCAGGTTATAGTGACCCGATCTTTATTATTTTCGAGGTAAGTCTTCTGTTGATAATGAGTGAAAACAGCGCGAAATTTCATGGTCCTAGCTACATAAATGGATGAATTATAACGAAAAATCTCATATCTGAACAATCAGTTGTATGGAAGCTATAGGTTATAGTTACCCGATCTTTTTAATTATCACTGAAAGTTTTCTGTAGATAATTATTGAAAACAGTGCGGAATTTCATGTTCTAGCTATATAAATGGAGGAGTTATAACGCAAAATTTTATATCTGAACAATCAGTTGTATGGAAGCTATAGGTTATAGGGACCCGATCTTTGTAATTTTCACTATAAGTATTCTGTTGATAATGGGTGAAAGTATTGCAAAATTTCATGTTCGTAGCTGCATAAGTGGAGAAGTTATAATGAAAAATCTCATATCTGAACAATCAGTTGTATGGGAGCTATATGTCCGATTCTTCCGGTTCCGACAAATGATTAATACATTATAAAAATACACCCACCTACCAAATTTGATCCGGATATCTCGAAAACTGAGAGACTAGATTGCATACAAACAGACAGACAGACGGACAGACGGACAGACGGACATGGCTAAATCAACTCAGCTCGACGTTCTGATCATATAAGTATACATTTTCATGGGTCTATCTCTTTTTGTTCTGGTACTTACAAACATCGGACCAAAGTTATAATACCATTTCATGCTCATGAAAGGTATAAAAATATTATCTACTAAGTAAAACTCATTCGAGCGAAAGAATAGAGCAGAACTTAGCATATGGCATAATGAAAAAAAATTGAAAATGAAACAAGACATGCAAGCAACAGCTGCATAGTCCGAAGAAGGGAACGAGGAGCGGGTAGATTCAAAACTATTCTAGCTTAGAGTGACGTAAATGCATAACGTTTAATGACAAAACACCATTGCATAACATAAAAAATCGAGCAGGTGAAGCTTAAGCAGAGAACGTTTAATACAGAGAAGCAGCAATTACGAATAGCCGTGTGAAATGTCAAACACTACCAAAATCGCTCTAGATTCTAGTCTAGTCTAGTCTAGTCTAGTCTAGATAGTTACAGCCTTTTCACGTCATTTTCAGTGGAATAGGTATCTGTGAAAAAGCTGGAACTAACTTTCTTCCTATTAGGCATGCGCATATGGATGCTTTTAGTACACACAGATGCGATCAACTAATTAGCAACGGAATTCAAAATGATATTGTTTGCGAATTATGTTTATTTATTTCTTTTTAATAATTTCCTTTAAAATATAATTCAATCTATAACAGAAACTACAATAATAAAAGTTTAAAAGCTTGCACAAATTGCATAAAAATTAATCAAACTTGAAAAAAATTGTTATCAAGATTTCAAAATTTTTAATTTGAAATTTAGAAAATTTTCGGGTATGCACCTTTGTAGCCCATTCAATGAAGTACACTAAAGTGCAAGTTTCTAGTCATTAAAAATTACCGTTGATTTTTTAGAATTTTTTTTTGTGGGGGGTGTTCGCATTATCTTCCATATAACACATGATCAAAATTTTTTTTTGTATGAAAAAACAGCAACATCCCCACAAAACAAAATCTATAAAATCACCGGTAATTTTTAACAACTTGAAACTTGCACTTTCTTATACTATAATTGAATGGACTATAATACTGCATAACCGAAAATTTTTTAAATATCCTAATTAAAAATTTGGATGACCATTTCTTGAAGTTTGATTCGTTTTTTTGCATTTGTGCAAGCTTTTAAACTTTTGTTAATGTGGTTCTTGTTACAGATTGAATTATATTTTAAATGAAAATAATTAAAAATAAATAAACACAATTTGCAAACAATATCATATTGAATTTCCTTGCTAATTAGCTGATCGCATCTGAATGTATGTATGTACATATGTACATATGTACCCAATACACATACTCCAAAATCATTTATTGATAACGTTCTTGCACATGCACATAATATTACATATATGTATGTATGTACATACTAACTGTCTTCTTATTTGGGGCTGACAAACTTTAACTTAAGAGTCGACTTTATTTCGTCTACTAATATGCCCCAATAGTTTTGGAGTCAAATGAAAATGCATTTCCCACGCATGCATGCTACATTATTTGACAACGTACATTTTTATATGCATATATAAGTACATACATACATACATATGTGCATATTGCTGCCTAAATACTACGCACATATATACAAATGTACATATATGTACATATATGTACAACTCACGGCAGCATACATACACACATACATAATTACGCGCATATTCAAATACAAAAATAACTATAGCTCAATCAAGTTAGCGGCGCTAAAATGAAAAAATGAAGAAAAAATTTGTTCGTATTATTGTGCTCATTGTGTGCTATTTTCGGCCACTTTTCGTTTTTTTTTGTGCTCCGACCATTTGGTAAATAATTAAGACTTTGTTTTGACTTTAAACATTGAAAAATCGCTAAAAAAATATTGCCCAGTAAACATTGAAAAATCCACTTCTTAAACTTTGGTCGAACATGGACAAATATTATTGAAGAATTACGTGCTATTTTTGGGCTTTTTAGAGTCACCAAAATAATTATAGGAGCTCATCCAGTTTCCGAGATAATTAAGACTTTGCTGGGTTGACTGTAACTTAGCAAAACATCCATCCAGTGAAGACTTTTTACTGCTTATCTGGGTTTATTATTTTGTGCTTTTTATGTGCTTTGCAAATATCGTTAAACATTGAAAAATCGCTAAAAATATTGCCCAGTAAACATTGAAAAAGCGCTTGACGTCACGGTAGCGGTGTGCACTCCTAATTTTGCAATTTAGGAATAGTGTTGTCACTTGAGATTATTTTTAAGTACCAAACTTGAAGGTTAAACAAAAAAAAAAATCGGGCCTTTAAATAAAAGATTTATGTAAAAGAAGTATGTATAAGAAACATTTGTAAAATATGTATGTATCTCTGAGATTAATTCAATTCATATCAAATATTTTTTGTTACTTAAGTATAGATTGTTGTTTAACTTCCACAATTCATTTTCAGATCACACATTTATTCTGCACTTAAATGGCCAATATTGGTTATTTCAATATGAGATATGCAACCCTGTCTTTGTACCAAACAACCAAGATTGATAGTTAGGGTGTTTTATCAATCTTGCCAATGAAAAATCAGCTTTTCAGTACAAAATGTAAACAAACAAGCAAATGCAACAACAATTTCAAAGAGGAAGCAACAGTGCTGCCACTTATTTGGCATATTTAAATAAAGTTGATCTGAAACCCAACGGAAGTTAAATGGCATTTACGCAACAATCCAAAATTAAACTTATGTGCCGTTTAAATATTCATTTGAAATTGGCCCTAATACTATGTTCACGTTAAAATATTAACTCGAGTTTAACGGTTAGAGTTTATGAACATTTGTCAAGTGTAATCATTGGGGTGTTTAAGAAGCTCACGAGTTTAATTTGGCATCTGTTTGTTTACTTTTTCTCATTCACATTTAGCCTGTTCCCGTACTCAAGGATTTAGACAGAAATAGTCCGCAGTAGCCGTGTTGCAGAATGCCAACCGTTTGGCCATAAAGAAATAATAAACGTAGTTAAATAGAACTTTTCATGCTGATTTTAACCATACCAAGATTATTCGGTGCAAATAAAAACTAAAGCCCATAAAAGAGGTTAAAGTTAAAGTTTTATATTTTTCTTTTATTTATAATATCTCGGGAACTATTTGACCGATTACAAACTTATTGATGCTAATTTAAAGATAATTTAGGTACGTTTTACGCGACGTATACAATTTTAAATAAACGCCATTTAAAAAAAAATATATTTATATATTTTTTGGTTATTAGGTATTTCCGGCTTAAAACTATAAAGAAAGCAAACAAATTATGCACACCAAGTGAAATACCCCTAATTACCTTTATTTTGACGTCATTTAAAAAAATCAAAACATTTAACTTTAACCATTGATATCTTCTTTCTTTTCAACTTGCGCCAAATAAAATCTTGCAGTACGGGAACAGACTAACGGCAAATTGGTTGCAGGTTTGGATTTTCAAAGACACAAACCAAATGCAATGCAACCCGTTTTGATCGAATTTGTGTCTTTGCTAATCCAAACCTGCAACCAATTTGCCGACAGTTAATCTGTTCCCGTACTGCAGGATTTAATCAGAAATAGTCCCAGGTCGTTCCGCCCACACAAGTGTAGAATATCAGTAATTTAGCTATGCAAAAACAAAAATGTGACTCGATAGAACTTTTTGTGCTGATTTCAACCCTACAAAAATTATTTGGCTAAAGAAAAAAATAAAGGACATATCAATGGTTAAAGTTAAATTTTAAAAAAATTTTAAAATTTAACTTTAACCATTGATATGTCCTTTA
>NW_023458560.1:32705156-32705349 GCF_013731165.1 Rhagoletis pomonella
TGACCAGTCTCGCTAGTCTTGCTAGGTCGCTCCGCTCCATCGGTTGCCGAGTCGCCGAGTAATAATACGAGCCACCCGTTGCCATTAGAGGACATCCGTTGCCGAAGATCACCCGTCGGGCCGCCGCCGCTCATCGTCACGCCACCGTTGCCGAGAATCACCCGCCGTGCTGCTAGCGCTCCCACCGTTGCTC
>NW_023458560.1:32705359-32725141 GCF_013731165.1 Rhagoletis pomonella
GTTGCCGAGAATCACCCGCCGTGCTGCTAGCGCTCCCACCGTTGCTCCGCTGTTGCCGAGAGTCACCCGCTGTGCCGCCGCCGTTGCTCAACCGTTGCTCCGCTGTTGCCGAGAGTCACCCGCTGTGCCGCCGCCGCTGCTCAACCGTTGCTCCGCTGTTCAGCGTTGCCATTTTAGCCGTTTTCCGGCTAGATTTAGCCGGTATTGATAGCAACTAGCCGGAGAAAATTCGATCTAGCCGGCAGCCGATTTGTTAGCCGGTTTGTAAAAAAAAGTTAGCCGTTTTTAGCCGATTTTACTATTTGCCTAATTTTCAGGTGCAAAAAGTAAACAAGTTGTTCGAAAGCAATAATGCAGACCCAATGAAGATTTTTAATGAACTCAATGTTTTACTTTCGCATCTATGCTCCCTAGTGGTTATTAGCGCGGACACATTTGATCCTATATGCTCCCCGTTGGAACCATACCTTGCTCCATTTCCTCAGTTTTATCACAGTTTTGAAGAGTATTTAAAAACAAAAGTAAGCACAAACGCTTTTGACCACGAAGCCGAGAAAAAAATTCGAGAAAATGGTCGCTATTTTATTATCACTTTAATAAAGGAATTACGCCAACGCCTCCCTACAAATATTGCCACACTAAAAAAAATTGACTTTTTTCGGTTGGAAATGCATTAAGAGAAATTAAACCAAAAGTATTTGTTCAACTACAGCAACAAAAACACAAATATAATGCTGACGAAATAACATCCATAGAGATGCAATGGCAACGGTTAACGTTACATACCTGGAGTAATTTAGACTCAACTGTAAAATTTTGGGCCGAAGTTTATCAATTTCGAAATGCCCTAGGAGAAAACCCTTTTTCTGACCTTTCCAACCTAGTTTTTAGTTTTCTTGTTTTGCCTATAAGTAATGCAGAAGTAGAGCGAATATTTAGTTCAATGAATATAATAAAAACTAAGCAAAGAAATCCAATGTGCGTTAAAACGTTAAACGCTATTTTATATATAAGATACGGTTTAAAACGTGAAAAAAAAATGCTGCCATAATTTTACTGTAGATGACGATCTCTTAAAATTAATGAATTCAGGTGATATATACAATAGTGATTCATTTGATGATGAGGAATATACACTCGATATAAATTAATGGTGTTAACTAGTCTTTCGTTTCTTGCGATTTATTTAAATAAAGCATGTGAATTTTCACTAAAACATTTTAGCCGTTTTTAGCCGCTTTTTTTTGCCAATCTAGCCGGTCGGCCCAAAAAGTTCTGGCAACACTGCCGCTGTTGCCGAGAGTCACCCGCTGTGCCGCCGCCGCTCAACCGTTGCTCCGCTGTTGCCGAGAGTCACCCGCCGTGCCGCTAGCGATCTCACCGTTGCTTCGCCGCTCCTGAGAGCCACCCGCCGTGCTGCTAGCGCTCTCACCGCTGCTGCGCTGCTCCTGAGAGTCAACCACCGTGCTGCTAGCGCTCTCGCCATCATCCGCTCCGACCCGACCGCACGACCACAACGAACGTCACCTCTCTCTCTCTCTCCCTCTCTTTGGACATAAGGTTGCTAGCACTCTAGTCGTAGCGCCGTGTGGGTGTGTGTGTTCGAAGTAAATACACTAAAATAGTGTGTTTTATTTGGTGGGGGTTAGTGGGACCTTCGCCGGACTCTGGATCGGCTGAGTTCACCTCAGCCTTTGACAAAACCCACCTCATAAAGTGACTATACAGTTTTTTATAAGTACCAAAGGTTTGCCCTGTTCTAAGTCACAGGGAATTTGTTCCATCACAGCTCTACACTTCTCTTCCTATATAGATAGTTGTTTTTGCTAAAGCTGCAGAAGCATCGAGAGAGTGGAAGCCATAAGACGGTAGTAAAAGGTATTATACAGCTATTTTTAACAACAATTTCCTGATAGCCCAAAAACCATCAAGTGCTTCTACAATAGGGTTATCAAACTCTTAGCACGAAAGCCGTAACAAGACGATAGTGGATGCCACGTCATTATCTTCAATGAACATTCTCTAGCAAAAAGATGTGTTCGGCTTCTTCTAAAAATTTAAAAGATAGAATTAGTGAAATATTCCTTTTCTCTTGATTCACAAGATATCCATACTTCAGTAATCTGTGTTCAACTTTCTTATTGCCGCCAGTACGGTACTCGAATCCTTCCAGGAACTCAGTCGACATATTTTTCGTGAAATTCACTATTGCAAAGATGTTTTTGAAAGTACATGTGCCTTAATATAAGTATTATTTTGGCGCTTACAATTTACAGTTTTACAGAGTCCTTGTCTGCCGGATGCCAAACCCTTGTGATATTTTGGGAAATTGTGCGACAAAAGAGTTGGCCAAGAAAAACACTATCGTATCAGTTTATCTAAGAAAGAGAGGCTACATAACTACTACTCTGGCACAGCTGGGACTTGTGTCAGCTTAGCGAACGCTGAGCAGAAATTAAGGACATGTGCTACTGCAAGGTATTTGAGGTGGACGGGAGGCAGTCATGAGATCTCCTTAAGCAACTTTAGATTCTGATGGGTATATCACACTAGAACCTCAATGTGTCAGTAACTACTCCAAGGGCGCCCTTGTTTGTGGCAATCACGTTTACCTAACCTAACCTATGCCGAAGTCATACAGGGTTGTTATATTCGTATGGGAGTATGTGGTTATATGAACGAGTAAATTTGTGATTGTGTTTATTTGAATAAGCCGTAAGTACGCGTATAAGTGCCGTATATAGTTGGCGCTAAAATTTTGTTTGTAATAAAACTGAAAATTCGCCGTACCCGTACATATGCACGCTGCATATACTCGTATGTAATCCTTAGTTTGTTCTGTAGATATTTACATTGAAGTTATGTTTTTTAAATTTATTTCAGGCAACCAATTAATGGGCGACTAAAAAGCAGTTGGTTGGCGTTACATAGAGACTCAGCGGGGCATATTGCTTATTTATAGTGATTTCCATAACTATATGACACCCATATATTGACATGTTTTGACTAATTATTTTTAAATTTCTTAATTTTGATAATATTTTATTAAAAACCCAAAAGAAAACAGTTTCAAACTTTTGGTAATGTTTTAAAAACTTCAACAAACTTTTGTTTCAATTTGAAGCCTTTTAATTCGAAGTTATAGATGGATTTTGAGTATGCAGTTTTATAGCCCATTCAATTTTAGTACAACAAAGTGGTAGTTTGAAGTAGCTAAGACTAACCGTTGATTTCTGGGAATTATTAATAAATAAATAAATGAATAAATATTTGTAAAAAGTGAAATTCCTTACTAGTTAGTCAATATATCTTCTAGAAAATAACTAGTATAACCTATCGACTTCAGTTTGCTCATCTCGTAATAGACGACTTTCTAACCGAACTAGAAGAGTGCTGTTGTGATGTCATTGGTTACAAAGACGACTTAAGTGGCACCTAGAGCCTCAGCTTAAGCCCGCAAGAACCTGTTCAGGTACCGCATACAAGAAAGTATAAGACCCTTTAGGAGGTCGTGTCTGGCCAGACCTTTTTCTTTGTAAAATTTGCATTTGTAAATGAGCTAGCGATTTGAAGTTTTTTTTGTTTTTCCTGAAATTTAATTTACTATCCTCCAAAAAATAAAAAGACAATAAAGAAATAGCTATAAGCAGGGCTGCAACCCGTTTTGAACCGAACCGTCGCTTTTTTCGGTCTTCGAACTGAATAATTATTATTTTGAAATGCCAAAACCGCTCCAAAAAATAGTTAGGTTCGGTTCAAAATGCACTAAAGCATTTTTAAGTTTTGTTATACACAACTTTGTCTACCTGCAACCCTATGGTAAAACTGCAAACATTTTTGAATTTAATGGCATCTCTGTGAATTATAATTTCGTCCATATAAAAAATGAAATGTTTTTATATGGAAAAACTGCATATCACTGCCAGCAAAAAAAAGATCAAAAATCTTTGCGAATTTTAAGATGTGTATGTCAAACTTGAACTTATCATATTACATTAAAGTTGAATGAGCTATAAAATTGCATACTCAGGTTTTTTAGTTCTGATTGAAAAGTTGGAAACTATAATGGCGTTTTCGTTTCTACCAAAAAAGGTTACCTTCTCTTTGCCTCTGCGCACAAATACTAAAATGAGGGCAATGAGAAGGCAACACTTTTTGTAGAAACGAAAACGCCGTTATTAAATTTTTGTTGAAGTTTGTAGATTTTTTCAAGTTTTCTTACAAATTTTGAACTTTGGATTTATGTGGTTGTTGTTATACAACGAGCTATACTTTTATAACAAAATAATGGACATAAAACCAAGAAAAGAAAAATAGTCAAATATCGCATTTCTTTTATTTTGACCATAGGTATACCTACTTGTACATATGAGGGTAAGGTCTAGTGCAGGACCGGCACATACACGTGCCATTATTTACAAAGAATTATTCAATTAAGCCATGACGTTCCAAAAAGGAGATATGACGTATCAACGTTCTTGGAGATATTGGTAAAACTATCTGTGGACCTTGTGTGCAAACGCCAGCTCTAATATGTCTGGAAATAAATTCCAAGTTTCCAGAATTTTAGTATTAGCAGATTTAAACAAGTTCAGTATATCAAGTGAAGTCTCATCAGGATAGATAATAAATTTGAATGTTTCCGATAACTCCTCGAATTCAGAAAACCTCGATGAAAGTTCTGATGGGAGAATTTATTACCAAAGAAAACTCTTCAGTGACTCTTGAATTGTTAAGTTTGGCAAACATTTCCTATTTTTGGAAACAATGGGGTATATTCATAGTCAAAATAAAGAAACTAAAGTTAGTTGCAGCTTTTTGACATAATTTGCAATGTAATATCTGCCAAAAAAAGCTGCTGCTAAATTTAGAGGCGACTTTATTTCGTCCATGAATGTGCTTCAATATCTTTACCCATAACTTTCAGTTTAGCCTAAAAGGCGCGAATGAGACCTATGCATTATAATTATAACAGCTTTATTAGAGCCTTGAAGCTTTACGTTGAAATCATATAATCACGTATAAGCCTAATAAGGTTTATATAATGCCTGTGTAGATATGAGGTTCATTATTTTTGAGAACTAAATACGCATGCACTAGGTTTGAAGGCCCTGGTCTAGTGTAAGCTCCAACCTGAGGAAGGATTTCAACATTAAGCCCAGATTTTTAGTGTCAATTCAAAATTCTGAGGGTGCTTTTTTTGGGCCTGCTCGACTAGACTCACGTTTTTTTCCATACCTGAAAAAAGTCTATTAAAATTTTTCCAATTTTGCACTTATCACGTTGATTTTAAATAATTTTTATGTTGACAAACGAACATACATATATAAGAGAAAATCCGTGAAAAAAATCAACTTGAAACTTAAAAATATTTTCAAGAAATTCTAATTAAAAAGTTTGCAATTTAGATTTCACTTTGAAGAATTTTCATAATATTTGCGCTTGGATTTATTCGATTTTTGGCAGCCGGTGAACTATTTATATTTAATGGCAGACTTTTCATGAACCTTTGTTCAAGTATCATCCCCAAATACTCCCGTCGTCCATCTTCGATTCGTTGGTATATCATACTAGAGACTTTTTTTCTATCACAGACATTACCGCCACAAAGCAGTCTCGCTCACTTTCTCACTCGCTCATACACTCACCCGCTTACTCACCCACCCATGCACTCACTCAGTAATTCGCTCAGAAACTTTCCCATTTACAATATTCGCAAAATAATAAGTATCGTTAAGATTGTCAAATACACTCAAATTAAATAATATTGTCAAGTCTTCATATTAAGAATACAAAATTTAATTATTTGCTTGAACGTTGATTTAAAATGTCGCAGAAATTCTTATCTCAACTTAGACAATTAGACGACTGCACATACATACAATTCGGCAGGGGCCACGAGCTGAGCAAACACAAAGCTCAAGTGACACAAATTTAACAAAGATTAATAATAAACATACCCAAAGGAAGACACAAACGTTAACTTAAATATATTTCCATATTGACACACGCACACACGCATGTAAATTCACGCAAGATGAAACCACAGTAGAAAAATTAAACCGAGGCGCCATGCTGACGCCGCACAAAAGAAGGCTAAAAAAAGGCATTGCGAATAAATCAAAAAGAAAAAAATTTAGGAGAAGCCATTGAAAAACTACCATAATGTGGTTGACATAAAAGCAGCAAAGAAATAAATTAAACAAAAGGAAAGCGACAAAAAAAAAACAACTGACATTCGGCTGCTAAAAGCAAATTTAACGGTAGCCAAAAAATGTAAACCGCTGTGCAGCACATCAACCGAATTTTCATTTTTATATACCCACCGCGTAATTTCATTTTTCCTGCTGAATTTATTTATGCGACTTTGACGCGCCCTCTTTCAGTGAGTTTTTGGTGTTTTTCTTCCTCGCATTTGAGCATATTTAATACAAAAATATACAATTTAGGTATTTTATTTGTTTAAGGTTTAATGTAAATATGTGAACAGTGTGTACAGTAAAAGCTCGACATAATAAAGCTGAAGGCGTTACAACGAAAAATTTAAAATTTTGGAAAAAAATTTGTTAAATGCCTTGTTAGCAAGATGTATTTCTTTCGTTTTTTTTTCAAAATTGTCATACATTCGTTTGAAAGAGCAATCCTTCTGTACAGAGGTATTTTAGGGGAAAACCGCGTATTTACAAACCCTTTGCCGACCTTTTAAACACAGCTGACTTTAGATTAACAGGGCAATTCTGGCTAAGATAGTTGAGAGTCTTTTGTAAGACAATTGAAAGAAAGTGGGAAAGTCTTTGTTTATTCTGGCAAAAAAAAAACTCGTTTGCCCACTTTCATTGAAAAGCTTTTCTGACAGAAAGTACTTGAGCATGTTCCAAATGGAGATGAACATATATATCATAGCCATCATAGAAATATGAGGTTCGAATCCTCGGGAAGCAGATTTTTTTAAATTTATTTTTTTATTTATTTTTATTAGATTTTATTATTTTTAGATTTAGTTTAATTTTCAGAAACTTATTTTATGTATTTTAATTTTTTTTAATTTAACTTTCGTGTAGTTATTACATTTGATTCTTTATTTTTATTTATTTTACTTTTTAATTTAATAATCTTATAATCTTTAGATTTTATTGTTTAAAAAGGAAACTATTTTTTTAATCTAATTAAATTTTTAGAAACTTATTTAATTTATTTTCTTTGGTAATTTAATTTTCTTTTAATTCTTATACAATATTTGTACAATTTTATTTAGTTTTTAGACATATTTTCTTTTCTTCCCTTTTTAATATTTTATTATATTTACTATAAAAAAATATGTTTACTTAAATTTTAGGAAAGTATTATATTTTCTTTATTTTTAAGAAATTTGTTTTAATTTAGTTTTCTTTTAGTTTTTAGATTTAATTGTTTAAATTTTTTTTATTTCCATTTAATTTTTACAAATTTATCTTGCTTGCTTTTTGTCCTTTTAAATTTATTATTTTTTATTTTGTAGCCCTGATCCAGGACCCATTGCTGAATATGTAGAAACCATAACTGAGACGAAACAAATTCGAGACACTCGTACTGGGAAACTCAGACATCACAGTGAGAGGTAAGTCTAAGTTTTTGATTTTATTGTAAGTGAGAACTTGCGTATATGTAAAATAGGCAACCAACATACCTTTATTACTAGGGTTAGATAAGATCTCCATTACCAAACCCCAGCATCGTCTTCTGTAATATCACATTTAACGCAGACGCCCTCCAGGAGAGCGTAAATACCTTAAGCTCCACTGATGATGCTGTGGAGAACGAGTTTACATTAGCTTTTAAGAAAGCCATCAAAAGCTCATACCCGCTGAGTAGGCCCTCGGGCAAAGTCAGACCGAAATGGACACGATTGAACTCTCGGAGCTCATTACGTCGATGAGGCACCTCTCTAACAAAGCCAGGAACAGTGGAGAGCACTCCGCCTGGGAAATCTACAAGGTCGGACTAGGTGCCTACAAGTCCCAGATAAAAGCGGCAAAATGGTAGTCATGGTGAAACTTCTGCGAAACTATAGAAATCTGCTTTGAATAGTCTCGATTTAGGTGAATCTTCGCGAGGATACCTTGAGATACTTAATAACGAAGAAGTATACTGGACGATGAGTGGATCGCTTAAACTTCTCCTTGTCGCTAATATCTTAGCCAACTCTGCACCGTGTGAGCCCACCAGTGTTCGGATGGTGAACTACCCAGCTTCTTCAGGTGAACTTCTGGAAATGCGTCGACTACTCTGTCAACTGGCTTCTTCATGTCCTTCAAGTCCCCTGGACTTTATTGTATTATTCTTGCAAGCTGCTTAGAAAGGGGAGGAGTGTGAGGATAAGGTTTGTCCCAAAACTTCTCACATATTTCCGATGGACTTCAGACCAAGCATCCGCTTTTCTTTTCGATTGAAAACTCTTGAGAAGCTGACTGACCTGTAGATAAGAAAGAGGATTCGTCGAGATCGCATGAGCCTTCCTCAACATTCCTCCCTGAAGGGTAGATCTGTGCAACCTACCCTACATTCAACTGTCAAAGTAACAAAACAAGGAAACAAAAATGTTTCCGTTGGTGCCTTCCTTGATATCGGGGAGCTTTCAATAATGACTTACCCGTGGAGGTAGTAAAAAGCCCTAACTAATCTCAGACTCGATAACTACTCCCACATGCTGCATGACAGTATGGTCACAACGGAATGGGGCAACGCCTCCGCCCAGCTTATTGTGGCATAGGCATCCCGGAGGGAGGCGTTCTTTCACCCTTTCTCTGGATAGTTGTGATAAACGAAGTCCTGGAGACGTTGGAAAGGAGACGATGACGGATTACAGACACATGACTCAGAAGAAGTCAGAAAAAAGTTCCTAGACACTCGGTACGATCATAGGCAGAGGTACCTAAATTTGGCCATAAATTGGTTTTCCAGCTGCGGACTGGTAAAATGTACCTCGTACTATTCATCAGGAGACAGAAAGTGTCCCATAACCAGCCACCGCCTATAGGGACTGTTTCACTTGCTCAGTATGACAGGGCAAAGAGCGGCACTCGCTGGCGCTTAACGCTATGCCCAGAGATGCCCCTGTTGACTTTGCGGCCAAACTTGCCACAGTTCGCTCAGCTATTAGGCTTGAAAGCTCTGGGCTCTCTTTCAACCCGGCATACAAGCACTCGGCAATTCTCAAAATCTTCGATTTCTTACCGAAATAAAGGGAACGGACCATTCCGAGGCTAGCCCCGATCGGATCTTTCTCCACGCACATCCCTCCAAGGGGCGAGTGAGAGAATGGTTGACTGTAGAGTTGAGGTCCAATAAATTTCTTCACGAATCGATCGAAGGTTGATGGCAAAGTTGGAGGAGATACTTTCTGTCAGGGACTCTCAATAAATCGCATGTTTATGCTGCGGATTTCTTGCGCGTTTTTAAGGTAGGGACGGCCGCTATAGAAGAGGGCGCTGATTGGCTACGCACAAGTGTTCTGCCGCTTAGAAGGGTAAATATCTACTCTGGTAGCCAAACGGTAGCGCTGGGATCGCTAATGGTGCGATAGAATCTAGTCAGATAATGCCTCACCGCCTCGAATAGTGCCGAATCAAGTTTATTGGCGTCACAGGTCACAGGGACCTCAATGGCAATTGTAGAGTTGATGAATTGGCTGTAAGCATGGTATCCTCGAGGCCATCACCTTAGACAGGGAGAGAATAGGAGTTCCTTTGAGAACTTACGGCTTGCCCCTGGCCAGATGGACGTGCAGTCGGCGCTGAACTAAAATCCCGAAAAGTAAAGTTGTAAGGTCCTTTTGGCCGGTTGTTGGCCGCATGCAATTAAGGGAGTCTCTGCAACTGGCTAAGCACCAGCTGTCGATTATCAGAGGTGTACTGAGCGGACACTGTCCTTTAGGAACCACGTGGTAGCGACTTAATACAATCACGAGTCCCTGCTTAGAGGATGAGGGGGAATAATCTCAGCAGTTCCTTCTCAGTTGCCGGACATTCCCTAGACTAAGGTTAAAACAACTGGGCGCACATTTAATCAACGCTTCCGGGGATTTTTCCGGAGTGAATATCAGCTACCTGTGGACCTTTGTTTATAGCACCCAGTGCTTCTCTTAGCTAAATGCTACGGGACTTGAACCTCAAATACATTTCGAATGTGCACATGCTCAACACTTCTTAGTTATATCTAAGGAGCACGTTTGTATGGAAAATTTCTCAGAAATGAAAATTTTTCAGGGGAATAAAAACAATTTTTTTTCTATTGAGTTTTTCTTGTAACAAGGTTCGTCATATCGTGGTTTCACTGCGCATTAATATGTGTGCTTCTGATATTTTCAATATAGCCAGTCTTTTCTCAAAATCTAAATTGTTTGCGTACTAAAAATATCTACTTGCAGAAGAGCTCTTAGTTGGCAAACTGGAATATGCATACACACATACGTACACATATATTTCTACACACACATGTATTTACAAATTTAGTATCATTATCTGCAAATTTTTTTATTTTTACTGCAGTGATTTTTGGCACAGAAGCGCGTCTGCGGCACATTCGTGAACACAACTATAAGAAGCATATGCAAGGCTTTTTTTTTGCTGTGTTAATGTGGCTGCTTTTAGTGCATTTTTTGCTTGCTGCTCTGTCGCATATCTATACTAATCTATACTAATTATATAAAGAGAAGTCCCTTTTTTTGTAACAGGTAATCTCGCGAACGGCTGGTCCGATTTTCATGAAATTTTGTATACAAATAGCTTTCAGTAACCACCATGTTTTAGGCTAAAAAAATTTTACTTTTTTCGGGTAGGTGGACCAGGGACCGGTCTATTCGAAAAAATTTTATTATAGTCCGATTTGCTTAAAAGTTAGTACGTAAGTAGTTTTTTAGCATATATTAGCATATATGACCCATTTTTTCCGGGATGTGGTCCAGGGACCGATATATTCGAAAAAATCGAATTTACGGTCCGATTTGCTTAAAATTCGGTGCGCAGATAGCTTTTTAGCTTGTATTAGCACATGTGATCAATTTTTTCCGAAAAGTGGACCAGGGACCGATCTATTCCAAAAAATCGCATTTATGGTCCGATTTGCTTAAAATTCGGTACGTAAGTAGTTTTTTAGCATATATTGGGATATATGGTCCATTTTTCCTGAGAAGTGGACCAGGGACTGATCTATTCGAAAAAATCGTTTTTACGGTTGATTTGCTTAAAATTCGGTACGTAGGTACCTTTTTAGCATATATTAGCATATATGATCCATTTTGTCCGAGAAGTGGACCAGGGACCGATCTGTTCGAAGAAATCGTATTTATGGCCCGATTTGCTTAAAATTCGGTACATAGGTAGCTTTTTGCCTGGATAAGCTTATAGATTCCTGTTTTCCAATTTTCATGCAATTTCGAATATAAATAGCTTTAAGTAACGACCATATCAAGGGGCGAATTCGTCACTAGGCAAGATTTTTTTGCGCCAATCAGAAACAACGGATACTGTCAAAATATAATTATAATATATAATATATCTCAACTAATTTATATTTAGAAAGCCGTTTGTTAGTTTTCGCAAGGCTCGAGAGCGGCTGAACCGATTTTTTTGAAACTGCCACCTGCCGCACGTGTCCCAAGGATGGTTTTAGGCTGAAAAAAATCTATATGTAAAGGGGGCGTGGCACTTCCCATACAAACCGAATTTCTCATGCTACATATCTCTGAAAGTGTGCATGGTAGAGTTTTGGAAATCGGTATGGAGATATACGAAATCAATCGCATACCCTTGGAGAAAAATTTTAGCTATAGTAAAAAGGGGTGTGACATCTCCCATACAAACCGAATTTTTCATACTGCCTATCTCTGGAAATTTTTTGGTAGAGTTCTAGAGTTTTGTATGGAGATGTACGAATTAAATCGCATACTCTTGGAGAAAAATTGGAACTATTGGAAAAGGGGGCGTGGCATCTTCCATACAAACCGAATTTTTCATACTGCCTATCTTTGGAAGTGTTCATGGTAGAGTTCTGGAACTTGGTGTGGAGATATACGAAATCAATCGCACACTCATGAAGAAAGAGGGCAGCTGTTGGAAAGGAGGGCGTGGCTCCTCCCATATAAATCGAATTTTTATACTGCATATCTCTGAAAGTATTCATGGTACAGTACTGGAACTTCGTATGGAGATATGTATATAGTTGAAATCAAGCCCATACTCATGGAGAAAATTTGGGCTATTTGAAAAGGGGTGTGAGGCCTACAAACCTACCGACCTTTAGCTATCTTTGAACGAATTTTTTTATTCTTCTGTAGGTGTGTTTGTGAGTGAAATCCTCCTAAATGGTTGTACGGATTTTAACGAAACTTTTTGTGTATTTGAGTGGGTCTCTGGATGGTTTAGTTTCACAATTTAATCCGACAGTTGGCGCTGTAGTTGAGTTATTACTAAAAATCTTATTTATGATCCGATTTGGCCAATGTTTTAAATATGTATGCAATACTATTGCAAAAACGTGCAGCCAAGTGGTGCTGAAGTCGAGCTATTACTAAAAATAGCCAAGTGAGAAAAGGGGCCGGGAAGGTCAGATTAAATCGACCTGTTGCACCATTGAGTATATCGACGGTCCTGCGTTGCAATTGGCCCAATGGATGTGATTTTCCAATATTATTATGCCTTCAAACTTTTAAGGTACAGAACAATGATTCGCACCCATTTTGAAATTGCCACCTACTATACTGTAAAGCTTCTAGGACATTCATTATAGCACCGGGTCATTGTTGCCGCCAGGGAGTGAAGAGGAAAAAATTTATTTCGCTTTGCGAATAACCGTGCTATGAAATGCCGCACAACTGGAGAATTTCAAGAACGGATATAACACTTTCCTTAGGTTATTTAAAGCGGCAAATGACCACCAAACCTTAATATTAGCAAACAAATGTGCCAATGAAAATCGTAAACGTGAATTGTTGGTGAGAATGTTGGACCAAAAAGTTTCAATAAAACATATTAAAATTTTGGGCGGGACGAAGTTTGCCGGGTCTGCTAGTTTAATATATTAAGTTTTGTTTGTGGAATAGCTGTGAAAAAAAAACGAAAAACATAATTTTGATAAGAAACTTTTAGTATTGCACGCCAGAACAGACCACCGCGGTGCGAATGTGAAAGCGTGAAAAAACTTTTTTTTTTTGCTAAATTAAAAATTCATCAAAATCTCAGTGGACAGTCGGTGATTGTGCCGCTGAAGTGATTGAAAATTAAAAAACAATTAGGGAGTTCACAAGTCGTGCTATTTGTCATATTTGCTCTTTTGTACTATTTTTTTAGAACAGTTGTAAAATGAAACTTGTGAGCATCCCATACTTTTTCGTGTGCTATTGTACAATATTTTAACAATTATATTTGACAAAATCAAAATTATTAAAACAGCTTTAGAAAGTTTATAATGCCCAGAAGAGGCGAGAAAAGCATATTAATGACTGCGATTTGCGAGAAGTACGCGCAGGACGCAATGATGGAAGGAAGTGAGTCGTCAAATAAGTCATTTATGAGTTTTTTGAATTTATTTGGTGCATTTTTGTTAGGCGATGAAGATGAGGAGGAGGAGATCGATGAAACTTTTAGGTTGAATATGCTTGTGTTGTTGGCAAATCGCCGAAGTGTCCATCTAGGAGTTCCGAAATCAAACAATTGGGATCTGAATGTGTTACAATCTCAAATAGGCGGTTTTCTAAAGGAAAATCAATTAGGGACTTCTCTTCCGACACTGTCCACATATGGTTTGGTTTTCCCCGGACACGCTTAGTTTTGTACTGAATTAAAAAAGATCTTTAATAAGTTAAATGAGCCATGAGATGACTAAATTTTTTTATTTAAAATTTGAATATTTTATTGTACTCAGACAAGGAAAAATGTAAATAAATAGAAATGTCTGATCCAATAGCACTCACAAATAGCAAAGTAAACATATTTTTCAAAGTTGTATTGTAATACAACAATTTTACTTGTAAAGCAAAAACAACACTTTTAAAACTGTTCTAATAAAATAGTATAAAAGAGCAAATATGACAAATAGCACGACTTGTGAACTCCCTAAATATAAAAGAAAAACTTCCAGAGAATATGAAATGGAAAATTCTAGAGAAGGAGAAAGGTGCCTGTGAATGACAACAAATTCTAATGAAAATTCTACACCATTTTAAGTAATTACTTTACCTAAATTTGTATAATACTTGTAGTCAGTGGGAGTAGCTCATCAAACTGTTGTTACGTTTTTACGCTGTCCAATGGCAAATTTTTTAATTTAAAGAAGCATTGATGACATGAACGATACCTTTGTTTTTTTTATTTTAGGCTGGTTGTATTGAAAATATTTTCAGTATAAATCGGGAAATTGCGCCTTGACTAGCCTTAATCAACCAGCCACACTAGTTGGTCTTTCTTCATACATACGAAAAAGGCTTTTACCCCTCTCAAGCTAAACCTAGATTGCTGATGTCAAAGAAAATCAACGGACTCAGCCCTATATTATCTGGTTGGCGCGATTCAAATGACCCTCGAAGGTTTTACTGCAGTTTGTTTTCGCTATGCCTTTGGATGGGTCGAGCGACTTTAGGGTATGAATGAATTGTAGAACAACGGCAACAGGTGCCCGTAGTGCGCTATGAAGCAGCGTATCCTTCGCGACGTGATCCTGTTTTCTCTGGGTACTGGTCCAATTCCCTTTGTAGAAATGGGCCGTATGCATAAAACCTAAGCAAATGCTTTTTTTTTTAATTTGAGACCTTTCATTCAATTTGGTTCAAATAAACTTAAGTGAAATGTATGAAATTAAAAAAAAAGAAATTGCTTAGTTTCTATGCATATGGTCCAATATTTTCGTTTACTTTAGTATTAACTCTTAAACGGCCTTAATGATCTAGAAGATTTAAATAAAGTTTACATATGGTTTTCGGATATTATTTTATACACACATAAATGGAAAAAATTAAAAAGACTTAATTGAAGAAATTATTATTATTTTTTATTATTATTTTACTATGGAAAAATTTTCTACGATTACTATTTACGTCAAAATGTGAAAAAACACGTTCAAGCATATTGAGAACCTTTTTCCTCTGCCTTGAAAGGGTTAAAAATCGTTTCATATTAGACAGACTCTGCATTAAAGGGTTAAATGTTGCACTTTCGTAAAGACATCGACCAGTATAACCATTTTTGTTATATACAATTTTTTGTGAAAGCTGATAGTTAACGAGTTATTAGAGTTTAAAGTAAACTTTTCTTTTTTCCAATCTCCCGACTTGGGTGCAACATCCAATGCCCCAAAAATAGGGTCTTGAGATAAAATAAAGAGAAATCTTTCAGAAGCAATGCTAATGGTGCATAAAATATAGTGTCTTCTAGTGGAATGGAAACCAAAATTCAAAATTTCCAAAAAAAAGTGACATTTTGAACGGCATTTTTAAGGTTAAGTTATTATTGTTGTAACTTCTCTATAGTTTTTCTATATTATATGATCATTTATCTTCACGATAAAAAAAATTTCATTACATTATCTCTTTTCTAACCGAAGGTCTACGATTTTGAAAAAAAAAAACTCATGTTTTGCCTATAGTGCGGCGTAACACTATCGCTCTCAATTGAAGTAAAATTTTTTGGGCGTAATTTTCGAAAGGAAACTTACAACGTACAGATGCGGGTAAAAAAGGTATTACCGCCATCTGCGCATGCAAAACGGATATATACAAGACATTTGATCTTATTCAATTCAATTGGTTTCAATTTTGCATTGGTTCTGCACAACAGTCGTACGTCTTATTTATATTATTATAAGTCAGTATAGTCTGTAGAACATCACTGTATAAGGCGCTCACTAATTATAAATCAAAAAGGAAAAAAGGCTCCAGAGAATTGTGAACACAAAATGTCATTTTTAACCACTGTGCGCTGGTTGCAGCAGTGGCGCCATCAAAAGGTATGCGTAAAATTTACCAAGGTTAGTTTTCTAGGGTAAAATTCGCTAATTGCATTCTAGTAAGACACAAAGAAGCGCTGCTACCAACTAACCAACCAACAAACATTTAACTCTGTTGAAGCGCACATTCTTTTCAGAGTAAAAAATCACTTATACGCACCGGTAAACAATAAAGTGGGATTGGAAAAAACGAACAAATGGTATTGTCGTTCACGTCCGAGTTATGAATATGGGTATAAAATCTGAAAGAGATAATCATATCTGCAAAATTTTGCAACAAATTTAAAGCATTGTTTATTGTTTACTAGTAACGAGAGTAGAGGCATTTCATCTCTATATTTTATTAGCTTTAAGGGAAAAAATAACAGCACACTTTTTCTATATTTTATATAAGTGGAACATAAAATATAGAAAAAGTGTGCTATTATTTTTTCCCTTAAAGCTAATAAAATATAGAGATGAAATACCTCTACTCTCGTTACTAGTAAACAATAAACAATGCTTTAAATTTGTTGCAAAATTTTGCAGATATGATTATCTCTTTCAGATTTTACTGAACTTTTAGTCGCCATGCTCCACAAAAAGTCTCCAACTAATCTGCCTAAGCCAAAAAAATTCTGCTATTTACACAAAACCATCTAAGCGATCGCAGCATTTGTCATGGTTTGTCAAAACAAATAAAAAGTTTCTGCATTTTATTCCAGTATTCTTCTATGCAGCTAAGCTTTCGCATTTGTAAAATTCTGCAAAAAAACTTGCATTAGTGTAAAAACTACCAGTGGGTAGCGAGTGCAGAGTCCAAACTGATGTCTGGTCAGATGACATGTCACACGATGTACGTATGTATGTATGCAGTAAACTGTTAAAGAGTTAGAAGGTTACAGTGTGAGATAAGTGAGATGAACAAATACATATACTAGTTACATACACATGAATGCACATTCATTCGATGTGCAGAAAACCGGACAGGAAAAACCCGCAATCAAGCAAAGCATGAAGGAGAGACAGGTAAGTAAACCATGTAAACATAAAGCTCGCCACAAACTTACAAAGTGTAGATAGGGAATACATAAATAAAACAAAACTAAGAAACAAAATACATCAACTTGGCAGTGACAATGTTTCTTAGCCGATCAGTCGTCAGTTTTTTTCCATGCAACAACAAATGCTTAGTTGCTATGTTGCATGTCAATGTTTTTTGCGTGTGTGTCAGCGCAATGTAGTTAATACCATTTGGCTCGTTTAACACAAAACGAATGGACTACCTTTCTTCTCCCGGCAACACCTGAGGCGCCAACTTTTCCTGTAAAAAGGCGGAAAATTGAGTAAACGCAAAAGAAGCCAGTTTGTTTCGAAGTATTAAACATTGTTAGCTATCGTTGTTGTTGTTGTTGACGTCATTCATCTTCTCTCACCTACACTAAATGAAGATTTAGCTGAGTGACTGACTGACATTTGCTGCCGCCAACTATCTGGAAAATGTGAAGTGGGCAATGGTTATTTCATACCTGCAAATATATACATACATACATATATATGTGCTATGTGCCTATGTGAAAGTGTAGAAAACGGTTTTATGCCTTCACACCGATCAGTTTACAATGTACATATGTATGTAAGGAGGAAAAACATTGCTAAGAAAGGGATAACACAGATGAGGTAGTTAGTACAAAAGGTTATAAGAAAAATAATGAACATTAGTTGTAGCGTGTACAGCGGAAAGATTTAAAAACATTGCCTGCAGTTTAGAGGGAAAATAAAATTAATGGTTTAACTAAGTGAACGAAAAAAGTGGGAACGAAAAAAGTGGTAAGGAATCAGCAAGTTAAGAGTCATGTTTCGTAAAACAAATTGAAGTGCTCAATGACTCGAACATGCGAAGATATTTGCTATTGAACGTGAAATAGAAAGGCATATGCCAGCGTTGATTTTTTCTTTCTCTTTTGTCCGTAATCGATAAATAACACGCAGCGCACCGTTTTAATCCGTAGTATTTACAGTTTTCGCATTGCTTATTTAACATTCATTAATTAGAAAAAATATCTATAGCATTTTCTACGTGTAAACGTGATTTTAAAAATTTACACAAATTTAAAAAACTGTCAGCCAATGGGTGCGCTATCCTAATAACCTGTGGTGAATAAGGTAATAATATTTTTATATATGGAGTTTTGTAGCCCATTCAATTTTAGTATAATAAAGTGCAAGTTTCAAGTAGCTATAATTTAACGTTGATTTTTTAAATTTTTTTGTGACGGTGCGTTTGTTTTCATAAAAAGTATGCCCGACATAAATTTTATACGGAAGAAAATGAGCAGTATCTTCAACAAAACAAAAATTTTCAAAAATCAACGCTATTTTACAGCCACTTGAAACTTTCCCTTTGTGTTACAAAAATTGAATGCGCTACAAAACTGCATAACCGAAATTTTCCTAAATATTTTATTAACTTACTAGCAGACCCAGCGAACTTCGTCCCGCCCAAAATTAATTTTTTGTATTGAAACATTTTGGTACAACATTTTCACCAACAGTTCACGTCCATGATTTTCAGTGACGCGTTTATCTTCTAATATTACGGTTTCGTGGTTGTCGGAAGGCATATTTCCATTACCATCTTAAATAACCTAGCAAAATTTTTTATGCATACAAAGATACGTAATAGCTTCAGTACCGTTTGAAAGGCGCCGTACCCCCCTTATAAAATAGACGCAATTTTTTCTAAGAGTATGGGAGTGATTTCTCATATTTCCATACCGTGTTCAAGTACTCTACCATGAACACTTCCAGAGATATGCAGTGTGAAATATTCGGTTTGCATGGGAGGTGCCACGCCCCTTTTTCCAATAAGCCAAATTTTTCTTCATGACTATGCGATTGATTTTATATGTCTTGTACATACCAAGTTCCAGTACTCTACCATGAACACTTGCAGAGATATAAAGTGTGAAAAATTTGGTTTGTATGGGAGGTGCCACGCCCCTTTTTCCAATAAGCCAAAATTTTCCTCATGACTATGCGATTGATTTTATATGTCTTGTACATACCAAGTTCCAGTACTCCACCATGAACACTTGCAGAGATATAAAGTGTGAAAAATTTGGTTTGTATGGGAGGTGCCACGCCCCCTTCACTTAGCGGTATGAAACATACTTTACACCCTATTGTCATACCTACGAAATATACATAAAAAATTTCATGTAAATCGGTTAAGCCGTTTCGGAGGAGTTCGACCACAAACACCGTGACACGATATTTTTATATATTAGATTTTTCATACAAAAATACCAAAAGATCTAAAAGAAAAAAATAGAGAAAATTTTTTTTGGATAGGGACACCCTAATTGCCAAATTCCAGTACTCTATCGTAAACACTGCCAGAGGTATGCAGTATGAAAAAATCGGTTTGTATGGGAGGTGCCACGCCTCCTTTTCCAATAACCACAATTTTTCTCCATGAGTATGCGATTGTTTTCATATATCTCCTAACCAGGTTCGAGTACTCTACCATGAACACTTCCAAAGTTAAACAAAATGAAAAATTGAATTTGTATGGGAGGTGCCCCGCCCCCTTTTACGATAACCATAATTTGTCTCCGTGAGTATGAGATTGCTTTCATATATCTCCATACCATGTTCGAGTCCTCTTCCATGAACATTTTCCGGGATATGCAGTATGGAAAATTCGGTTTGTATGGGAGGTGCCACGCCCCCTTTTCCAATAACCGCAATTTTTCTCCATGAGTAGGCGATTGGTTTGATATATCTCCATACCATGTTCGAGTACTCTACCAAGAACACTTTCAG
>NW_023458560.1:32725151-32727165 GCF_013731165.1 Rhagoletis pomonella
TACCAAGAACACTTTCAGAGATATGCAGTATGAAAAATTCGGTTGTAAGGGAAGTGCCACGCCCTCTTTTCCAATAACCACAATTGTTCTCCATGAGTTTGCGATTGGTTTTATATATCTCCATACCAAGTTAGAGTACTCTACCACGAACACTTCCAGAGATATGCAGTATGATAAATTCGGTTTGTATGGAAGGTGCCACGCCCCCTATTCCAATAACTACAATTTTTCTCCATGAGTAGGCGATTGGTTTGATATATCTCCATACCAAGTTAGAGTACTCTACCATGAACACTTCCAGAGATATGCGGTATGAAAAATTCGGTTTGTATGGGAGGTGCCCCGCCCCCTTTTCCAATAACCACAATTGTTCTCCATGAGTATGCGATTGGTTTTATATATCTCCATACCAAGTTAGAGTACTCTACCACGAACACTTCCAGAGATATGCAGTATGATAAATTCGGTTTGTATGGAAGGTGCCACGCCCCCTTTTCCAATAATCACAATTTTTCTCCATGAGTATGCCATTGGTTTGATATATCTAGATACCAAGTTAGAGTACTCTACCATGAACACTTCCAGAGATATGCAGTATAAAAAAATCGGTTTGTATGGGAGGCGCCACGCCCCCTTTTCCAATAACCAAAATTTTTCTCCATGAGTATGCCATTGGTTTGATATATCTCCATACCAAGTTAGAGTACTCTACCATGAACACTTCAAGAGATATGCAGTATGAAAAAATCGGTTTGTATGGGAGGTGCCACGCCCCCTGAACCTAGCGGTATGAAATATACTTTACATCCGATTCTCATATCTACCAAATATACACAAAAAATTTCATAAAGATCGGTCCAGCCGTTTCGGAGGAGTTCGACCACTAACACCGTGACACGAGATTTTTATATATTAGACTAGCAATTACCCGGCGTGCTTCGCTGCGCCTTAAATGTATTTTTGTGTTGTAACTCTCCCCCTAAGCTCTTATGGCCTCATTTACAAAATATTTTTAAAGAACTTTATGAAGTTAGATTTAAAAAAATCGATCTATGAAGCATTGTTTATTTTTTTTTTTAGTTAATATATTTTCGAAGGTAATTAGAAAATATGTAAAGAACCGACTTTCTCTTGGAAATTTAATTTATAATCTTATAACTGGAGTGTACTATCGCACCCTTTCCTCAAACGTGTATTGATTCAATATTCAAATAACGTATATTTATATAATTTGAAAAAATCTCCCTACTATACAAATATGTACAGCAATATTAAATAATATTTTCAAATGTTGTGAGAGGGAGTAACAAAACAAAATTACTTTTAAGGCGCAGCGAAGCACGCCGGGTATTCGCTAGTGTCACATGAAATTAACTGAGCAAAGTACAATGAATAGCTGTTAAACAATGGCACCATCTACTTTAAATGAAACATACTTATTTTCGTGGGGGATACTCACACACCATATACTTTTCTATTGAAATTTTTCCTGAATTTTCCTAGCTATAAACCTCCAACGAATGCAAAACCGTGAAAATCGGTTCGTGCGTTCTGGAGTTATAGCGTCAGGAAGGAAAACCCTACTTATTTTTATATTAATTTTTATATTAAAGAAGATTAAAGAACTGTCCGCATTACTCAATTTTATTTTTCACTAAAACGGTATTCATGAATTTTTTAATTTTTTTTTTATTTGCTTCCGCATACTTTTGACATAACAGCTTTCATTTTATGCCGATATTAAACAAATACAGCCTAAGTTTACCCGGGTCCACGTTTTGGTCTGTATCTCGTGACCCAAGTCACCCAGCTATATGAAAAGTGCTCAATCTTAAAGCATTCATGAACAGCTTTCATTTGATACCCATATTAAACAAATACACCCAAGGTTACCCAGGTCCACGTTTTGGTCTATATCTCGAGACCCTAGTCACCCAGCTATTTGAAAAGTGCTCTATCTTAAAGCATTCATGAACAGCTTTAATTTGATACCCATATTAAACAAATACATCCT
>NW_023458560.1:32727175-32749174 GCF_013731165.1 Rhagoletis pomonella
CCATATTAAACAAATACATCCTAAGGTTACCCGGGTCCACGTTTTGGGGCCACGCCCCCTTTATATATCAAAATATTTTTTACCCTGTGACCATCCCTGGAAGATATCCAGTGCGTGTGTAAAATTTGGTTACGATCGGCTTATTCGTTTAGGAGCCAAGTGTGTCTATAGGTACATACATAATTTGAATTTTATATATATAGATTCACTGGAGGCCATTAGGATAGCGCACCCTTTTTTTGACATCATTGCCAGAATCGTTGTCGCACCCGAACTCCTAGCAGCGCTATCATATTCTCCCATCCAACGTCCAACGACCGTCCGTCTGTCCGCCGATGTCTGGAACCAATTACCATTTAATTTAATCAACAATGCATTTTGATTAATTTTACAAAGGCGCGTTATAGGCGGCATACACGGTGCGTCTGACTCGCGAATCGGTTTGAATATGTTAGTACAAATAATTACTCAGACATTACTATGTATAACTCAAGTGTGTGTAGTCGGAACTGTGCCTTAGACGGTCCCAAGCCCGATTTGAGAAAACAGGAGGGAAGTCAGGGGGCTTTGGCATTTCCAGGGTATGGGCTTCACAATCCCGGCTACCCCAGTCAAAGGCTACCAATCCTGAGTCGGTAGGAGGCTCAATTGGCAGAAGAGTCTTCGGCTTTCGAAAGTCATACCAAAGACTTTAAAAAAAGGTACCGCGGGCGAACAGATGCTCCTGGAGTGTGTTCGTTGGCTAGATAAGCAAAACTAGTTAGATGAACTAGGCTGAAAGACAAGCTAGATGTAAGTATAAGATCACACATCTGGTGATATTTGCAAGATGTGGCTCGTTAAGCAACTCGAGCGGGTGTAGAAAACCGGAAAACGAGCAACAATCCATGCCTATTGTGCACACGGGCTGAAAAGTGCTTCCCAGTAAGGCTAGTAAGACCTGCGAGATTAGTGAGACGAGCAGTGTGAATGAGGTGAGTCAAGCGACTCGAACGGGAGTTGAGAGTCGATTTTCACTCCGGGTGAGGGACAAGCCTGGAGTGGAATGAGATTATCAAGTCTTGTGAGATGAGAGCGACATGTAGCATGAATGAATGGAGGTTGTTTATGGGTAGCAACAAGGTGATTTAATAACGGTGGAAAAGCGAATCTGACTAGTTGTGGGGTCAAGCATGTGTATTCTGGTACGTTTAGTAAGTCGCGTGAGTCGGGATGGTCGAGCAAGTCTGGCTGGCGAACACTACTCCAGTCTTCCCCTTCGGGGAGTATCGCGGGGCTGTGGTTCAATACCAAAATGCGGGTAGAACTCGCAAGGTTTCAATGTGGAGTTGCATTTCAACCGGGTGCCGGGACCCTAAGAACGGCAGAGATTTTAGGTAGGTTTCGGATTTTCCAAGGTGGCAAGTGTTGTCGCCTTAAACTGCCTTTGGGACCGAAATGCTTGCATTTCAGGGCAGTGATTAAGGCATGAATTAATCCGTTAAGCTTTTGAGTTTCTTGGATCTCGGACTGCATTTATTTTGGTACGTTAAACCTAAACTACAGATGTGTGTAGTCGGAAGGAGTGTCAACACGTACAGAGATGACTCGCGAGTCAGACGCACCGTCTATGGCGCCTATTAGACTACATAGTGAATATATAAATTAAGTCTAATCAAAAATATAGTAAACTTTAAAACTATCGCTTAATCCCAATTGATTTATGCTTAATTCCCCACATCGCGTACAAATAATGATAGAACATTCGAAACAGCTAGCATGAACTGGTTCGGAGACCGTAGGAATTCGGGGCACAAATTCGCCCACTATAGTCTATAGTATGCAGCCTACCACCTACAAGACGTCTTGCGCGGGTATGCGCGAGCTATTGTAACGTTGGCCCTACAATTTCTCTTCGCCTGTTCCCCCTACCTAAGTAAGTTAGGAAATTCATATCGCCTGAAAATATACAAATTCTAAAACTCAAGACTTTTCTATTCAAATTTGAAATTCGTTTCACAAAAAAAAAATTATTTCACAAGAGTTAAGGTTGTTAACTGAGCGTTGTGATTATGAAAATCAATAGTTAAACTCTTATCAGTGGTTAACTACGCACTGTGAATTTGGCCTTATGGATACACAAAAACTTTGTTTTCAAAAATTTCAAATCAGATAATCTACAACAAACTTTCATTACGATTACTTAGATTTACGAGCGTGTTCTGACAATGGATTAACTAGAGCTGGTCATAGGCTAACCTCAAGTAGGCTAAATATGTGTCACAACGTTTGAATTCTCTTTAACTTAAGACGCCTAGGGCGCCACGAGTGTTGGACTTAAACTCCTGCGGATTTTCTACGGAGGTGTAGAATCGCATCCGCGCAAAGTAAATTTTGTTTTTTAATGACCGCAGCAATTAAATTCAACTATCGAAATACTACAAGTTATTAGTTGTCAAAGGAAAGGGGAAAGGGACTATTTATTTCGAAAATATTTTTGACGGGTTTGCCACCTTTTTTAAAAAGTAAAATCGATTAATTAAAAAGTCGATTAAGTTATTAGAACAATGTGGCGTTTGACACCACACAGGTTCACAAACGATTCATTCCGAAAATATTCTTTACGGTAGTTGCCACCTGATAAACAGTTAGAATCAATTTATGTAAAAACTTAAATGAAGTATTTTAATATAGGTGTCAAACGAGAGAGCTTTCAAAAAAAACTTTACTTAAAAAATGTTTAAAGGGACTTGCGACCTGTTTACAAAATGGCTAAATGAAGGAGGGTTGCCACCTCTCTATAAAATAAAATTCCACTTTAATCAAAGGAATGAGGCAAAAGAAATGAACAAACTTTTGTTTTAACATTTAGAATATTTTTGAGGTAGTTTAAGAGGATTGCCACCTGTTTAAAAATTTAACTCAATTCATTCCCTCATTTCTAGACTACATGTAGGAGTGTTGCCACTTATTCAAACGGGCAAATTCAGTTTAAATTTACGTAATTAGCTCATTGAAATATGTAGTATTAAGAAGGTTTTAGTTAGAAATTGTTTTAAAGAGAGTTAGAAATAAGTAGTTTTTAAGCAAAAAACACAACCGACTTCAATTCTCAGATAAAAATTTAGGAGTACGGTTAACTTTTTCATGATCCAATGCTCGGATCTAAACCAAAAAAGAATGGGTCTACCTATGAGGTAAGACCTTTCCTTTAAAAAAAATTATAGAGTTATAGAGATCGGTTAACGTGGTCCAAAGTTAAGTGGTAACATACATAAAAATATATATATATATATTCAGACGAACTGAAGTCGGCTAAAAGTTATAAAAACTCGTAAGTTTTTGGCTGAGTTTAAGTGTGGTGAGTTTTATTGAAATAGATTAAGGGCCGTTTTCTCAAGTAACCTGTAGCTTTAAAGCTCACTTTATATTTAAAGGTCGCATTAAAATTTGTGATTGTGTCTAAAGTAAAGCATTTTATTATCTATTTTAAATTGGTTTACAAGCAAGAAACATACATACGTCATAAACCGATAATCGAAATGCGTAACTATAGACATAGCTTTATAAGTGAGCTTTAAAGTTAAACGTTGCTTCAGAAAATGGCCTTAAGCCTAACAAAACACTCTGAGAACGGATGAGGTAAAACTATTATTTTAGTAAATATTTACATTTAATTGATTTGCGGCTTTTGTCATTTTGGTGACTCAACTATGCATACATATCTCATTTAATAAATTGACACACAAAGCAACCAAAATATTCATATTTATTGCATAAAACATAGATACAATTCCGCTTGTTTTGCACTCTTCACAAAAAGAAGAGAACAAAGAAAGATAGCGCTTATTTGCAAGCTAAAACGCTTTACCAATTTTTTCACTAATGCTGTTGAATATGTAAGTACATACTTCTTTCATTTTGTATTTCATTCACTCTTCACTTCTTCTCCCTGCCGGCTATTTTGGCAAAATTTTCATTTTTGTTTTGCTTCAAAGTTTACATAAGAATACTATTGTTCGCACTTATAAGTAAATTCCAACACAAATTTAAGTGGAAAACTTGATATCTGCCCAGTTAAAAGGCTGCCCTCGCTCCCCAATTTCCACAAACATTTTGCCCACCTCTATGTAGTAGTATCTAGTGAAAAGTGCAAAGTGCACTGCCACTCGAACCAAGTGCAATTGTGTAAAGCGCTTTGTGTGTAGGAAAGTGTTTGTGTAAGCATTCATATTTACTTGTTTTGTATATTTTCAAGAAGTTTTGTGGCTTTGGTGGGCAGTTAGCTATTCTTATTTTATGCACTACTTAGATGCTTCTTCTTGTTGCATTCCTAGTTGGTTGGTCTCTTTTTCTTATGATAATACAAAATAAATATATACTTATAGTTGTGTATATTTTATTTTTGTATACAAGTATGTACATATGTACAATTGCTGGAAGGTAAATGCTTGGCGCTCTTTGTCAGCCATTTGTTCGCTCGCTTAGTTATGAAAATAGCAAACAACAACTATTACGCAAAACTAACAGCATAACAATAATATTTTGTTAAAAACTTTGACCCAACTGAAGAAATAACAACGAGCAGTGTTTGAGATAACAAGAAAAATTGTGCCAAAGATATGGACGAAGTGCGAGAAAAAAGGTGAAGAGAGTTAACAATTGATGCGCTTTTAAGGACATATTCAGTTAAGGCGAAAGATAAGAATTTTCTTGTTGGAATAGCAGTTGGGGCAGAGGTTTTATGAAAAGCATAAGAAAGACGTTTGGCTGCAGCTACGTAGATGATATGTATATTTTTAATATAAAGTAGAGATGGGCAAAATACGTGATTTTCTACGTGACACGTCGTGTCACGCTTTCTCACGCGTGAGCGTGAGCGGCTTCAGTGAAAAATGGCGTAATATCCGTGATCGTGCGTGACTGAAATTTTTGCGTGCGTGAGTGTGCGTGAGTTAGATTTTCGTCACTCACGTAATTTTCACATATGTATGTACAGTGGCGGTCAATATTCATCAATCAGTTTTTAATATTTACAATGCTATAATTTGTTTGATATTTTTTATAAAAATATGGTTCACGCTTTAACAAAAACTATATAAATCACACTTACAAACCTTATACAGAACTTAGGAAACTTCCAAAATTTTTTATTTAAATTTCGAGCTTCTTACCCAAAATTTTTTGAAGTGTTTTGGGTATGCAGTTAACAAGCTTATAAAATTCTAGTAAAATGAGTGCAAGTTTTGAGCAGCTATAAAATCGCATTGATTTTTATACCCGAGCGCACTTGTGCACAAGGGTATTATAAATTTGTTCACATAACGGTTGTTTATAACAGGCAAAACGAATCGAGATAGATATAGACAAATGTATACATAAATGATCAGAATGAAAAGAGAAATCGATTAAGCGGTGACTGTCTGTCCGTCCGTCTGTGCACACGATAACTCGAGTAAAAATTGAGATATCTTAACGAAACTTGGTACGTGAACTTCTTTTGGGCGTGGGACGGATGGTATTGAAAATGGGCGAAATCGGATAATAACCACGCCTACCTCCCATATAACGGTAATTTTAAGAAATACGAAAACTGCGATATTTTAGTAACTACTGAAGATAATTCACTCAAAATTGATACTTACAATGACTTTCAGACGAAAAATATGAATATTATAAATTTTTGGAAAATGGGCGTAGCCACGCCCACTTATGGTTACATGTGTATATCTTGGTAACCGCTGCACCAGTTTCTTCCAAACTTGGCACAGTTGTTGGCCTTAGTACAGCATACTAAATGGCTGAAAATTAATCGGACAATAACCACGCCTACCTCCCATATAACGGTAATTTTCAGAAAAACGAAAACTGCGATATTTTAGTAACTACTGAAGATAATTCACTCAAAATTGATATTTGCAATGAGTTTTAGACGAAAAATAAGAATATTACAAAATTTTAGCAAATGGGCGTAGCTACGCCCACTTCTGGTTACATGTGTATATCTTGGTAACCGCTACACCAATTTCTTCCAAACACACAGTTGTTGGTCCTGGTACAGCATACCAACTGGCCGAAAATTTCTAAAATCGGACAATAACCACGCCCACATCCCATATAACGGTAATTTCGAGAAATACAAAATCTCCGATGAATCAGTAAATATTGAAGCTAATTTATTCAAAATTGATAATTGCAACAATTCTTTACCAAGAAATACGTTTATGACAAAATTTTGGAAAATGGGCGTAGCACCGCTCACTTGTGATCACATATATGTATCTCGCTAACCGTTCTAGCAATTTGTATCAAGCTCGGTATGGTTATTGTGCTTGCCACATTAAAGCAAACCGTTGAAAATGGTTGAAATCGGACTAAAATTGAGGCCGCTTTTCATATAACGGTAAATTTCAGATATGCTTGAAATTTCAATATTTCGAAATTTAAGGACGCTAATTTACTTAAAATGTATACACCCCGGCTTATCATGTAGCGGTAGCTTTCGAAAAGGTGGAAAACATATATTTAATACTTGCGCCGGGTATTTAATGTTCGGCTCCGCCCGAAGTTAGACTTTCTTGCTTGTTAATAATTTTTTTTTTTTGCTGACGGCTTTTGCATTTTTTTCCATATAAACATGAATTTCTTGTGGAAGGATATGAATGGATAGACACTTCAAAAAAGCTTGTAGGCTATTTTAAACATACCGAACTCAATATCAAACTATCTAAGCATTTAAAGCAACATGTTAAGACACGGTTGAACTCCTTATTTATAATGCTGTCCAGCATTCACGAAATGCGGCAAGCAGTTCAACAATTATTAATAGAAAGAAATGAGCTTCATAAACTATCTAGAGTAAATTCAAATTTATTGGAAAAATTGTTAGAATTTCTGGCCCCTTTCAAGATGTGTTCTGAAAATTTGAGCGCGGATTTAAATCGAACCATCCATGAGTACGTTCTGTGGTACAAAAAACTACAAAACCATTGTTAGGCGAATGCATCTGATTCTGATGTCATTATCGATTTGAAGAAAAACACAGCTGTTGCTTTAAATAAAAGATTCCAACCAAGTTCAGTCCAATTTCCGGGACTGTTTTTAAATCCTCCGTTTAAAAAGTTACAGTTTTTATCTGCAGAACAACGCGAACATATAATAGGAACAGTAAAGGCAATGCGTGAAGATAACATAGGTAGAAAATGTACTTGAAGAAAAGAGCGCTCGCCCTCAGCACGATTTCCAAATTCTGCATGATGACATTCCTTTTACCTCGAAAAGGGCAAACCCCGTGCAACTTTTGAAAAATTTAAAGATGAATCTGCAGAAACAGTTTTTGAAAAAATTAATACCGAAATACAGACTTCTTTGAAAAAATCGGAAAACAAAAGCTGTGACGATGTTTTAAAATTTTGGGAGAAAGCTAAAGATTTACCACTTCTTAGAAGTCTTTCAAGGCAAATTTTAAACATACCAGCTAGCTCAGCAACTAGAGAAAGTTTTTTCTATGTCAGGCAGAATTCTGGAAGAAAGACGTACACGACTGCTTGGTGGAAACCTCGACAAAATATCATTTTTAAACAAAAATATGAGCTAATGTCATTTTAAAATTACATACGTTGAATGAATATTGGGCACGTTCAGAAGGCGCAACAGCTCAGTAACTGTTGCGACTTCACCTTCTGAACGCGTTGTTGTTTGCTTCTGATCTGTTCAGTTGCGTTTTAGATGATCGTAATATTTTTCTGATCATTGGAGACAACATGTTGGTGTGTACCTTTGAGAGTTGAATTTGACAGCTAATGTATCAAGCCGTTCAGAAGACGCATAACGATCACTGATTTTTACAGCAACGGTTGCGCTCAACTGCTGCGCCTTCTGAACCTACCCAGTGATACCAATTCTTTTTTATACTCGTATTAGAAATTTTTTTAAATAATAATAGTGCCTTCAACCCTTGCTTGTGTGATAAAAGCCTATTTATATGAAATGCTATTTATATAAATAAAGTTTCAATTTGAAAAAAATGTCCGTGAGAAACCGTGCGTGCGTGAACGTGATTGAAAAAAATATAGCAGGACGTGAGTGATGTGACCATCATTGTGAGCGTGCGTGAACGTGAGTCAAAATTACTGACGCGCCCATCTCTAATATAAGTCATTTAACGGGAGCGCCCTTCTCGCCAAAATTGGTTTAGGTAAAAAAAATCGGGTAAGGCCTAAAAATTTTAGTGAAACTAAATTCTTTTTAAAGGCAAGTATCGTTTTTCAAAAATTCAAAATGGCGGATCCAATATGGCGGCTGCTTTTTAAAAAATGCATTGGACTCACTTCAAAATTGGTACACAGCGCTTTTTGTGGTTGCTGATCACGGATCCGGTATTTTTTTTCTAAACTTCCAAATGACGGACTCAATACGGCGGATAATTTTTCAAAATTTATTCGGTTACCTTTCATGCTTGTCACTCGGAGGGTTTTGGAGGCGCTAATTTTGAACACCGGATTCCCAATTATCGAACTCAAAAATTCTCGAGTAATTAGTCAACCCGTTTCTGCTTTAACCTCGAATCTGCAATACAGTCGGACTAGAGAATGTAAGAATAAAGCTTATTTTCTTCCACTAGGATACAATAAACGGAATTTTTACTTAATATTTATGATTATACTAATATCAGTCAGCAGTCATATTAAGTGCTTGTTTTATTTTCAAATAGTGTGACGCTTAGGCTATTGTTATAAGTAGTAATATTCATTTTCCCAAATATGCAGATATGTGGTTAACGCAGAACCGCGAGTTTCAAAAGTATCGAAAATTTTTAAAAATCCTTCCCCATATTGGCTCCACCATCTTGAAGTTTTGAAAAATAACACCGGATTCGTGATAGGGGAACCCAAAACGCCTGAGTAAAAGTTTATACGAATTTTAAAACCTTGCCCGATTTAGTACACCTCAGTGATGGGCATACCTAAATATATATATATTCAAGTAAACAAAACTAAAGTATTAAAGAGTTGCTAAATACTCAAGTAAAAAATACTTAGGGGTCATTCCACACCTCAATCTTTTTTTTTTGGGTGAAGTATATTTTTTTTACATTCTTTATCGAAAAAAGAAGGCACAAATTTTTTTACCTCGTCATGATATTCGAAATCCTCGAAAAATAAAATCCCAAAATTTTGAACTCACGAAGAAGTATCTTTTTTCAATTGTTTGCAGTTAATAAACTATTTATCGGTGCGTAATTACCTCGGTTTTCCATTAGAGTGTGAGATAGATTTTAAAACAAAAAAAGTAAAAATTTTGCATTAAAAAACTGAACTTTTTTGAATTTTTAATTTTTTATTAATTATACCATGTTCGATTTTTATTTCTTTTCTACCTGAATAGTTGTCCAACTTTGTGGAGTACGCTGTAAAAATTTGAGAATGGAGACCCCAAAACTTAGAAGTTATGAGTTTTTTCATACCTGCATAAATACATAAAATTTCATAAAGTTTATACATAAAGTGATATTTGGTTAATACTAACATTGCCTTGGTTGATATTTTCAACAATAATTTGGTAATATTAACTACCTTTTTACTTACATTAAACAAATTTTCGTTTGATAATGCTTACGTTCTGCACTTCACAGGTGCTTTTTAATAACTCGGAGACATAAAACAAACATTTTTATTAACGTTTTAATACGTTGCCTCTGACGTTATTTAAATCCGCATCTTCTGAAACTTAGCAAATAACAGCACTCAGCTACAGCCACTTTATAATTGTGTCTTCAAATGTTTAACTTGAATTAATTTTCTTCGTCGTTGGATTTGGTTCTGCGCTTCACAGATGCTTTTTCGTAATTTAGAAAAACCGAAACCAATAATTTATGTTGCCGCTGATGGCATTCGAACCCAAACCTGCTGAAAGCCAACAAATAACAACTAGCACCTCCAGAAATACGAATTGGTTTTCAAATGTTTAACTTGAATCACATTACCATGAAAAAAAACAACAATAACATGCTTGTAAAAACCATTATACTTTTGGCTCAGTGCATATACGCTCAAGATATGTGCTATTCATTCCAGCGTATTTCTAAATAGGATTGTCAGCTAAATTTTAAAGTAAGAAATTTGCTTACTTTATAGATATCAAAATCCTTTTTTTTATTAATTTATTTCCAAGATATTTACTTAAGCTATCCAAATGACCAGTATTTGATACCCAAACCTTGAAAATTTTAAAAAGTATATGCACTCCGAGCAAAGTTCGGTCAACCTGGTACTGTCAGATTATGTTCAATCCCCAGTAAGGCTTATCTTAGTTAAGAAAAGATATTCAACGGTAAAATATTTTGTTTTGGTCGTTTCCAAAAAATTCCTTTTTTCCGAACAGCGACAGTATTTTTATGAGAAGCTGCTTTTCATTGCAGAAATACATTCAATGTTACGAGTTGCCTGCCGAGGGGCGACCGCTATCAGAGACTTTGGCTTCACTAATACCGCGTACAAAGGTATTTATAGACTTTTTATACCTTTCATGAGCACAAAATGGTATTATAACTTTGGTCGGATGGTTGTAAGTACCAGAATAAGAAGAGATAGACCCATTAAAATGTATACTTATACGATCAGAACGTCGAGCTGAGTCGATCTAGCCATGCCCGTCTGACAGTATGTTTGTATGCATTCTAGTATCTCAGTTTTCGAGATATCTGAATGAAATTTGGTAAGTGGATGTATTTTTATAATGTATTAATTATTTGTTCGAACCGGAAAAATCGAACCACTATAACATATAGCTGCCATACTACTGATCGTTATTACTCTTCCATCTAGCTAGGAACATGCAATTTTGCAATACTTGCACCCAATATCAATAGTTTACTTACAGTGAAATTTACAAAGATCGGGTGACTATAACCTATAGCTCCCATACAACTGATTGTTCAGTAGCTAGGAACATGAAATTTCGCACTATTTTCACTCATTTTCAACAGATTACTTAAAGTGCAAATGGCAAAGATCGGGTCGCAATAACATACTTACGAAATTCACGAAATAGTCCCAGGAATCCCGAATAGTCCCTAAAATCCCGAAAATCCTGAAATAGTATCGGAAATTCCCAAATACTTCCGAGAATCCCGAAATAATCTTGAAAATTCTTATTTAGTCCCAGGGACCCGAAAATCCCAAAACCCCCAAATAGTTCCCAAATTTAGGTGATGTGAGTTTAAGTGAGGTGTGGTGGCAACGAGTGTGATGAGTTTAGTGGTGAGTTAAGGTGATGTGAATGTTAGTGTGATAGAATCAGGTGTGCTGAGTTGATTTGAGGTGAATCTAGTTGTGGTAAGGTGAGTTGAGGTGAGTGTACGGTAAGGTGTAAGTTGTTTAAATTTAAAATTTGTCACTTTTTGTACTTTAGTATCTAGCACATTCGATACCCTTTTTTAATTTGGTATCTAACAGCTCCTAAATACCTTAGTATTTTTTACTTGAGTATCTATTTGCCAACCCCTAAATACCTTATTATTTAGACATCACCTATTAGTAAGTACTTGAGTATTTAGCCCAAAATGGTACTTTTAATACAAATTTGCCTATCACTGCTTATGATTAATAACTAATTGCAATAAATCCTGACTAAAAACTTATGGTAATACTTATTTGTAATTACTAATGGCTTATGACTAACAACTAATAGCCAATGACTAATGATTTATGGGTACTGTATGACTTGCGACTTATAAGTACCGACGCAATACGCAACTAACGACCTGCCACGTAGCTATGTTTAAGGGGATCTACCATAACTTTGGAAAACAGTTTTCCGAAAGAAGGAGCTGGGAACTTTATATCAATTTAAACGATGAGGAGGTTTTGATCTTTTCATATGGCTCCAAAACACACATTGGAACCGGACTTGGAGCCTTCGTTTAAAAACTGTCTTAAAGAAAAGCCAGTAGATTCCCAGATTACTGTAGCGTACTCCAGGGAGTGGTATATTTAATGGAAATACTGGCTAAGTTGGTAAGCATTATTTAGCGAGCCCCCAAGCTGCCAGCAATACTCTGGGATTGGTAACTTCAGAAATGTCAATGATATCCAGAGTCTCTACACCAGCATATAATCAATCCCTTGTCATTCACTAGTATTCAGGCAAATTAAGTAAGCATACATATAAATGCACTCAAACTGGGATCGAAGGTATAACTAAAGAGAAGTTGGTCAAAGGAAATAGCTAGAGCACCTACTAAAGCCTGATGGACTAAACTGCACACAAACGCTGTATTCCTCTAACTTTGGCTCGATGAAAGAAGACCATGGACTTTGCTAAGGCTCTAAAAAACTTACAGTCGGCTTTTCACCGGACTACTACCGGTACACTGGAGCGCCAGGCCAAAAGCCATGCCTAACAATTTATGTAGAATCTGTTGGGAATAAGAAGATACATGTTTGTTGAAAATATCCAGCTCCTTCTAGATAAATGACTGGCCTTAGGAAAGGCTCCCCTGAAGAGTCTGATAGGATACGCAAGAAAATCAGGATGCCTTTAAGGCATGTAGGGACAGGTGTGCGGAAATCTTCTCCTTGGTATCATTATAAGCCTGTTCCGTCTCTGAATAATTTTTTTTTGTCTAACCGAACATATTTTGTATGTATGTATGTATGTATATTAAAAGTCATTTAGCATTTTACAAACGTAAGCATATACAATTACCTAATAAAAATTATATTATCATATTTAGTTAAAAGAATTTTATGGCTACTTAAATCCATAATTGTTCACATTTATGCACACTCTCTTACAAATTCTGTATCAAATTTTTTCTTAACTCTGTAATTTAAATTAATATGGCTGACTAATTCAGCTGACTGCATGCGTGCACAGAAGAGGTAAGTGCAGCAAAAATGGCGTCCCGACACAAGTACCAACGCACCAACTCGCGCTTAGCCCAATAATGGTTGTAAGTAACTATTGAAAAATGAGAGCAAAAGCTCGGCTAAGAAGTCAAGCAAAAAACCACCAAGCGTGTCAACAACAAGCAGCTGGATTGCAGTGAAATACAAAATTACAGCGCAACAACAGCATAGTTAAGTCCCAAATGCACTATAATAATTTAAAATAATCGCGTCATAATTCATAAGTCGCATTTACTGTTACAATTCAAGTACATATGTACTTAAGAAACCGAGTAAGAGGAAAAAATAAATGGCAAAAGCGAATTATGTGTTAGTGCACTCGACAAGGCAACAAGTCAACTGTTGTGTGTATTTAAGTTAAGCGGAAACCCGAATGTTGGAAGGTTGAAATGCGTTGCAGCAGTTACGTATACGACTAGGTGGTGCAAAACGTGCCTCCTTACCGATGTGCTTATGGCTGTATACATATTTATATATATGCAAGCGGCTAAATGTGAGCATGTGCAAGGCCACTGAGGCTGTTGGACCTTGACATTCTGAGTGTAAACAGGCTCACACCTCATCAGTTAAGGGTAAATCATTCTGAACCATACCTAGCGTTATAGTTGAATTAAGTTGAAATATTTTGCACTTTTTGGGTCGATAATATTTCATGCCTCATTATAAGCATAAAGAAAAGTCATAATATGGCAGTCAGGAGCTTAACTAAGGATATTTAATATAAGGATAACTATAAGGATAAGGATATCAGGCGCCCCTTTTCCAAAACCTGCCATTTTTCGCGATAAGTAAGGTATTGATGATATATGTAACTGTGTCGAATTTCAGTGCGTTACACCCAGAAAAAAGTCAGCTGAATATATTTCTCTCAACACATGATTTGGTAAATATAACCAAATAAGCTAACTATAACCAAATAATGTGCTGAGGAAAACATATTTAGTTGACGTAACTAAACTCTTTTCTCAGTGTACCGTAAGCAGTTCCAGGGATAAGCGATATGAGAATTTCTGTTTGTACGGGAGGTGTCACGCCCCCTTTCTCAATAAGTACCATTTTTCGGCGTAAGTAGGGTATTTGCAATTTATGCATCCGTGCTAAGTTTCAGTTCGCCAGCATAATTGATTTTAAAGATATACCGGTTTTCACATTTGAATCTGTATGTCAGATGTTACGCCCCTTATGTATCGGGATTAACATTTCTGGAGTAAAGGAAATTATATGCCTTAAATCCGTGAATGTTTCATTCAAATCGAGCGGACGGTACCCTCAAGAAAGGGAGTACAAAATTTTTTTGTGGCGTATATACAGTATCGGTCATATGTATAGCACGCCATTTCAAAGTGATATTGTGTGCAACTTATGTTTATTTATTTATTTTTGAGATTTTCAATTAAAATACAGTTCTTTCTCTAACAAACCCCATATAAACCCAAGTTTAACAATTTGTAGAAAACTTCAAAAAAGTGCAACCAATTTCCACCTAAATTTCAAACTTTTTTCTCGGAAGTGTTTGAATTTTTCTGAATACACAGTTTTAGAGCCCAATCAATTTTAGTCTGATAATGTGCAAGTTTCAAGTGAGTGAAAGTTACCGTTGATTTTTTAGATTTTTTTTCGCCAAAGGTGTTGCGGTTTTCATCCATATACAAATAAATTGAGTTTGTTCATTATATGAAAGCCAATGCGACAAAAAAAATTCTGTGTGTTAAAACAGAAAAATACTTGGAGTTATAAAAACTTTGGTTATGTAAGTGTTAAAAAAATAATAACTCGCGAATTTTCTGCTTTCTGAAATTAAAAAATTATACAACAGGCATGCAAATCTTTAAGCGCTGTTATAAATTTCTTTCTGGAATTTATTTGTGTTTCTTGCTGTGATCTTAAATTTTAGTCATGGTAAAGAAAACCTTAAGAAGTGAGTTGTTTGACATTTGGAGAAGTGTTGCTGAAACTTCTAAAAGACAACAAGGTGTCCATGATTATGTGATTAGTAAATTGAAAGAAATATCTGATGAAAATGTTCGTTCCGAAGTAAATAAAGTAAATTAAGTAAATGACTTTAGATTCGTAATCAGCAACCCAGAAAACCCCCAGATACCCAGTTACATAGAAATCTACCCATTTTTTTTAATATTCGTCCGCCATATTGGATCCGCCATTTTGAATTTTTGGTAAATGACTTTAGATATGTAATCAGCGACCCAGAAAACCCCCAGATACCCAGTTTCATAGATATCTACCGATTTTTTTTAATTTTCGTCCGCCATATTGGATCCGCCATTTTGAATTTTTGACAAGTGACTTCAGATTCGTAATCAGCGACCCAAAAATCCCCTAGGTAAGAAGTGGTGTAAAGATCCATCAACGAGTATTTGTTTAAATAGTTTCGTCCAGCCAGATTTGCGATCCGAACCACTGTGCAGCGCTGTCTTCGGCTATGCCGAAGGCTTCATACCTTTCATGAACATCTGAAAATTTTACTTTAACAGATTAGTACATTTTAAAAAATTTATATATTTACAGAATACATAGATCGAGGAGATACATACATATATGAAAAACCATATCTAAACAATCAGAGGTATGGATGATATACCTTATATAGCACCAATCTAAGTGATTTTCACTGCTGTGTGATCGGTATGTAAACCGATAACACAATTTAATGGATTAAGGGCCGGTTGTTCAATGTCTGGTTATCACTACTTGCCGGTTAAACATCATTATCGACGTTTTCGACATCACGCATATAGCATGTGATCGATAAAGCAGTAGTTGTTTTCAACCGTAGCTCCTACCTCCAATTTGTGCTAATCAGACATCGAACAACCGGCCCTAAGACTTCTACATAAAGTAGATATATCGTAATAACTGGTATCTGAACAATCAGAGGTATAAGAGATAAATCTTATACAGCATACATTTTGACGATTTTCTCAGTCGACTTTGTATTATTATTTACAGGATAGCTTAGGAAATGTATCTGTTTTAGCAGTCCAAATAAAGGAGTTTTACAGTAAAACCCCAAATCTGAACAATCAGTTGTATGGAGGATATAATAGGTTACAGTGGCCCGATCTTTGTTAATTTTACGGTATCTCACTTATACTTGCAGCAATGCACTTTGAACATGGCTGGCAGTACTTTCAGATCATACGAATAGGCAGGCAGCCTTGAATTTATTTTCTATATACTGTAAATAAAATTCTATCAAAATTTCAAGACATCTGAAGTATGTGGAGTAATCGGGTTTTATTGACATCTTTAATAGTTAAAACTCATGGTCAAGACCGCTGTTCATCAGCCAGCCCTACGGATCGCGATTTATATAGTAAAAAGCTAAGCTCACAAAAAATTTCAATCGATCTGAAGTATGATGAGTTTTTTGGTCATGAGCTCTCCGTCTATTAGTTCAGTCATATTACACTTCAACGCTGCAGATCTCTTTTAGGAGGCAATATTTACCTCAAAACGGAAGTTAATATTCCCTTTATTATATTCAATCGAGAACATAGTTTTTCATTGTGAAGGGCTTCGATTTTGCCAGAAATAGCAATTAAAGCATCAATTTCCGAATACTTGCTGCCCCCAAAATGAAGGCGAGGAATTCCAACAGCTGCATTTTCGTTATTTCTGCCAGACTAACGCAAAAACCAGACCAAAGCGGTTCGAGTCGCCTATTGGCTCAAATATACGCGCAGGTCAGTGAATTCCTCCTCACTCTAGTCACGACGAATTCTGCAGAAAATTTTGTTTGCTACTTCATCTGCGAGATAAAATTATAATGAATGTAGCCAATTTTCGAATGTTGTCGAAGCTATTGATTAAAACCGGTGATTGGCACTATTATGACTTATCAGGTTATTTTTAATTTTGTGATTTATTTTAGGTATGCCCTAATATCCTTTTCCCTGCGTGTCTTCTCTATCTTGCAATGGTAGCACAATCACAATCAGGGTTGCCACTGACGAAAAAAAAAATTTACCATCCACTTGAAAAAAATCTACCAAATCTGGGAAATATCTACCAATAACTTTTTATAATTATTTTAATCAAAACTATAGCTTTGTTATTTTTTTATTTATTTTAATTAAAACTATACTTTTCTTTATTTTTTTTTTAGTTATTTCAATAAGAATTAAAATTGTTTTTAAGAACTTTTTATTTAACTAGTTATACGGTATTTGAGTCATATTATTGGCATATTCTCAGTTTCCTTCAACCAAAAGCGGAAGTGATGAAACTATAGGCAACAATGAAACTTCATTATTTGAAAAACTTCAACTCGAGTTATTATAGACAAATACCGTGACTCAAAAAAGTGATTTTTTTAATATTCGCAATATTTTTCAAGTAAAATTTTTTTATTGCTTTAACTAAATCCATAAAAATCGAGGAATCAAACTATATACAACATATAGAAAAATTCCAAAAATTTTCTTCTAAATTTCGAATTTTTTACTCTGAATTTTTAGAACAATTTAAGGTATGGAGTTTTAAAGCAAATACTATTTGAGTATATACATAACAATGTGCTGCTTAAAATTCCCGTCCATTTTTTTTTTTCTATTGATAAAAAATGGTGTTGATTTAATTTTTTTGCGAAAAATCATAGTGCGTAATTACATACCTGTCAATTTTTTTTTTATATTTAAATAATCATTTAAAATATTTAGGCAATGAAAAGCTCCTCGGGATTCCAGTAAAATTAGTTTGAATGGAGCGAGATATGTTCGCCTTATATCGATATACATTTATACGTATGTAATTATATAAAATGTATGCAAAGAATTTTTTAATATATTTAAAGATAACTACGAAAAATAAATCGGGAACGGAAAGTTCATCAAAAATCTACCAAAATGAGAAAAAATTTACCTTTTTACCAACCCAATTTTTTTTCTACCAATTTTGGTAACAATTTACCAAAGTGGCAACCCTGATCACAATGTTAATGTACTAGTCAAACTTCGCCTACACCTGTGGACGCAGCCATTTGTACCGTATCCAATTTATGAGGAAATTTTTATGCAAGTACTACCGAAACTAAATATTCAAAAATATCCCACTTTATGTTACACACATGTTTACTTATGTTTTGTTCATATATTTCCAGCAAGATACTACAACTTGTTAAAAGAATTTTTTGTTTACGCTTGTAATCATTTTGCTTTGTAAATTCTCTCAAATCACATTACCTTTGTTTGCAAAACAATTGAAAATCAATGGTGATGACAGCAATGCGCAATCTATTGTGCACATACATAGCATATTAAATTAAATGCCTTTAGGCAAATATTCCCATAAAAAATTGTTGAACATTGAAAATCAACAATTATATAAAACCTCTTAAATAAGTTAGTCAAGCTTTGATGGTAAATAGCAGTCATAAATGTCAAAAGTTTGAAATAAACTTGAACATAATACATAGATATGTATGCAGGAAATGTATGTGAACAAAAATATTTGCGCATGTACCCAGTCTGCAAAACGAAGAACGTTTCTGAGTAAAAATTTTCAGGCAGGACTTTTTCAATTAAGCCATGCCTTTAGGAGCTCTATTGGAAGTTCTAAGCTTGTAAAGAGTGTAGAAGCAAATTTAAAGATGGGGATGAAGATGAAGACAGAGCTGAATACAAATTGCTTTCCATTGACAAAATATGTATACAACTTCTGATATTTGACTTCGCTCGTACAATGACAACTTTCCTATGGATGCAATTCTTCACTACCGCGCCGATTTTCGTCTTGCAGCTTGAGGATTCAGCTTCGTCTATATTTTCATTTATTTTATTTTTATATTTTATTTTTACATTTTGTGCTGCGTATAATTTTTTCTTGCACAAAATAATTAAAAAAGTATTGAGCGTGGAAGGCTTATTACTTCAAAGTAACTATCAAAGAGAAGGGCTCCTAAGAAGGCCCTTTATTGCTTACTTTGCCAACTGGGAAGATATCTGATTGAGAATATATATGTGCATAGAATTTATCATTTTGCGCGTGAAATTACTCCAGCAATATGAAGTCGACCTGTCTGAAGTCAGTAGATAGAAAACAATACAGTTTCAAGCATATAATTATTTACATATATTAACATAATACAATTAGGGTGAGAAACGGCCATTTTAAATCTATTTATGCAGTCTTGAAAATTGGTTTCTTTAGTCACCGAAGAAGCACATTTTTCGGGGTCTCTAAATTTGCCCTTATATGAAAGTAGGGGACGTGCCATAAGTGTTTAGATATACATAAATATTTTAGTTAATTCCATTATATGAAAAGTGACTATAGGTAAATGCAATATTCTTTAACACATCCTGGGAAATCCTTTTGAGGACTCTCCAATTGAACGATATTGCTTTGCATTCAGCTTGAACGAAAAAAATCACTCCCAGGCAAACTTTTCTGTAATCCGATTCTTTCAATTTAAAGTTATTAATGCAATTGAAGAGAAATTTTTTTAGAAAAATACTGAAGATCCACTTAAGTTTTTCGATATAACTTTGGTACATGGAACTCGATCGGTACGTAATAATTCCCAAATTGAAGGCGAGACTTAATGATATCTGATAATACTATGATGAAAATCGTTCAGATAATAAACAAATTATTTTAAATTAAAAAAAAAAGTTGAACCGAATTTTTTGTCATTTTCCTGTACTTGCAATTTTTATATTGTATGCATAAACATAAATAAAGTAATTAGTGTTTCTAGAAGTTGTTCCTTTTCAGTGTTTCCATACTCGTTTGCATAAACAAAATTTTTCCACGATGATGGAAAATAATGGCTTTTCTATTAGAGCTACCGAAATTGTTCCTACATTCGCAAAAATTTGCAAACTATAGCTAATATTAATGCTGTTCTTTACATCTATTGACTAAAGGCCAGTGCAATTATCAAGAGAACAATTAAAATTTTATTGAAAACAGATAACTTTGAGATTAACGATAAGCTAAAGGACTGCAATAAATGATATTTGACTCTATCTTTTGCGTTAACGGATTCATTATTTAATAATAGGCCCCAAACCTTTTTGCTGAACCCGGAATTTTTAACAAGAATTGGTCTTATTCGACTAGTGTGCTGTGGGTCACTTGGCGGTCGATGCGCGGGCTCTTACAATTAAAATAAAATACCAATATTTTTCAGGCTTGTTGTTGACTTCATGATACAATATATTTTCACTATTACCAAGGAATTTGAGAAAAATTAGATTTAGATGGACATATTTAATGGCTAAAGTTAGTGCAAATTTGTTGAGCTAATTAAAGATTTCGCACCAGCACTGTACGCACTATAATAATCTGTATCACTCAAAAGCTGAATAAGACCCAGCCAGAGCTGCTATCTAACAAATTGATATTTCAGTAAATTTATTGCGTAGCTATTCTGGTTTTGATGCTGTTATTGCATTTATGTTTTTTCTTAGCAAAAAACTAAAGATTTAAATTGCTTACATATTTATACAACAATGCGAATAAATTTAAATTACGAGGAATAATGAAGTGCGTGTAAGTTGAAAATGCTCATTTATTTGGTATATCTACATTACTATTTTTATACCCGAGCGCACTTGTGCATAAGGGTATTATAACTTTGTTTGTTGTTTGTAAAAGGCAAAACGATTCGAGAGAGATATAGAAAAATGATACATAAATGATCAGAATGAAAAGAGAAATCGATTAAGCGGTGACTGTCTGTCCGTCCGTCCGTCCGTCTGTGCACACGATAACTCGAGTAAAAATTGAGATATCTTAACGAAACTTGGTACGTGCACTTCTTTTCAGCGTAGGAGGCATGGTATTAAAAATGGGCACAATCGGACGATATTCACGATTATTTCCGATATAACGGAAGTGAAGCTTATTCACTAAAAATGTATACTTACTTAACCTCTAGTCATTTTTACTCAATGCAATTTTTTTTGTCATTTGTTGGCACACTAGTTTTATTACACTAGACTAGTTCGTTTTGGCAAGAAGAACATTAACACCTCTTAAATTACTAAAATTTAAAAAACTTTAAAATTTCAAAATTTATAAAATAGCTGCGACAGGTATTCTGCATGTTCCTGTTTCTTTTTTAATTTGGTGGCACACTTATGGAACTTCACAGATATGTTGTATTTGGTGCCAACGTCCACCGCCTCTAATATAAACATTCTATTTGAGAACTTCCCAAAGTTATTAAAAAAATAATAATTATGATTTTTTTGATTGACAATGAAACAATAAGTAATTTCGCCTAAATAAACTAAAATTCGCCTAAATAGGCTAAAATTTGTCAAATACTAGATTTATATTTTAATGCACTCGTTTCTGGAACTCCACTGGTAGAACTAAATGTAAGAAGAATGCTTTAGCTATTTTTCTGCCGAGAGAAGGGAGTGCCACTAAAAAAAAAAACAACTCATAAGATTTCCTCATATACGCGTAAAAACAAACATATTAGAACAGGCTTAGAACCGAACAGTGTTAGATTTAACGAATTTTCCATACTTTTTGCCAGTGCCTAATAAAATCCTCTTAAAATTAAGGCATTTTTATGGCTCTATTTACGGCTATATACTTGCCATTCAAGTTTATATGTGCATGTGCTTAAGTAAAATTTTTATTTAGGAAATGTAATTTAAATTCTATTGTTATTATTATCGCATAAATAACTCTACAGCAAAACAGCTTTAGTATAATAATTTGCATACAAATTAGGTACAAATTTTGTCCCCCATAATTTGTTAGTTCATATCGCAATTAAACACAAAACAGTCACAACTCAAAAGTTATTAAATTCTAGGATAGCAAAGAAGGTAAAGAAGCAACGCCATTAAAATCAAAAGAGACTTAATAGTGTTTCTTTGTAATCTGAAAACGGGATGTCAAGCATGTTTTAACTGTAGTGGGAAAGGGGGGTGGTGGGGGGATTTACTACCGACACAAATGTATGCACGATAGTGAAAAATTGTTAGTTGTGACACTTTTGTATTTACTGTGCGATATGTTCTGTAATATATGTAAATAGTATGCCATAAGCATACTCTAATATTCATAAGCCGATATAATACCACATTATTTTATATGTATGCTTGCATATATACATATGTACACG
>NW_023458560.1:32749274-32779482 GCF_013731165.1 Rhagoletis pomonella
TGATAATCGCCATAATCCACTTCAGCTCGAAGCATGATATGAGTCGGTTATTTCCAATATTTTAGATCCCCTTTAACTTAGCTACGTGACTTTTAAATAAAAGGTAGGACGTTAGTTGCGTATTAGGGTAAAAACATACTGGAGCGGCGAGAAAAGAGCATCGAGCAAAGCTTCGATAACAAACTTGTATATACCCTTTGCTCTTCACTATGCGCTCTCCCTTTGAAACATGAAACATATGTATACGTTTGAAATCGACGCTTTGCTCGATGCTCTTTAAAAGAAAAAAATACTAAGGTATTTAGGAGTTGGCAAATATGTAGATACTCAAGTAAAATATACTTGGGTATTTGGGAGCTGTTAGATACTAAAGTAAAAAAATGGACCTTACACTCACCTCAACTCACCACACACAAACTCACCACACCTTATTCTACCATACTAACATTCACCGCACCTTAACTCAGCACTAAACTCATCACACCTGTTCTCACCACACCTCACCTCAATTTGGGAACTATTTCGGGGTATTTGGGATTTTCGGGATCCTTGGGACTAAATCAGAATTTTTAGGACTATTTCGGGATTCTCGGAACTATTTTCGGATTTTCGGATCTATTTCAGTATTTTCGGTATTTCAGGGACTATTTCGGGATTCCCGGGACTATTTCGGGTATTTCGGGGATTTTCGGAATATTCTTTATATTTATCAATATATTTAACGTTATATACATTAATATCGATATTAAAATCGATATTTTTATTGATTTATTTGTCGATATGTTTACGTACGTAGTGAAGCCAAAGCATCTGATAGCGGTCGCCCCTCGGCAGACAATTGCAAACCACTGAGTGTATTTATGCCATGAAAAACAGCTTCTCATAAAAATACAGTCGCTGTTCGGAAAAGACGATTTTTTTGGAAACGACCAAAACAAAACATGCTACCGTTGGGTATCTTTTATTAACTAAGACAAGCCTTACTGGGGATTGAACATAATCTGACAGTACCAGGTTGACCGAGCTTTGCTCGGAGTGCATATACTTTTTAAAGTTTTCAAGGTTTGGGTATCAAATACTGGTAATTTGGATAGCTTAAATAAATATTTTGGAAGTTAATTAATAAAAATAATGGATTTTGATATCCATAAAGCAAGTAAATTTCTTACTTTAAAATTTAGCTGACAATCTTATTTAGAAATACCGCTGGAATGAATAGTACATATCTTTAGCGTATATGCACTGAGCCAAAAGTACAATGGTTTTTACAAGCATGTTATTGTTTTTTTTCATGGTGATGTGATTCAAGTTGAACATTTGAAAACCAATTCGTATGTCTGGAGGTGCTAGTTGTTATTTGTTGGCTTCCAGCAGGTTTGGATTCGAATGCCATCAGCGGCAACATAAATTTTTGGTTTTGGTTTTTCTAAATTACGAAAAAGCATCTGTGAAGCGCAGAACCAAATCAAACGACGAAGAAAATTAATTCAAGTTAAACATTTGAAGACACAATTATAAAGTGGCTGTAGCTGAGTGCTGTTATTTGCTAAGTTTCATAAGATATTGTTTTATATCTCCGAGTTATGAAAAAGCATCTGTGAAGTGCAGAACATAAGCATTTTCAAACGAAAAAATCGGCAGCCAAAAATTTGTTTAATGTAAACAAAAACGTAGTTAATATTACCAAATTATTGTTGAAAATATCAACCAAGGCAATGCTAGTATTAACCAAATATCACTTTATGTATAAACTTTATGAAACTTTATGTATTCCGGTATGAAAAAACTCATAACTTCTACAGGTTCGGGGTTTCCATTCTCAAATTTTTACAGCGTACTCCATAAAGTTGGACAACTATTCAGGTTAAAAAAAATAAAATAAAAATCGAACATGGTATAATTAATAAAAAATTAAAAATTCAAAAAAGTTCAGTTTTTTTATGCAAAATTTTTACTTTTCTTGTTTTAATCTATCTCACACTGTAATTACGCACCGATAAATAGTTTATTAACTGCAAACAATTGAAAAAAGATACTTCTTCGTGAGTTCAAAATTTTGGGATTTTATTTTTCGAGGATTTCGAGGTAAAAAAATTGGTGTCTTCTTTTTTTAGATAAAGAATGTAAAAAAATATATATTTCACCCAAAAAAAAATATTGAGGTGTGGAATGACCCCTAAGTATTTTTTACTTGGGTATTTAGCAACTCTTTAATACTTAAGTTTTGTTTACTTGAATATATAGAGATCTCTAAATACTAAGTATTTGAGTATTTAGTACCCAAACTCGTACTTTAATTACAAAATTATTTAGGTATGCCCATCACTTAGGTGTACTAAATCGGGCAAGGTTTTAAAATTCGTATAAACTTTTACTCGGGCGAGGGGAGGATTTTTCAAAATTTTCGATACTTTTGAAACTTCGTCGCGGTTCTGCGTTAACCACATATCTGCATATTTGGGAAAATGAATATTACAACTTATAACAATAGCCTAAGCGTCACACTATTTGAAAATAAAACAAACACTTAATATGGCTGCTGACTGATATTAGTATAATGATAAATATTAAGTAAAAATTCCGTTTATTGCATCCTAGTGGAAGAAAATAAGCTTTATTCTTACATTCTCCAGTCCGACTCTATTGCAGATTCGAGGTTAAAGCAGAAACGGGCCGACTAATTACTCGAGAATTTTTGAGGTCGATAATTGGGAATCCGGTGTTCAAAATTAGCGCCTCCAAAACCCTCCGAGCGACAAGTATGAAAAGTATCCGAATAAATTTTGAAAAATTATCCGCCGTATTGAGTCCGTGATTTCGAAGTTTAGAAAATAAATACCGGATCCGTGATCAGCAACCACAAAAAGCGCTGTGTACCAATTTTGAAGTGAGTCCAATGCATTTTTTAAAAAGCAGCCGCTATATTGGATCCGCCATTTTGAATTTTTGAAAAACGATACTTGCCCTTAAAAAGAATTTAGTTTCATTCAAATTTTAAGGCCTTACCCGATTTTTTTTACCTAAACCAATTTTGGCGAGAAGGGCGCTCCCATTAAATGACTTTATATTAAAAATATACATATCATCTACGCGGCTGCAGCCAAACGTCTTTCTTATGCTTTTCATAAAACCTCTGCCGCAACTGCTATTCCAACAAGAAAATTCTTATCTTTCGCCTTAACTGAATATGTCCTTAAAAGCGCATCAGTTGTTAACTCTCTTCACCTTTTTTCTCGCACTTCGTCCATCTCTTTGACACCATTTTTTCTTGTTATCTCAAACACTGCTCGTTGTTATTTCTTCAGTTGGGTCAAAGTTTTTAACAAAATATTATTGTTATGCTGTTAGTTTTGCGTATTTAATAGTTGTTGTTTGCTATTTTCATAACTAAGCGAGCGAACAAATGGCCGACAAAGAGCGCCAAGCACTTACCTTCCAGCAATTGTACATATGTACATACTTGTATACAAAAATAAAATATACACAACTATAAGTATATATTTATTTTGTATTATCATAAGAAAAAGAGACCAACCAACTAGGAATGCAACAAGAAGAAGCATCTCTAAGTAGTGCATAAAATAAGAACAGCTAACTGCCCACCAAAGCCACAAAACTTCTTGAAAATATACAAAACAAGTAAATATGAATGCTTACACAAACACTTTCCTACACACAAAGCGCTTTACACAATTGCACTTGGTTCGAGTGGCAGTGCACTTTGCACTTTTCACTAGATACTACTACATAGAAGTGGGCAAAATGTTTGTAGAAATTCTTGGGGAGCGAGGGCAGCCATTTAACTGGGCAGATATCAAGTTTTCCACTTCAATTTGTGTTGGAATTTACTTATAAGTGCGAACAATAGTATTCTTATGTAAACTATGAAGCAAAACAAAAATGAAAATTTTGGCAAATTTTGCCCGGCAGGGAGGCGAAGTGAAGAGTGAATGAAATACAAAATGAAAGAAGTATGTATGAACTTATTATTCAATAGCATTAGTGAAAAAATTGGTAAAGCGTTTTAGCTTGCAAATAAGCGCTATCTTTCTTTGTTCTCTTCTTTTTGTGAAGAGTGCAAAACAAGCGGAATTGTATCTATGTATTATGCAATAAATATGAATATTTTGGTTGCTTTGTGGTGTCAATTTATTAAATGGGATATGTATGCATAGTTGAATCACCAAAATGTCAAAAGCCGCGAATCAATTAAATGTAAATATTTAAGAAAATAATAGTCTTACCTCACCCGTTCTCAGAGTGTTTCACCACACTTAAACTCAGCCAAAAGCTTACGAGTTTTTCTAATTTTTAACCGACTTCACAAAAAGGAGAGGGTTATAAGTTCGTCTGAATATATTTATATTTTTTATTATGTATGTTACCGCTTAACTTTGGACCACGTTAACCGATCTCTATAACTCTATAATTTTTTTTTAATGGAAAGGTCTTACCTCACAGGTAGACCCATTCTTTTTTGGTTTAGATCCGAGCATTGGATCATGAAAAAGTTAACGGTACTCCTAAATTTTTATCTGAGAATTGAAGTCGCTTGTGTTTTTTGCTTAAAAACTACTTATTTCTAACTCTCTTTAAAACAATTTCTAACTAAAACCTTCTTAATACTAAGTATGTCTTCATACATATTTCAATTAGCTAATTACCTAAATTTAAACTGAATTTGCCCTTTTGAATAAGTGGCAACACTCCTACATGTAGTCTAGAAATGAGGTAATGAATTGAGTTAAATTTTTAAACAGGTGGCAATACTCTTAAAATACCTCAAAAATATTCTAAATGTTAAAACAAAAGTTTGTTAATTTCTTTTACCTAATTCCTTTGATTAAAGTGGAATTTTATTTTATAGAGAGGTGGCAACCCTCCTTCATTTAGCGATTTTGTAAACAGGTCGCAACTCCCTTTAAACATTTTTTGAGTAAAGTTTTTTTTTTTTAAAGTTCTCTCGTTTGACACCTATATTAAAATACTTCATTTAAGATTTTACATAAATTTATTCTAACTGTTTATCAGGTGGCAACTACCTTAAAAAATATTTTCAGAATGAATCGTTTGTGAACCTCTTTCGTTTGACACCCACATTGTTCTGATACTTTATTTGACTTTTTAATTAATCGATTTTACTTTTTTAAAAAGGTGGCAAACCCGTCAAAAATATCTTCGAAATAAATAGTCCATTTCCCCTTTCCTTTGACAACTAATAACTTGTAGTATTTCGATAGTTGAATTTAATTGCTGCGGTCATTTCACAAAACAAAATTTACTTTGCGCGGATGCGATTCTACACCTCCGTAGAAAATCCGCAGGAGTTTAAGTCCAACACTCGTGGCGCCCTAGGCGTCTTAAGTTAAAGAGCATTCAAACGTTGTGACACATATTTAGCCTACTTGAGATTAGCCTATGGCCAGCTCTAGTTAATCCATTGTCAGAACACGCTCGTAAATCTAAGTAATCGTAATGAAAGTTTGTTGTAGATTATCTGATTTGAAATTTTTGAAAACAAAGTTTTTGTGTATTCATAAGCCCAAATTCACAGTGCGTAGTTAACCACTGATAAGAGTTTAACTATTGATTTTCATAATCACAACGCTCAGTTAACAACTTTTGAACTCTTGTGAAATTAAAATTTTTTTGCGGAACGATTTTTGATTTTTAGAATTTGTATATTTTCAGGTGAATTTCCATAGTTAACTGTGTAACTTTGAATAGAAATTCATAGTGTTGGTGGTTAAGTTAACAAACGCTTAACTAAGCACTGTGAATACGGCCCATAATCTCATATTTTTGGATCGTTTGCGTTATTAGAATGCTAACTTACTTAGGTAGGGGGAACAGGCGAAGGGAAAGGGTAGGGCCAACGTTACAATAGCTCGCGCATACCCGCGCAAGACGTCTTGTAGGTGGTAGGCTGCATACTATAGACTATAGTCTGTAGTGGGCGAATTTGTGCCCCGAATTCCTACGGTCTCCGAACCAGTTCATGCTAGCTGTTTCGAATGTTCTATCATTATTTGTACGCGATGTGGTGAATTAAGCATAAATCAATTGGGATTAAGCGACAGTTTTAAAGTTTACTATATTTTTGATTAGACTAAATTTATAAGTGAATATATGTAGTCTAATAGGCGCCATAGACGGTGCGTCTGACTCGCGAGTCATCTCTGTACGTGTTGACACGCCTTCCGACTACACACATCTGTAGTTTAGGTTTAACGTACCGCAATAAATGCAGTCCGAGCTTCAAGAAGCTCAAAAGCTTAACGGATTAATTCATGCCTTAATCACTGCCCTGAAATGCAAGCATTTCAGTCCCAAAGGCAGTTTAAGGCGACAACACTTGCCACCTTGGAAAATCCGAAACCTACCTAAAATCTCTGCCGTTCTTTGGGTCCCGGCACCCGGTTGAAATGCAACTCCACATTGAAACCTTGCGAGTTCTACCCGCATTTAAGTATTAAACCACAGCCCTCGCGATACTCCCCGAAGGGGCAGACTGAAGTAGTGTTCGCCAGCTAGACTTGCTCGACCATCCCGACTCACGCGACTTACTAAACCTACCAGAATACACATGCTTGACCCCACAACTAGTCAGATTCGCTTTTCCACCGTTATTAAACCACCTTGTTGCTACCCATAAACAACCTCCATTCATTCATGCTACATGTCGCGCTCATCTCACAAGACTTGATAATCTCATTCCACTCCAGACTTGTCCCTCACCCGGAGTGAAAATCGACTCTCAACTCCCGTTCGAGTCGCTTGACTCACCTCATTCACACTGCTCGTCTCACGAATCTCGCAGGTCTTACTAGCCTTACTGGGAAGCACTTTCCAGCCCGTGTGCACAATAGGCATGGATTGTTGCTCCTTTTCCGGTTTTCTACACCCGCTCGAGTTGCTTGACGAGCCACATCTTGCAAATCTCACCAGCTGTGCGATCTTACACGTACATCTAGCTTGTCTTTCAGCCTAGTTCATCTAGCTAGTTTTGCTTATCTAGCCAACAAACACACTCCAGGAGCATCTGTTCGCCCGCGGTACCTATAACGCGCCTTTGTAAAATTAATCAAAATGCATTGTTGATTAAATTAAATGGTAATTGGTTCCAGACATCGGCGGACAGACGGACGGACGTTGGATGGGAGAATATGATAGCGCTGCTAGGAGTTCGGGTGCGACAACGATTCTGGCAATGATGTCAAAAAAAGGGTGCGCTATCCTAATGGCCTCCAGTGAATAAGTTAATAAAATATTTGGGAAAATTTCGATTATGCAGTTTTGTAGCGCCGTCAATTTTTGTAACACAAAGGGAAAGTTTAAAGTGGCTGTAAAATAGCGTTGATTTTTGAAAATTTTTGTTTTGTTGAAGGTACTGCTCATTTTCTTCCGTGTAAAATGTATGTCGGGCATACTTTTTATGAAAGCAAACGCACCGTCACAAAAAAAAATTTTAAAAATCAACGTTAAATTATAGCTACTTGAAACTTGCCCTTTATTATACTAAAATTGAATGGGCTACAAAACTCCATATATAAAAATATTATTACCTTATTCACCACAGGTTATTAGGATAGCGCACCCATTGGCTGACAGTTTTTTAAATTGGTGTAAATTTTTAAAATCACGTTTACACGTAGAAAATTCTATAGATATTTTTTCTAATTAATGAATATTAAATAAGCAATGCTAAAACTGTAAATACTACGGATTAAAACGGTGCGCTGCGTGTTATTTATCTATTACGGACAAAATAGAAAGAAAAAATCAACGCTGGCATATGCCTTTCTATTTCACATTCAATAGCAAATATCTTCGTATGTTCGAGTCATTGAGCACTTCAATTTGTTTTACGAAACATGACTCTTAACTTGCTGATTCCTTACTTCCCACTATTTTCGTTCACTTAGTTAAACCATTAATTTTATTTTCCCTCTAAAATGCAGGCAATGTTTTTAAATCTTCCCGCTGTACACGCTACAACTAATGTTCATTATCTTTCTTATAACCTTTTGTACTAACTACCTCATCTGTGTTATCCCTTTCTTAGCAATGTTTTCCTCCTTACATACATACATTGTAAACTGACCGGTGTGAAGACATAAAACCGTTTTCTACACTTTCACATAGGCACATAGCACATATATGTATATGTATGTATGTATATATTTGCAGGTATGAAGGAACCATTGCCCACTTCACGTTTTCCAGATAGTTGGCGGCGGCAGCAAATGTCAGTCAGTCACTCAGCTAAAACTTCATTTAGTGTAGGTGAGAGAAGATTAATGACGCCAACAACAACAACGACAGCTAACAATGTTTAATACTTTGAAACAAACTGCCTTCTTTTGCGTTTACTCAATTTTCCGCCTTTTTTCAGGAAAAGTTGGCGCCGCCTCAGGTGTTGCCGGGCGAAGAAAGGTAGTCCATTCATTTTGTGTTAAACGAGCCAAATGGTATTAACTACATTGCGCTGACACACACGCAAAAAACATTGACATGCAACATAGCAACTAAGCATTTGTTGTTGCATGGAAAAAAACTGACGACTGATCGGCTAAGAAACATTGTCACTGCCAAGTTGATGTATTTTGTTTCTTAGTTTTGTTTTATTTATGTATTCCCTATCTACACTTTGTAAGTTTGTGGCGAGCTTTATGTTTACATGGTTTACTTACCTGTCTCTCCTTCATGCTTTGCTTGATTGCGGTTTTTTCCTGTCCGGTTTTCTGCACATCGAATGTATGTGCATTCATGTGTATGTAACTAGTATATGTATGTATTTGTTCATCTCACTTATCTCACACTGTAACCTTCTAACTCTTTAACAGTTTACTGCATACATACATACGTGCATCTTATGACATGTCATCTGACCAGACATCAGTTTGGATGGGTACCCTGCACTTGCTGCCCACTGGTAGTTTTTATACTAATGCAAGTTTTTTTTTGCAGAATTTTACAAATGCGAAAGCTTAGCTGCATAGAAGAATACTGGAATAAAATGCAGAAACTTTTTATTTGTTTTGACAAACCATGACAAATGCTGCGATCGCTTAGATGGTTTTGTGTAAATAGCAGATTTTTTTTGGCTTAGGCAGATTAGTTGGAGACGTTTTGTGGAGCATGGCGACTAAAAGTTCAGTTAGATAAATGGAACATAAAATATAGAAAAAGTGTGCGGTTTTTTTCTCTTAAAGTTAATAAAATATAGAGATGAAATGCCTCTTCTCTCGTGACTAGTAAACAATAAACAATGCTTTAAATTTGTTGCAAAATTTTGCAGATATGATTATCTCTTTCAGTTTTTATACCCATATTCATAACTCGGACGTGAACGACAATACCATTTGTTCGTTTTTTCCAATCCCACTTTATTGTTTACCGGTGCGTATGAGTGATTTTTTACTCTGAAATGAATGTGCGCTTCAATAGAGTTAAATGTTTGTTGGTTGGTTAGTTGGTAGTAGTGCTTCTTTGTGTCTTACTAGAATGCAATTAGCGCATTTTACCCTAGAAAACTAACCTTGGTAAATTTTACGCATACCTTTTGATGGCACCACTGCTGCAACCAGCGCACAGTGGTTCAAAATTGGCATTTTGTGTTCACAATTCGCTGGAGCCTTTTTTCATTTTTGATTTGTAATTAGTGAGCGCCTTATACAGTGATGTTCTACAGACTAAATATACTGACTTATAATAATATAAGACGTACGACTTTTGTGCAGATCCAATGCAAAATTGAAGGTATTAGATCAAATGTCTTGTATATATCCGTTTTGCATGCGTAGATGGCGGTAATACCTTTTTTACCCGCATCTGTACGTTGTAAGTTTCCTGTCGAAAATTACGCCCAAAAAATTTTACTTCAATTGAGAGCGATAGTGTTACGCCGCACTATAGGCAAAACATGAGTTTTTTTTTTCAAAATCGTAGACCTTCGGTTAGAAAAGAGATAATGGAATGAAATTTTTTTTTTATCGTGAAGATAAATGATCATATAATATAGAAAAACTATAGAGAAGTTACAACAATAATAACTTAACCTTAAAAATGCCGTTCAAAATATGACTTTGTTTGGAAATTTTGAATTTTGGTTTCCATTTCTCTAGAAGACACTATATTTAATGCACCATTAGCATTGCTTCTGAAAGATTTCTCTTTATTTTATCTCAAGACCCTATTTTTGGGGCATTGGATGCTGCACCCGAGTCGGGAGATTGGAAAAAAGAAAAGCTTACTTTAAACTCTAATAACTCGTTAACTATCAGCTTTCACAAAAAATTTTATATAACAAAAATGGTTATACTGATCGATGTCTTTACAAAAGTGCAACATTTAACCCTTTAATGCAGAGTCTGTCTAATATGAAACGATTTTTAACCCTTTCAAGGCAGAGGAAAAAGGTTCTCAATATGCTTCTGAACGTGCTTTTGCTCATTTTGACGTAAATAGTAATCGTAGAAAATTTTTCCATAGTAAAATAATAATAAAAAATAATAATAATTTCTTCAATTAAGTCTTTTTAATTTTTTCCATTTATGTGTGTATAAAATAATATCCGAAAACCATATGTAAACTTTATTTAAATCTTCTAGATCATTAAGGCCGTTTAAGAGTTAATACTAAAGTAAACGAAAATATTGGACCATATGCATAGAAACTAAGCAATTTCTTTTTTTGTTTTAATTTCATACCTTTCACTTAAGTTTATTTGAACCAAATTGAATGAAAGGTCTCAAATTAAAAAAAAAAGCATTTGCTTAGGTTTTATGCATACGGCCCATTGTTTTGTTGTTTTTCATTCCATTACCTCTTTTCTAACCGAAGATCTACGATTTTGAAAAAAACTCGTGTTTTGCCTATAGTGCGCCATTTAATGTAGGAAGTTTATAAAGGAATCTTATTTTTTTCTACAAAGGGAATTGGAGTCCAGTACCCAGAGAAAACAGGATCACGTCGCGAAGGATACGCTGCTTCATAGCGCACTACGGGCACCTGTTGCCGTTGTTCTACAATTCATTCATACCCTAAAGTCGCTCGACCCATCCAAAGGCATAGCGAAAACAAACTGCAGTAAAACCTTCGAGGGTCCTTTGAATCGCGCCAACCAGATAATAAAGGGCTGAGTCCGTTGATTTTCTTTGACATCAGCAATCTAGGTTTAGCTTGAGAGGGGTAAAAGCCTTTTTCGTATGTATGAAGAAAGTCCAACTAGTGTGGCTGCTTGATTAAGGCTAGTCAAGGCGCAATTGCCCGATTTAGGAATAAATAAGAGATATACCTACTTCAGAGTAAACTGAAAATATTTTCAGTACAACCAGCCTTAAATAGATAAACAAAGGTATCGTTCACGTCATCAATGCTTCTTTAAATTAAAAAAATTGCCCTTGGACAGCGTAAAAACGTAACAACAGTTTGATGAGCTACTCCCACTGACTACAAGTATTATACAAATTTAGGTAAAGTAATTACTTAAAATGGTGTAGAATTTTCATTAGAATTTGTGGTCATTCACAGGCCGCACACCTTTCTCCTTCTCTAGAATTTTCCATTTCATATTTATTCTCTGGAAGTTTTTCTTTTATATTGTTTTTTAATTTTCAATCACATCAGCGGCACAATCACCGACTGCCCACTGAGATTTTGATGAATTTTTAATTTAGCAAAAAAAAAAAGTTTTTTCACGCTTTCACATTCGCACCGCGGTGGTCTGTTCTGGCGTGCAATACTAAAAGTTTCTTATCAAAATTATGTTTTTCGTTTTTTTTTCCACAGCTATTCCACAAACAAAACTTAATATATTAAATATGCGACAGAGCAGCAAGCAAAAAATATACTAAAAGCAGCCACATTAACACAGCAAAAAAAAAGCCTTGCATATGCTTCTTATAGCGTTGTGTTCACGAATGTGCCGCAGACGCGCTTCTGTGCCAAAAATCACTGCAGTAAAAATAAAAAAAATTGCAGATAATGATACTAAATTTGTAAATACATGTGTGTGTAGAAATATATGTGTACGTGTGTGTGTATGCATATTCCAGTTTGCCAACTAAGAGCTCTTCTGCAAGTAGATATTTTTTTAGTACGCAAACAATTTTGATTTTGAGAAAAGACTGGCTATAATGAAAATATCAGAAGCACACATATTAATGCACAGTGAAACCACGATATGACGAACCTTGTTACAAGAAAAACTCAATAGAAAAAATTTGATTTTATTCCCCTGAAAAATTTTCATTGCTGAGAAATTTTCCATACAAAAATGCTCCTTAGATATAACTAAGAAGTGTTGAGCATGTGCACCTTCGAAATGTATTTGAGGTTCAAGTCCCGTAGCATCTAGCTAAGAGAAGCGCTGGGTGCTAAAAACAAAGGTCCACAGGTAGCTGATATTCACTCCGGAGAAATCCCCGGAAGCGTTGATTAAATGCGCGCCCAGTTGTTTTAAGCTTAGCCTAGCGAATGGCCGGCAACTGATAAGGAACTGCTGAGATGATTCCCCCTCATCCTCTAAGCAGGGACCCGTGATTGTGTTAAGTCAGTACACCTCTGATAATCGACAGCTGGCGCTTAGCCAGTTGCAGAGACTCCCTTAATTGCATGCGGCCAACAACCGGCCAAAAGGACCTTACAACTTTACTTTTCGGGATTTTAGTTCAGCGCCGACTGCACGTCCATCTGGCCAGGGGCAAGTCGTAAGTTCTCAAAGGAACTCCTATGCTCTCCCTGTCTAAGGTGATGGCCTCGAGGATACCATGCTTACAGCCAATTCATCAACTCTACAATTGTCATTGAGGTCCCTGTGACCTGAGACGCCAATAAACTTGATTCGGCACTATTCGAGGCGTTGAGGCATTATCTGACTAGATTCTATCACACCATTAGCGATCCCAGCGCTACCGTTTGGATACCAGAGTAGATATTTTCCCTTCTAAGCGGCAGAACACTTGTGCGTAGCCAATCAGCGCCCTCTTCTATAGCGGCAGTCCCAGCCTTAAAAACGCACAAGAAATCCGCAGCCTAAACATGCGATTTATTGAGAGTCCCTGACAGAAAGTACCTCCTCCAACTTTGCCATCAACCTTCGATCGATTCGTGAAGAAATTTATTGGACCTCAACTCTACAGGCAACCATTCTCTCACTCGCCCCTTGGAGGGATGTGCGTGGAGAAAGATCCGATCGGGGCTCGCCTCGGAGTGCTCCGGTCCCTTTATTTCGGTAAGAATACGAAGATTTTGAGAATTGCCGAGTGCTTGTATGCCGGGTTGAAAGAGAACCCAGAGCTTTCAAGCCTAATAGCTGAGCGAACTGTGGCAAGTTTGGCCGCAAAGTCAACAGGGGCAGCTCTGGGCATAGCGTTAAGCGCCAGCGAGTGCCGCTCTTTGCCCTGTCATACTGAGCAAGTGAAACAGTCCCTATAGGCGGTGGCTGGTTATGGGACACTTTCTGTCTCCTGATGAATAGTACGAGGTACATTTTACCAGTCCGCAGCTGGAAAACCAATTTATGGCCAAATTTAGGTACCTCTGCCTATGATCGTACCGAGTGTCTAGGAACTTTCTTCTGACTATGAGTCATGTGTCTGTATAGGTAATAATCCGTCATCGTCTCCTTTCCAACGTCTCCAGGACTTCGTTTATCACAACTATCCAGAGAAAGGGTGAAAGAACGCCTCCCTCCGGGATGCCTATGCTCACAACAAGCTGGGCGGAGGCGTTTCCCCATTCCGTTGTGACCATTCTGTCATGCAGCATGCGGGAGGAGTTATCGAGTCTGAGATTAGTTAGGGCTTTTTGCTATCTCCACGGGTAAGTCATTATTGAAAGCTCCCCGATATCAAGGAAGGCACCAACGGAAACATTTTTGTTCCTAAGGGACTCCCCAATTACTTTGACAGTTGAATGTAGGGTAGGTTGCACAGATCTACCCTTCAGGGAGGAATGTTGAGGAAGGCTCATGCGATCTCGACGAAGCCTCTTTCTTATCTACAGGTCAGTCAGCTTCTCAAGAGTTTTCAATCGAAAAGAAAAGCGGATGTTTGGTCTGAAGTCCATCGGAGATATGTGAGAAGTTTTGGGACAAACCTTATCCTCACACTCCTCCCCTGTCTAAGCAGCTTGCAGGAATAATACAATAAAGTCCAGGGGACTTGAAGGGCATGAAGAAGCCAGTTGACAGAGTAGCCGACGCATTTCCAGTAGTTCACCTGAAGAAGCTGGGTAGTTCACCATCCGAACACTGGTGGGCTCACACGGTGCAGAGTAGGCTAAGATATTATCGACAAGGAGAAGTTTAAGCGATCCACTCATCGTCCAGTATACTTCTTCGTTATTAAGTATCTCAAGGTATCCTCGCGAAGATTCACCTAAATCGAGACTATTCAAAGCAGATTTCTATAGTTTCGCAGAAGTTTCACCATGACTACCATTTAGCCTCGCTTATCTTGGACTTGTAGGCACCTAGTCCGATCTTGTAGATTTCCCAGGTGGAGTGCTCTCCACTGTTCCTGGCTTTGTTAGAGAGGTGCCTGATCGACGTTATGAGCTCCGAGAGTTCAATCGTGTCCATTTCGGTCTGACTTTGCCCGAGGGCCTACTCAGCGGGTATGAGCTTTTGATGGCTTTCTTAAAAGCTGATGTAAACTCCTTCTCCACAGCATCACCAGTGGAGCTTAAGGTGTTTACGCTCTCCTGGAGGGCGTCTGCGTTAAATGTGATATTACAGAAGACGATGCTGGGGTTTGGTAACGGAGGTCTTCTCTAACCCTAGTAATAAAGGTATGTTGGTTGCCTATTTTACATATACGCAAGTTCTCACTTACAATAAAATCAAAAACTTAGACTTACCTCTCACTGTGATGTCTGAGTTTCCCAGTACGAGTGTCTCGAATTTGTATCGGATCCAATACTGACATCGGCCTTCCGTTGTTTCGTCTCAGTTATGGTTTCTCGCGGCAGTAGTGGAGCATGCCGGATCTTGGTCTACCTACATATTTAGCAATGGGTCCTGGATCAGGGCTACCAAATAAAAAATAATGAATTTAAAAGAACAAAAAGCAAGCAAGATAAATTTGTAAAAATTAAATGGAAATAAAAAAAAATTTTTAAACAATTAAATCTGAAAACTAAAAGAAAACTAAATTAAAACAAATTTCTTAAAAATAAAGAAAAATTAATACTTTCCTAAAATTTAAGTAAACATATATTTTTTTTAATATAAATATAATAAAATATTAAGAAGGGAAGAAAAGAAAATATGTCTAAAAACTAAATAAAATTGTACAAATATTGTATAATAATTAAAAGCAAATTAAATTACCAAGGAAAATAAATTAAATAAGTTTCTAAAAATTTAATTAGATTAAAAAAATAGTTTCCTTTTTAAACAATAAAATCTAAAGATTATAAGATTATTAAATTAAAAAGTAAAATAAATAAAAATAAAGAATCAAATGTAATAACTACACGAAAGTTAAATTAAAAAAAATTTAAATACATAAAATAAGTTTCTGAAAATTAAACTAAATCTAAAAACAATAAAATCTAATCAAAAAAAAAAAATAAAAAAATAAATTAAAAAAAATTTGCTTCCCGAGGATTCGAACCTCATATTTCTATGATGGCTATGATATATATGTTCATCTCCATTTGGAACATGCTCAAGTACTTTCTGTCAGAAAAGCTTTTCAATGAAAGTGGGCAAACGAATTTTTTTTTTTTTTGCCAGAATAAACAAAGACTTTCCCACTTTCTTTCAATTGTCTTACAAAAGACTCTCAACTATCTTAGCCAGAATTGCCCTGTTAATCTAAAGTCAGCTGTGTTTAAAAGGTCGGCAAAGGGTTTGTAAATACGCGATTTTCCCCTAAAATACCTCTGTACAGAAGGATTGCTCTTTCAAACGAATGTATGACAATTTTGAAAAAAAAAAACGAAAGAAATACATCTTGCTAACAAGGCATTTAACAAGTTTTTTTCCAAAATTTTAAATTTTTCGTTGTAACGCCTTCAGCTTTATTATGTCGAGCTTTTACTGTACACACTGTTCACATATTTACATTAAACCTTAAACAAATAAAATACCTAAATTGTATATTTTTGTATTAAATATGCTCAAATGCGAGGAAGAAAAACACCAAAAACTCACTGAAAGAGGGCGCGTCAATGTCGCAGAAATTCAGCAGGAAAAATGAAATTACGCGGTGGGTATATAAAAATGAAAATTCGGTTGATGTGCTGCACAGCGGTTTACATTTTTTGGCTACCGTTAAATTTGCTTTTAGCAGCCGAATGTCAGTTGTTTCGTTTTTTTGTCGCTTTCCTTTTGTTTAATTTATTTCTTTGCTGCTTTTATGTCAACCGCATTATGGCAGTTTTTCAATGGTTTCTCCTTAATTTTTTTGTTTTTGTTTTATTCGCAATGCCTTTTTTTAGCCTTCATTTGTGCGGCGCCAGCATGGCACCTCGGTTTAATTTTTCTACTGTGGTTTCATCTTGCGTGAATTTACATGCGTGTGTGCGTGTGTCAATATGGAAATACGTATATTTAAGTTAACGTTTGTGTCTTCCTTTGGGTATGTTTATTATTAATCTTTGTTAAATTTGTGTCACTTGAGCTTTGTGTTTGCTCAGCTCGTGGCCCCTGCCGAATTGTATGTATGTGCAGTCGTCTAATTGTCTAAGTTGAGATAAGAATTTCTGAGACATTTTAAATCAACGTTCAAGCAAATAATTAAATTTTGTATTCTTAATATGAAGACTTGACAATATTATTTAATTTGAGTGTATTTGACAATCTTAACGATACTTATTATTTTACGAATATTGTACATGTGGAAGTTTCTGAGCGAATTACTGAGTGAGTGCATGGGTGAGTGAGTAAGGGGGTGAGTGTATGAGCGAGTGAGAAAGTGAGCGATATAGGCAAGCCCTAGAAGATCAGAATTCCTGAAAGAGACTGCTTTGAAGCGGTAATATCTATGATAGAAAAAAAGGCTCAAGTATGACATACCAACGAATCGAAGATGGACGACGGAAGTACTTGAGGATAATACTTGAACAATGATTCATTAAAAGTCTGCCAATGGGCACATGTCCGCAAAACATCCTTATAACCAGGGCTGCAAACTACTCCAAAAAACGGTACGGTTCGGTTCAGTGGCTCGAACCACTTATAAAAAGCTTGTACCGGTACAAGAAGCGCTTCATGAGTATTCCTGAACGGCGTTGGTGGAAAAATAAATAGCGGTGCGACATTTTAACAATTTGGTATTTTTGTTGTTGTTTTAACGTTTATTTTTATTTTTTAAGTATAAATAGTTCACCGGCTGCCAAAAATCGAATAAATCCAAGCGCAAAAATTATGAAAATTATTCAAAGTGTAATCTAAATTGCAAACTTTTTAATTGGAATTTCTTGAAAACATTTTTAAGTCTCAAGTTCATTTTTTCACGGATTTTCTCTTATATATGTATGTTCGTTTGTCAACATAAAAATTATTTAAAATCAACGCGATAAGTGCGAAATTAGAAAATTAGAGTTTAGTCAAGCAGGTAAAAAAACACACTCAGAATTTTCAATTACCAGTCAAAATCTTGGCTTAAAGTTAAAATTCCTCCGTAGATTGGAGCTTACACTAGGCCACGGCTCGCGAACCTAAAGCACGCGTAGTTCTCAAAAATAATGAACCCCATATCTACGCAGGCGTTATATATACCTTATTAGGCTTATACGTGATTATATAATTTAAAGGTAAAGCTTCAAGGCTCTAATAAAACTGTTGTAATTATAATGCATAGGTCTCGTTCGCGCCTTTTAGGCTAAACTGGAAGTTATGGGTAAAGATATTGAGGCACATTCATGGTCGAAATAAAGTCGCCTCTAAATTTAGTAGCAGATTTTTTTCGTCTTTATTTTTTTGATTATGAATATACCCCATTGTTTCCAAAAATAGCAAATGTTTGCCAAACTAAGCAAGTTTAAAATATGATTTGAATTTAGATGAAAAACCAGACAGATCACAGACTGAAGAGTTTTCTTTGGTAATAAATTCTTTCATCGGAATTTTCATCGAGGTTTTCTGAATTCGAGGAGTTAACGGAAACACTCAAATTTATTATGTATCCTGATGTGATTTCACTTGATAAACTGAACTTGTTTAAATTTGCCAATACTAAAATTGTGGAAACTGGCGTTTGCACACAAGGTACATAGTAGATACATATACCAATGTCTCCAAGAACGTCGATAAGTCATGACTTCTTTTTGGCACGTCATGGCTGTATTGAATAATTGTTTGGAAATAATTGCACGAGCATGTATAAAGGTTTGCCGGCTCTGCACTAGGCCCTAACCTCATATGTACAAGTATACCTATGGTCAAGGAGTGCGATATTTGACTATTTTTTTCTTGCTTTAATGTTCATTATTTTGTTATAAAAGTATATAAATAAATCAGAATTTTTAACTTTGTACGAAAACTAGAAGAAATCTAAAAACTTCAACTTCTTCCTAAAAGAAAGTTAAGTCCACTACAGAACCAAAGCTCGTCTTATACTTTCTTATGTGCGGTACCTGAACAGGTTCTTGCGAGCTTAAGCTGAGGCTCTCGGTGCCACTTAGGTCGTCTTTGTAACCAATGACATCGCAACAGCAGTCTACTAGTGCGGTTAGAAAGATGTCTATTACGAGAGGAGCAAACTAAAGTCGATAGGGTACACCAGTTATTTTCTAACTAGTTAGGATTTTCACTTTTTACAACCTTCCGAACTAAATAGTCAGCCTTCGCATCGGATGTTACCAATTAGGCTACTAGTACAAAGTGCTTTAAACACTTTGAATTTTCATTCCTAACTTTATTACATATATATGTAGGTACGTAGACCTGCATTATTTTTGCTACACTTGACACAAATTCTATTGCACTTCAGCATAACCCCCCATACTCATTCACGCCTCAATATTTCGATGCGTCAAACAATTGCTGTCATTGCATGCAGGCCAAACAAAAGCAATTCTAACGTAAATTTAAAGTCTTGACACCCAACGCATTGTTTGGCACACACACTTGTTAAGCCGCAGTTTGTGCTTTGATAGGTGTTACCTTAAGCCTTGAATTGGCGTATTTGTGCGCGGCGGCACAAGCTTTCAAGTGCACGGGAATTACGATTTTCAAAACAGACAATCTGATTTTTGTTCTCCTCGCTTTTTTTGCTGCTCGATATAACCAGTGCTGGTGTATATATGTATACATATATGTACATATACAACCGCTACGCTTCATTTACGCTTCGCATTTTGGTGCGCCGTTTTGCAGTGCTTGTCACTAACAGTCAGCGACAGATGCATTGTCCTTGGTTAGCGCCATTCTCTCTAATCCTTCAAATGTGTCATTTAGTTACGTTGCTGTGTGCATTCGTTCGTGGAGCGTATCTATGTGCTTTCACACACTTACATACATATGTACCCTGTGGGGAAAATCTCTAGTTCTGAACTGGGGCGCTTCTAGTACATTTAGACCCAGTACTGGTTCGCGATAAATCTCTTTTGCAAGCAAGCAACTGGCGAATTTAACATGGCGATGTCCTAGGAAGTGTCAATTGCCCCCCGCTGCATCCCTTTTTCGATAGTTCCGAACTAGTCCTAAATTCTATAGTTCCGAACCAGTTCTAAAATCGACAGACGAAAGAAAAAGGTATTATGATTTTTCAATCTTTTCGGTTCTTCCGTGTGCGATTTTACATTATTTTCAAAGAAACATTTTTTCAAATTTAAAATTAAATTTGTTTGAATGATTGTAAGAAATGTACGTTTACATACCTTTGGCTGTAGCTGACTTTGCAGAGGTGCTCGCTGTTATTGGTTAGATTCCAGACGGCCCCAAGATGTTAATATGTTAACACAAAGCTTTGTTTTGTATTACCAAACTATGAAATAGCATCTGCGAAGCACAGAATAGAAGCGTATTTGAACGAAAAAGCCGACGAACACATATCTATGTAAAGTAAACAAGCCCCCCGCTGCATCGCTTATTCGATAGTTCCGAAATAGTTCTAAATTCGACAAATAGGATCTAGTTCGTTCTGCATCCCTTTTTCTATAGTTCCGAACCATTTCTAAATTCGTCACTTTAGATATAGATTTGTAGTGAAAAAACTGAAAAAATTGGTTTCTTAAAAGTACTTTTCGCCGATTTTGGACTTGTGGGGATCTAGTTCCTATCGGACTAGTTCCTTTTTGGCGATGAAGACCTAGTACGGAACTACAAAATTGGTTCACCAGTTCGGGGTTTCCCTACAGGGTAGGTACTTGCATGTATGTGGATGTCTCTATGTGAGACTGGCAATCCATCGGTTTACCGTGATGTTGCCTGCATCAGTCCTTAGCCATCAGTCGGCAATCAGACACACATCACGTTGAATTGAGCACCATAGTGACAGCAACAATAATAGTGGCAGCAATTTGTGAGTAGTTGAGTGTGATTCATAAATCGCAGATTTTCCACTATTTACAATTTCTATTTTTAGTACTCATAGCTGCTTTTATGTATGCGTTTTTGTTTTTTTTATGTTGTTGTTATTGCTGGTTGGCATTCATAGTTTTTAACCCACTTTCTATGTGCTATGTGCTGACTATGCTTATTGCCTCATATTCAATTGCAACAAATATGCACACACACAGACGGAAAGATTTGTATGTATGTATTCAAGTGTGTTGCGCTGTTGGTGTTGGTTGAGTGTCCTTTTGTATTATTCATTTAATCCTTACGCGTTGGTAGTTTGCACGTTTTACTAGGTTTTCTGTCTGCGTTTATATTTTGACAAGTGAAAGAGCGCTTATCATTACTATACGACACCCACACATTGAAAAGTTTAGACAATTTTTTTATTTAAGAATTTGTTTATAAAAATATATTTCATTCTACAACAGAAATCGTATAAAAACCAAATTTCAAACTGTGTACCAAAATTAAAAAACAAAAAAAATCAAAGAAGTTTCATAAAAATTTAACACTTTTTTCAGAATTTTTAGAAAACTTTGGGTATGCAGCTTCATGACAATTCAATTTTAAAGTAATAACTGCAAGTTTGAAATGACTACATACTAGCATTGATTTTTGGCAATTTCTCTTGCTGACGGGGTTGTACACTTTCGTCCATATAAAATAATTACACATGCCTGTGTAATTTAACTTTATTTTATTTTCGAACAACGATGTTTAAGTTAATAATTATATAAAAACTTAACTGAGATATAGAAAATACAGACAAAAGTAATAACATGTATGATCTGTATCTGATATTTTCTTGAATTTTTATTTATTTATTTTTTTTTTTGAAGAAAATTATATAATTTTGACATAAGCTTTCCTTCATCTATTTCCTTCAAATGAAATTTTGTTGAAATTTTTTGCGTTTTCTGAGAAAATCCCTTTTTTAACTGTTCTGGATGCTACCAGTAGTGCATTTGGAAGGCAGAGAGGAAGCAAAAAGCTGTTCACAATTTTTGTTGCTGCAAAGGCTACTCCTTTTAACTTTTCAGCAGATATATTAGGAACTTCAGACCTTTCAGGTTTTCAATTGAAATTAATATAATTTTTTCAATATTTTTGTAAATAGTCACTGTATAAATAGTTTGTATAACTAAGCGACATTTTTTTTCGTTAGTACAAATATTTATTCATTAATTTATTTATTAATAATTGCCAGAAATCAACGGTTAGTCTTAGCTACTTCAAACTACCACTTTGTTGTACTAAAATTGAATGGGCTATAAAACTGCATACTCAAAATCCATCTATAACTTCGAATTAAAAAGCTTCAAATTTAAACAAAAGTTTGTTGAAGTTTTTAAAACATTACCAAAAGTTTGAAACTTGTTTTTTTTGGGTTTTTAATAAAATATTATCAAAATTAAGAAATTTAGAAATAATTAGTCAAAATATGTCAATATATGGGTGTCATATAGTTATGGCAATCACTATAAATACGCACATACATACATATGTGTAAGCAATATTCCCCGCTGAGTCACTATGCAACGCCAACCAACTGCTTTTTAGTCGCCCATTAATTGGTTGCCTGAAATAAATTTAAAAAACATAACTTCAAAGTAAATATCTATAGAACAAACTAAGGATTACATATGTATATGTAGCGTGCATATGTACGGGTATGGCGAATTTTCAGTTTTATTACAAACAAAATTTTAGCGCCAACTATATACGGCACTCATACGCGTACTTACGGCTCATTCAAATAAACACAATCACAAATTTACTCGTTCATATAACCACATACTCCCATACGAATATAACAACCCTGTATGACTTCGGCATAGGTTAGGTTAGGTAAACGTGATTGCCACAAACAGGGGCGCCCTTGGAGTAGTTACTGACACATTGAAGTTCTAGTGTGATATACCCATCAGAATTTAGAGTTGCTTAAGGAGATCCCATGTCTCCCTCCCGTCCACCTCAAAGACCTTGCAGTAGCACATGTCCTTAGTTTCTGCTCAGCGTTCGCTAAGCTGACACAAGTCCCAGCTGTGCCAGAGTAGTAGTTATGTAGCCTCTCTTTCTTAGATAAACTGATACGAGAGTGTTTTTCTTGGCCAACTCTTTTGTCGCACAATTTCCCAAAATATCACAAGGGTTTGGTATCCAGCAGACAAGGACTCTGTAAAACTGTAAATTGTAGGCGCCAAAATACTATTGGTATTAAGGCGCATGTACTTTCAAAAACATCTTTGCAATAGTGAATTTCACGAAAAATATGAGGCGCTAACCAATACTTTTTTCTTTTTCGAAACTGCGTTTTTCACGAATTTTGGTAGGATGTATTAAATAAAAAACACCTTCAATAAAAATTGTTAAGTGTTAGTGCCAAAAACAGCGAAGTTACATGCCACTTTTTAAAAAGCCCCTACCTATTTTTGGTACTCTTTTTAACGGACTTCACAAAAACGAGGAAGGTTATCAATTCGCAGGAATATTTTTTTTTATGTATGATACCTCATAACTTTGGGCCACGTTAACCGATTTCTATAATTATTTTTTTAAAGGTGTTACCTCACAGGTGGTCCCATTCTAATTTGTTTTAAATCCGATCATTGGATCATAAAGAGATTAACGATAATCTTAAATTTTTATATGGGAATTGAAGTCGGTTTTGTATTTTGCTTAAAAATTCCTTGTTATAATGTTTGGTTTCTTTTTAAAGCCATACACTTTTTTGGTCAGGACCTTTGTGAATTGAGGAGACGATATTTTTTTTTCTATTTAAAACAATAAAAACTAAAAATTAATAGAAAATTAAGTAGAAACAGAAAAAAGTTAAATAAAATAAAGTTAAATAAATTAGGTGATAAAATAAAATAAAACTTGGTTTCTTTTTAAAACCATACGGTTTTAAAATTAAAAAAAAGTATTAAGTATGTAAAAAAGAAAACACATTAATTAAGGAAAATAAATAAATAGAAATTAATAAATTCCAAAAAGAAACATTTTTCTTCTTAAATCTACAAAAGCTAGAACCTTAATGAAAACTTAATTGAAAAAGAATAAGATTTAATTTAAAATGGAGACAAAAATGTAATTAACGAAAGATAAAAATAAAATAAGTTCCTAAACATTAAATGAAATAAGATTAAAATCTAAAAATTAGGAAAATCTTAGATTAAAAAAAGAAAAACGAGAAAATAAAAAATTTAAAAAATAAATTTCTAAAAATTTAACGACATTAAAAAGTTTTGTTTCTTTTTAAAACAAAAAATTAAAAGACTAAACGAAAATTATATTAAAAATGAAAAAAACAAGTTTCTAAATATGATTTGAAATTTAAAAAGTATATTTCGTTTTAAAAAATAATATCTAAAAATTAAAAGAAACTTTAATCAAATAAAATCTAAATAAGTAAATAAAATTAACAATACTTTTTTTACTTTTTTTTTCAAAAAATAAAATCCAAAAATTCGAAGTAAATTAAATAAAAATAGTTATAAAGAAAATTCCGCTACCCCGGATCTATCGAATGATATGCCAGTGCTCCGCCCACTCGGCCATTGCGACAACAAAACTCCTTGCTTGATATTGCGACCATTCAACATGGATGCATGGCTTTTATATGACGAATACTGCTGCCTCAAAACCTCTTGACGCTCCTCTATAATGGAGAGAGTAACTTAAGTTTACGTTTAGCGGTCATCGTGTCTATTAAGTAAAATAAAAAAATACTCGAATACATTTGTGATGATCCCTTAGGGGTAACTTTTCCTTAAAGTTTCCGGCTACAGATGCTTCCTCTATAACTCGCGAATCTTTGCATCAGCATAGTAAAAAAAAAACGAAGTAACTGACTAGCCTTTGTATCCGGTTTTTTACTAGTTAGTAAAGTAGAATTTATTGTTTCCTTTTGGCAGTTTGTTTCTTTTTGGCAGTTTGTCTCTTCATTGCTGGGTAGCTATATAAATAAAGCTCATGCATATTCAATGACGCTTTCGCGCAGCACCACATGGCGTATGAGTGTCCAATGCTGCAAACTGAAATTGGCGGATTTGCTATAGTTTGTCAAAATGAAAACACACAAAAAAATGCTAAATGAATTAATTTTATCGCTGTGAGCAACTTTAGTGCATGAATATTTTAACAATTAAAAATTTTATGTGCGGCAGAAATAAATCCAAAAAAAGGGTAACTTTTTCATTGTAATATAGTAAACCCAAACGTATGCAACTAACTTAGTTTTCGGCGTATGTATGTATTTTTTATGTGTCTATTACTTGCTTATACAATTTTATATTTAACTAAAATTTTGTTTTGTACGTTCTAATAGCAATTTCTGTGATAATGGAAAAATTTTGGAAATAATTTAATGGCGGTTTAATAATATTTAAAGACATGTTTAAAAAAAAAATATTTTAAACTTATCACAAATTAATAGCTTTAAATTTTATCTGCAGCCTTGGAGTTTAAATCTGAATGAATTTGTTTATCGGGCTTTAATGTAAGCATAAATTGTACAATGGCAATTATTTTAAAATGTATGTCTGAATTAAAGCTTACACAAACACTTTTTGTTTCTATCATTTCATTTAACTTAAGCATTTCTTTTGAAGTATTCAAATAAGGAAATGATGAACAAATCTTAGCTTTAAAATGGAAAGATATTCCATTTTTCAAATGTTGTTTTAAATTAAAGGAGACACACTCTTTAAAAATGTTTACGTAATAAAGCTTTGTTAAAAATCTTTCGTTTGACAGCCACATAATAATATTTCATTTAAGTATACTTAAGATTTATTAGGTGGCAATCCTCTTCAAAATAATTTCGAAATAAAGCTTTTCTCAACATGTTTCGTTTGGTATCCATACATTTCATAAAGTAGTTAATGAATTTTAATCCGAATTTTGAACAGGTGGCAACCCATTTAAAAAATATTTACGAAATGAAGTCCTTTAAACAACTTTGTTTAACTTAAAATCATTTCGTAGTGTCTCAATTAATTTATTGATTTAATTTAAACTTGTTTTTAAATAGCTGGCTACCCACTTAAAACATATTTTCGAAACAAAGCATACTCATCCCGATTTCGACTAATAGCCACATTATAATACTTTAAAGAAGTTTTGGAAAAATGACAGGTGGCACCCCTTTTCAAAATATCATCAAAACAAAACTTCCTTAGATATTATTCGTTTGCCATCCATATTTTATTACATCATTTAACAAATTAATAAATTTTAATTTTAATTTTTAAATAGGTAGCAACCCTTTTAAAAATATTTTCGTATAAAAATATTTTTTAGTCTCGTTCATTTGGCATCAGTTAAAATTTTATTGAACCAATAAATTTAATTAAACATATGGAATTTACCTTTTTGAGGTTATATGCTATCTCTGTGCTAAATTTTGTCCAAAGTATTAGCACCAAACATACTCACACAATCACTCACAAATCTTCCCATTTGTAACATTAGTAGGATTCCACTTAACTTGTCAGTCTAATTGATTATAGTTTCGTAAGCTGGTGGCAACCCTCGTCAAACATGTTTTCAAAATAGATACAGCTTCCTTAAACCTCTCTCGTTTGATACCCATATAAAAATATTTTGTTTTATTTATTTTAATAAAATTGAATTTGAATTTCCAAAAAGGTGGCAGCCCATTTAAAAATATTTTTGAAATTATACTGTCTTAAGCCTCACGTCTTCCACCCCTATCAAAATATTTAATTTAACTTATATTTAATCAGTTTAACCTTTTCTTTAAAGTGGCAACCGCTTTAAACATATTTTCGAAATAAATCCTTTTGGAACCCCTTTCATTTGACACCAACATTATTGTAATGTTTTATTTAACTTATTAATCAATTGAGTTTAACTTTAAAAAAATTGTCAAGAAGCAAGGGGGATCTGTAGCTAATTCAAACTTTTGTTATAATAAAATTTTAAAATTTTGAAGATTTCTTTTGGTTTGAAACTTGCTAACCTCAAAGAATGAGCTGTATTTTAAATTGAAAATAATGGACATTAAATAAAATTAAAATATTTCTAAAAAAAAACGAGTACATGGTGTGCATAAACATTTCAGTTAGGTGAAATGTAATTATATATAGATATATATATATATGTGTGATAGGAATCTCGAAGCATTTTAACAATCCCGGGATTTCGGGATGCGAAAAATTTGTATCCCGGGGTTTTTCGGGATTTATCCAGATTTCGACTTTATTAATTATTATTTTTTTATATTTTGCACCAATCAAAAAATTAAACCACACAGTTTCATTGTCGCCACATTTTTTGGTATTATGCGGGGCTTAATGCAGCTTACTAGCGTGTAATTAAATGTTCAAATATTTGTATAGTACTCTTAAACCAGTTCATTCGGACTCTAGAACTTAAAGACTTCCTGAAAGACTCCAAAAATATTTCTATAAAAATTAAATGAAGGTAATCCTGGGTAATTTCTATCATCTCCGGAACCATAATTTCATACTTAAATTGACAGATTGGAGATTAAGAAGTTTTTCTTAAAATTTATGGACGTGGCAAGCATCGATAAAACAGTCAATTTGTGTCAACTAAATTCCTTATAAGTTCACTATTTCTTGCTTCGCTAAAAAAACTTAAGTATCTTTGAATGGGTAATGAATCAAGCTGTTTATCCGCTTTACAATCTTTTAAAAATATGGTAATTTTTAATGTTAAAAATTACGATCCGTAATCCCAAGCTTATCACAACTTAAGAACCTGGATAGGAAATCTTTTCATCTTTTTATTGAATACTAGCAAATACCCGGCGTGCTTCACTGCGTCTCCCAAAAGTCTTCATTGCTTCATTCATAAAAAACTCTAAAATAGGTTTGAAGAGCTTTATGAAGCGAGATTTTCAAACAAATTTTCGATTCATGAAACATACTTTATTTTCATTAAATAGTTAGTATATTTTCGCAGCTGTTTAATTTTGGAAATTTACGTTATACTCTTGTTACACGATTCTACATATCATGCACTTTCTTCAAAGGTGTATTCATTCAGTATTTACCTTATTTTACCACTTTAACTGAATAAAATTTTTGAAACCTCTTTAGTTTGATACCGGTATTGTAATATTTCATTTATTTTATCAATAATAATTGTGTTAAATTTTTCCAAACGGTGGCAACCTTCCTCAAATATATTTTTGCCAGTAAACTTTCCTAAACCACTTTAGTTTGATACTTATATTACAATATTTAATTTATCTTATCAATTACATTAAATTAAAAATTTCAAACAGGTGGCAAACTTCCACAAAAATATTTTCGACTCTAAGCCTTCATAATTGTCTTTCCTTTTGAAAGGCATGTCATTATATTTACTTTATCTTATCAATTTACTTATCTTATCAAGTACTAAAACAGTTGGCAACTCTCCATTTATATTTTTTTCCTGTATTTTAGTTGAGACCTTTAGCAATGCATCGGGTAAAAGCTGCATTCGTTTCCATGGATCAGTTTTTGAGTGATGCGCGTACAAACATACAGACAGACAGACAGATAGATAGCCAGGCAGACATGCAGACAAAAAAAGATTCTAAAAATTTTTGATTTGGCTTCTGTTGCTCTAATATGTTATAATAAATACTACTTTCTTTGATATCTATAATGTGCAGACACCGGTCTGTTACAATTTTCTTATATGTATGTATAGATAATTTGGTAAAAATTAATTGCTTCGCTTATATGTATTTCGAAAAAATTAGATAAAATATTGTCATGGTCAGCAAACCCAAATTAATCTTAAAAACATTTACTTTTTCAAAGTAGAACCTTGTAAAATAGTTTGAAATACAAAGTAATACAAGTAGTTAAAATTTACTTTAACCTTATAATAGCTTTTAAAATTACGCTTAATTAACTCAGATAAAGGAAAACACTAAAAACATTATAGGAAAAACTTGCACGCGCCTATCACAAAACAAGCTAATTTAATAAGGCATTACGCAGTTAAAAAAACATAATATTATAAAAAGGCATATCAAATCAGTGATACGCATAAGTAGATATAATTAAGTGATAAATACCAGAAATTGTTCATGTAAATAATTTAATTAAATGCGCAACCACAAAATGATTAATGGGTAATTGGTTGGTTAATATTTTGCGAGACAAATGAAATAGTAATTTATCTGAATAAATTGGAGTATTAATCACATTTGGCGGCGATTTTCAAAAAGCATATGCTGCAATAAATTATCAAAGGAAACCTATCCATGTATGCATAAGTATTTGTTTATTCCAGTTTTGTTAAAAAAAAAATGACGTGAAAGCTTTTTATGCATGTGACATATTTATAAACGAATTGCGCTGCCAGATTGATTAAGGTCTTTTAATTTATTTTGTGCCATATAGACAAATATGTATTTGCGTATGTACATACATATGTATATGTGATGAACATCACTCACCAAAATGACATCGACATCGTGCGCGCAAAGGTGCATACATACATTTGCGGATTGTACGGAATTTTCTGAACAAAAGCGCATTTGATCAACAAAAAACCGCAATGGGAAAATGGTTTTAAATTGATTTTTAATTAGAACGAAAATTGGAAAAAATACGGATGTTGATGGGGTTGGTGAAAAAACAAAAACGAAAAAAAAACCACAACTCATATAGATATAGCGGTAAAAGAATAAAAATAAAAAAACGCCTAATGGCTTGAACTGATATAATTATTATTTTTTTTAATACAAACAGTTTTAAACCTGATTTCAGGCTCTCTGAGGAAAAAAATCGAGTGATGTTGAATAGAATGGATTGGAGTTGTGGTAGAGAAAGATTCCGCTTGGTACTTTAGATACGCATGGGAAGTCATAACTTATCTGCAACTTTTCAAGGCTATTGTATGAACAAAGGAAAGAGCTGAGCTATCAAAAATACATCAGCTCGGTTCGACGACGGCCGCACAGCTAAAGGGGTTAAGCACCATACAATCATCTGCCTTCAAGCAAGATGTACCTACAAAATGAGTTACCGACACTACCCACTTTAACAATAAGTCGACACCATATCGTGTGTCTAGTAAGCAATCCTCGCAGCTCACTTGGTTGTTTTACAGGTATCGGTATTGGTTCCGAATGCAGAAGTACAAGCAAGTGTGGAAAGGTTTTGGTCGCCATCCATTTACGCCTCGTCCTTTCCATCCATCGGACCGTGGCTGCAACCGAGCAAGATGTTGAAGAATTCCGCTTCGATGCATCCACACTTGTTATGCTTTGCACTGGCAAGTTTCCCGAGGGCCAAGCAATGAGATATTACCTTTCCAAGAGAGTACTGGTCGCTTAAACAGCGACGTGGTATGAGATCCATCAGATTTTCTAAGATACCAGGGAGTTTGTTTGAGTCGTCCATGGTGAAAATATACAAGGTGTAGTAATAATTAGAGCGTGAATAAAAATTTGGCACTATCTTATTTAAAAATTTGCCTTTCAAAATTTCTATAAGATAGCCGAATATCAAGAAAATAAAGCGAGAAAGCTGGAGTCGTCGATTTATTATTTTCTTCTTGGTTTTTTTTTTTCGACTGTCAAGCTAATCTTGCGACCTCGCAGATTTTTCTATTTGTCATGCGAGCGGTAATAAAATTTTATTTTAAAGTATAATCAACATTTATTTAAGAGTAAATAACTGCTTTCATTCAAAA
>NW_023458560.1:32779582-32800029 GCF_013731165.1 Rhagoletis pomonella
TTTTTTTTCGTTTTGGTTTTTTCACCAACCCCATCAACATCCGTATTTTTTCCAACTTTCGTTCTAATTAAAAATCAATTTAAAACCATTTTCCCATTGCGGTTTTTTGTTGATCAAATGCGCTTTTGTTCAGAAAGTTCCGTACAATCCGCAAATGTATGCATGCAGCTTTGCGCGCGATGTCGATATCATTTTGGTGAGTGATGTTCATCACATATACATATGTATGTACATACGCAAATACATATTTGTCTATATGGCACAAAATAAATTAAAAGACCTTAATCAATCTGGCAGCGCAATTCGTTTATAAATATGTCACATGCAGGGTTCGGATTTGCCTCATTTTGGCCACTCGCTCGCTCGTTAGTTTGCTCTGAGTTAGCGTAACTCACGAGGAACACGCGAGGCTGTTTGCAAATGAGCACTCGTTAGGTACGAGCGCACGCGACGAGTAGCCAGCGAGCGAGTAAGCAAACGAGGGCGGCGCAAGAGTAGAGCGGCAAGCAAACGAGGGCCTCATTAGGTCTGCCCTCGCGAGAGGGGCGTTGCGAGCGAGGCACTCATTTGCAGCAGCAGACGAGCGAGGCGAGTAAATGAGCGAGGCAAATGAGGCAAGCAGATTAGACAGGCAAACGGGTTGTTTGGTCAGCAAAAATGTATGGGATAAAAATTGCATCAACTAAGAATTTAGAGCAAACGATTGTATGCACACATGTAGATATGTATATACATACATATATACACATATGTATGTATTTATTTATGTATATATTTTCATGCACAGAAGAATAGATGCGTGCTATTTTTGCCAGTTTTATCTACTAGGTAGGCTCATATGTGCATACATATATATTACTATGTACTTATACGCACGTATTATTCGCAAATAACAATTTGCAAAATGGTAAAATTTGCCGTATAAACGCTGAGTTAACTTTTTATTTGCAAATAACTAAATCACGCAAATAAGTATTGATTAGTGCTACTATTTGCAAATAAGCGCAAGACGCCGCCATTCTTAGGTTTATTTTCTTTTTCGATTGTCATCTTATTGCCTTTTTATAATCAAGACGTTGCCATTTTTAAATTTATTTTCTTTTTCGATTGTCATATTATTGCCTTTTTATAATCAGGCAATATTAAAAAAGAATTTTTCACCATCGAATAAACAGTGAGTTAGGTATTTGCAAATTATTTTTATTTGCAAATAGCTTACGTATAAACGTAGTATATGTAGGTATAGTTTTTTTAATTTTCAATAGCTTATAAAATTTCAACTTAAACACTTAGGTCTCTTTTTATGTGGTTCTTTTTTATGCGGATTTGAATTTATGAGGTTTTTCAAACATTTTTTTCGCTGTATCGATTTTGCTTCTTTGAGAGTTTTTATTACTTTTTTGCAATCAATTTTCTTACATAATTCATGTATTTTTTATGATATTTTTTGTTTCGGTTAAAATACAGAAGTGAACAAATAAATTGTTTTTTTTTTTTTTTAAAGTATCTGAATTTATGCGGGTTGTGAAAATGCTGGAACGCATCTCCTGTTCTTGTATGAAATTAAAGAACTTTTTTATGCGGCTTTCTGAAGAACGCATCTACCGCATAAAAAAGACCTAAGTGTACATGAGAGACAGACCATACAAGTCCAAGCAAGTTTCATACTTTGTAAAAAGATTTGAAAATTTCAACAAGGTTTTAAACTTTTTAATCACATTTATATGTAGAGCAATGCTTGGTGTGTAGTTTTATAGCATAAATATATCATTCTCACTCGAAAAATATCATAATTGTGTTTTTTTAATAATTTTGGAAACATTTCAAGTAGAATGTTCATATTTTTCCATTTTGGTGCCTATGTCTGCATACATACTAGGTAGCATCCATGGGCGGAGGGTAGGGAAAATCCGGGAAACGCAAACGAGCGAGCATATAAAGCGGGTAAACCAAACGGGGGCGATGTGAAGTAGGTAAAAGCTGAGTGGACAAAGGGGAAAAAAGGAGACATCAAAGGCAAACAATTTACTCAGGCAGGCAAACGAAGTAACGTAATGGTAAGTACATATATAAGAGAGTGTGGTTTGGGGTAACATTTATAAGTCTTTGCTAATAATTCGTCGACGAAACAAGTGTATATTTAAAAATGGAAAACCTAGTAAATTTTAACGCGGATACAAATATTTCAATCTGTTTACTGTGCAAAAAATCACTAAAAGGAAAAAGTGTTTATAATATTAAAAGGCATTATGCAACTATGCATAAAGGAGTTGCTGTCAGCGAGAATACAAATTCCCGCTCGAGTAGAGGGGCAAAAAAAGTCGCAGAAATAAACATCGACAAAAATGAATTTTTGAATGCATGTGTAGGGATGGTAACAGTGAAAAGTATCCCATTTCGTATCTTTGACGACGAAAAGTACTTTAAGAAACTCATACACCCTTACGAAAAAATGTTCGACCTTAAAATAAATTCTAAAAATATTGTGGACAAAATTGGGTTTGCGGCAGGACAAACAAAAAGTATTATAGCTGAAAATTTAAAAAAGAAGCTTATTTGCCTTAAAATGGATGTGGCGACAAGACAAAATCGCCACATATTAGGCATTAATGCGCAATACATCGATGGATATAAAATAATTATTCATACTTTGGGAATGGTGGAATTAAGAAGCAGACACACCGGAGAAAACTTAAAGCAAGAAATCCTTAATTGCTTGGACCAATTTAAAATCGAAATTCGCCAGATTTATTCCAGCACCACTGATAATGGAGCCAATGTAATAAAAACATCGAAGTTGCTTCAAATATCCCAAGGTCAAGTTCAGGTAAGACATGTTTAGAAGTCCTTAGAAATTTAGAGTTTAGGAATCATTAAAAAGATTTAATATACATATAATTAATACTGATAAAAAATTTTCTTCCCTCAGAACAATCCAAATGATGACTCCGATTCCAATGACGTAGATGATGATGGGTATGATGAAGTGCACAATACCCTCAAATCAACTATGGCTGTGGTTAGATGTGCAGCACACACCCTCCAGTTAGCAGCATACGATGTCATTAAAACAATGCAAACTAACATTGAAAGCTGTACAAAAGCCGTTAAATCTCTCAGATGCATTCTCCGCGGTACGAGCAACGTGCCGATATTGGATAATGCAACACGTTGGAACTCAACATATATGATGCTTAATTCCTTACTTAACGTAAAGAGCTATATTGAGGAAAATGACACAAATATGCCAGATGTTGACTGGGGCTTTGTCAACGCATTTTTACAGACATTCAAACCACTTGTGGATTGTACTACTAAATTGCAAGCAGAACAGTATGTTATTGGGGATTTTTATAGAGACTGGCTAACTTGCGAACTGGAACTACAGGAACTAATTTCAAGCCAATACGATTACGCTTCGACTTTACTAAGAACGGTAAAACAGAGGAAAGCCGTGCTTTTGCAAAATGAAGCATTTTTATCAGCGATTTATGTCGACCCTAGGTTCAATTTTTTACATTCGCCATATTTGAACCAAACTCAAAAATACAAAGCAGTGGTAAGTGCCCTAAAAACATGTATATTTAAGATTCATATTAATATTACTATGCCTATGTACATATGTATGTATATGCGAAGGACAATATTAGCTACATACTTTGCATTTTATTCATTATTTTCAGGAACACCTTCTTAATACATTCGAAGCTATTCAAGAATTAGCTGGAAATCCACCCAACAACGATGAAGCGGGTGAAATTGAAGCACCAACAACAAGCCAGAGCGGGCCTTTTTTCAGATTGAATAACCAACTTGACAGATTACTAAGCAGTAACGCAGCAGTCACATTACAAATAAATTTAAAGCAAAAATTAGAAAATCTTGCTTATACGCAAAGGGTCCCATTTGAAGCTGATATCCTTGAATATTGGAAAGCTCGTTCTATAAATGATAACGACATTGGACAGTTAGTACAAGTCGTACTCGCTGTTCCTTCAACACAAGTTTCAGTTGAAAGGGCATTTAGTGCTCTAGGCACAATTTTAACGAAATTGCGAACACGACTCTCGAAAGAAACTTTAAACAATTTATTAATAGTTAAATTAAATAATGATATTCTAGACAAAGTATCATATATAGACTAAACTGATAATATGTGCACATTTAAACAATTAAATAAATTAGAAACTAAGTAATTCGGCTAAGTAACTATGTTACATATGTATAAATGAGAATATAATATTTATAAAAATCATTTTTTGTCTTTTATTTCATAAATGAGTAGGACATTAACATTTTCGAATTAATAATCCTGGTTTAGTCCCCATACATATGTGTGTATGTAGTATAATACAAACTACTATTTGGGGTGTTAAACAGTATTTGATAATTAAGGCTGGTCCATATAGAACTTTCGCTTTGACTGTGTAGTTAGCGTTGGTTTGATAGAACGCAGCTTGGCAGATACTACTTTGGCCACTAAATTAACATATTAACGAAAGATAAATTAATACTTCATATCAATAATTGCATGAAAAATTATATTTCTTGCCCTCATTTGATTAAAAGGAAAAAACATTTCATATAATTTTATTTATTTGCAACAGCTGGCGACCGACGCAGCGATCTTTCTGCTTTGTGTTGGCCTTAGCGTTGCCAAATTTTGGTTATGTGGACGGCTGCTTTGAAATTCGACGCCAACGCAACGCCAAAGTTGTATGCGAACCGGCCTCTATTCTTTGTTTACGCAAATACATATCCATACATACATACATACATACATACATATGTACATACATATGTCCTTGAACAACAGGCCACAAATAAATTTTTTCTCCAAGGATTATATTTCATTCAGGTATACAGCATAACTGCTACAAGTAGCAAACTATTTTGGGGTGCTAACAAGTGCTTACTTGTTTTTTGTTTCTGCGGCACAAACGATTATCTATACTATCTTCGTTACTTACTTTTCTCTGTAAAGACAAAATACATGCATACATATGTACATACATACATAAATACATACATATATAAATATGCATGTTATGTATGTATATAACTCTAAAAAATATCTCATTCCATAATCTGTGCTTACGTATGTAATAAATTTTATTTGTTGTTTTAAAAGCTGCCCTAATATCGAGCCCTAACCGCCAAAATAACGTAAGCGACATTTTTTTCAAAATTTTCTTTTTGATGCAGAAATATTCCTAGAGCATCTAGGTACATTTCTGCATCAAAAATAAAATTTTGAAAAAAATGTCGCTTACGTTATTTTGGCGGTTAGGGCTCGATATAATATTCACATATTTATATGCATATGTACATCAACTAAGAATTTAGAGCAAACGATTGTATGCACACATGTAGATATGTATATACATCCATATATACACATACATATGTATGTATTTATTTATGTGTATATTTTCATGCACAGAAGAATAGATTCGTGCTATTTGGACCAGTTTTATCTACTAGGTAGGCACATATGTGCATACATATCTATGTAGGTATAATGTTTTTAATGTTCAATAATTTCTTATAAAATTTCAACTTATACACTTAGGTCTCTTTTTATGCGGTTCTTTTTTATGCGGATTTGAATTTATGCGAGTTTTCAAACACTTTTCGCTGTAGCGATTTTGCTTTTTTGAGAGCTTTTATTACTTTTTTTCAATTAGCAAGGGGCAATGCTTCTGATAAATAATTTGTTGTTGTATTCTTACATACAAGTAATTACTAAGTAATTTGACTAAGTAACTATGTTACATATGTATAAATGAGAACATAATATTTATAAAAATCATTATTTTGTCTTTCATTTCATAAATAAGTAGGACATCAGCATTTTCAAATGAATATTCCTGGTTTAGCCCCATACATATATATGTATGTAGGATAATACAAACTACTATTTGATAATTAAGGCTGGTCCACATAGAACTTTCGCGTTGACTTTGTAGTTGGCGTTGGTTTGACAGAACGCACGTTAAAAGTATGCGTTCTACAATGAAGCTTGGCAGAGACTACTTTGGCCACTAAATTAACATATTAACGAGAAATAAATTAATATTTCATATCAATAATAGCATGAAAAATATATTTCTTGCCTTCATTTGATTAAAAGGAAAAAACATTTCATTTAATTTTATTTATTTGCAACAGCTGGCGACCGACGCAGCGATCTTTCTGCTTTGTGTTGGCCTTAGCGTTGCCAAATTTTGGATATGTGGACGGCTGCTTTGAAATTCGACGCCAACGCAACGCCAAAGTTGTATGCGAACCGGTCTCTATTCTTTGTTTACGCAAATTTTCCCATGTCTACATATCCATATATACATGCATACATATGTACACATGTCCTTGAACAACAGGCCACAAATAAATTTTTTCACCAAGGACTATATGTCATTCAGGTATACAGCATAACTGCTACAAGTAGAAAACTATTTTGGGGGTGTTAGCAAGTGCTTACTTGTTTTTTGTTTCTGCGGCACAAACGATTATAATATCTTCGTTACTTACTTTTCTCTGTAAAGACAAAATACATGCATATGTACATACATATATAAATGCATATATACATAAATACGTACATACAAACATATATAAATATGCATGTTATGTGTGTACACATGTATGAATATAACTCTAAAAAATAATTCATTCCATAATCTATGCTTATGTATGTAATCAATTTTATTTGTTGTTTTAAATGCTGCACTAATATAATACTTCACATATATATATGCATATGTACATGCAATTATTAACATACTTTCGTACATAATCTATTGACATACATTCCCACATTTTTATGCACAAAAATGCATGTGTTGTATAGTACACTCGGAGCGCTCGCTCGTCGCTCACTCGCCTTTCCAGCAGAGTGAGTATGCAGACAGCTACTCGCCTCGCACTGCGAGCGAGGCAACACCCAACAGCCTCGCTCATTTAATAGGAGCGCGAGGAAACAAGCAGCGCTCGCTCGTTTGGCGAGCGAGCCAAACTTCTCGTGCCTCGCCTCATTGCTGCTACGAGTACGAGCTGCGAGTGCCTCGTTGTCTGCGAGGCATTGAGTAGGAGTTTGCTCACTCGCTCGCTCGAACTCCGAGTTTTTGCCCACCCTGGTCACATGCATAAAAAGCTTTCACGTAATTTTTTCAACAAAACTGGAACAAACAAATATACATACATGGATAGGGTTCCATTGATAATTTATTGCAGCATACGCTTTTTGAAGGTCGCCGCCAAATGTGATTAATACTCAAATTTATTCAGATAAATTACTATTTCATTTGTCTCGCAAAATAATAACCAACAATTACCCATTAATCATTTTGTGGTTGCGCATTTAATTAAATTATTTACATGAACAATTTCTGGTATTTATCATTTAATGATATCTGCTTATGCGTATCACTGATTTGATATGCCTTTTTATAATATTATGTTTTTTTAACTGCGTAATGCCTTATTCAATTAGCTTGTTTTGTGATAGGCTCGTACAAGTTTTTCCTATAATGTTTTAGTGTTTTCCTTTATCTGAGTTAATTAAGTGTAATTTTAAAAGCTTTTATAAAGTTAAAGTAAATATTAAGTACTTGTATGGCTTTGTATTTCAAACTATTTTACAAGGTCCTACTTTGAAAAATTAATGTTTTTAAGATTAATTTGGGATTGCTGACCATGACAATATTGTATCTAATTTTTTCGAAATACATATAAGCGAAACAGTTAATTTTTACCAAACCATCTATACATACATATAAGAAAATTGTAACAGACCGGTGTCTGCACATGATATATATCAAAGAAAAATTAATATGGGGGTTTTTATTAGAGCAACAGAAGCCAACTCAACAATTTTTATAATTTTTTTTCTGCCTGTCTGTCTGCCTGTCTACCTATCTGTCTGTATGTTTGTACGCGCATCACTCAAAAACTGATCCACGGAATCGAATGCAGCTTTTACCCGATGCATTGCTAAAGGTCCTACCTAAAATATAGGAGTTGAGTTGAGTAGTTGATAAGATAAGTAAATTGAAAAGATAAAGTAAATATTGCAATATAGCTGTCAAAATAAGCCTTCTTAGGCTTACAGTCGAAACTATTTTTGTAGAAGGTTGCCACCTGTTTGAAATTTTTAATTTAATGTAATTGATAAGATAAATTAAATATTGTAATATAAGTATCAAACTAAAGTGGTTTAGGAAAGCTTACTGGCAAAAATATATTTGAGGAAGGTTGCCACCGTTTGGAAAAATTTAACACAATTATTATTTATAAAATAAATGAAATATTACAATACCGGTATCAAACTAAAGAGGTTTCAAAAATTTTATTCAGTTAAAGTGGTAAGATAAGGTAAATACTGAATAAATACACCTTTGAAGAAAGTGCATGATATGTAGTATCGTGTAATAAGAGTATAACGTAAATTTCCAAAATTAAACAGCTGCGAAAATATACTAACTATTTAATGAAAATAAAGTATGTTTCATGAATCGAAAATTTGTTTGAAAATCTCGCTTAATAAAGCTCTTCAAACCTATTTTAGTTCTTTATGAATGAAGCAATGAAGAGTTTTGGGAGGCGCAGTGAACCACGCCGGGTATTTGCTAGTATTCAATAAAAAGATGAAAAGATTTTCTATCCAGGTTCGTAAGTTATGATAAGCTTGGGATTACGGAGCGTAATTTGTAACATTAAAAATTACCGTATTTTTAAAAGATTGTAAAGCGGATAAACAGCTTGATTCATTACCCATTCAAAGATACTTAAGTTTTGTTAGCGAAGCAAGAAATAGTGAACTAAGGAATTTAGTTGACACAAATTGACTGTTTTATCGATGCTTGCCACGTCCATAAATTTTAAGAAAAAACTTCTTAATTTCCAATCTGTCAATTTAAGTATGAAATTATGGTTCCGGAGATGATAGAAATTACCCAGGGTTACCCTCATTTCATTTTTATAGAAATATTTTTGGAGTCTTTCAGGAAGTCCTAAAGTTCTAGAGTCCGAATGAACTGGTTTAAGAGTACTATAAAAATATTTTAACATTTAATTACTCACTAGTAAGATGCATTAAGCTCCGTATAATACCAAAAAATGTCGCGACAATGAAACTGGGTGTTTAATTTTTTGATTGCTGCAAAATGTAAAAAAAAATAATTGATAAAGTCGAAATCTGGATAAATCCCGAAAAACCCCGGGATACAAATTTTTCGCATAAGGAAATCCCGGGATTGTTAAAATGCTTCGAGATTGAATGTGCTATCACACATATATATGTACATAATTATATTTCACCTAACTGAAATGTTTATGCACACCATGTACTCGTTTTTTAGAAATATTTTAGTTGTATTTAATGTCCATTATTTTTAATTTAAAATACAGCTCATTCTTTGAGGTTATCAAGTTTCAAACTTAAAAAAAAATCCTAAAAATCTTAAAATTTTGTTATAATAAAAAGCAAGTTTGAATTAGCTAAAGATCTCTCTTGCTTTTTGACAATTTTTTTAAAGTTAAACTCAATTAATTAAGAAGTTAAATAAAACATTACAATAATGAAAGGGGTTCCAAATGGATTTATTTCGAAAATATGTTTAAAGCTGTTGCCACTTTAAAGAAAAAGTTAAACTGATTAATTTTTAAGTTAAATTAAATATTTTGATATTGGTGGAAAACGTGAGGCTTAGGACAGTATAATTTCAAAAATATTTTTAAATGGGCTGCCACCTTTTTGGAAATTCAAAATCAATTTTATTAAAATAAATAAAACAAAATATTTTAATACGGGTATCAAACGAGAGAGGTTTAAGGAAGCTGTATCTATTTTGAAAACATTTTTGACGAGGATTGCCACCAGCTTACGAAACTATAATCAATTAGACTGACAAGTTAAGTGGAATCCTACTAATGTTACAAATGGGAAGATTTGTGAGTGAGTGTGTGAGTATGTTTGGTGCTAATACTTTGGACAAAATTTAGCACAGAGATAGCATATAACCTCAAAAAGTTAAATTCCATATGTTTAATTAAATTTATTGGTTCAATAAAATTTTAACTGATGCCAAATGAACGAGACTAAAAAATATTTCTATACGAAAATATTTTTAAAAGGGTTGCTACCTATTTAAAAATTAAAATTCAAATTTATTAAATTGTTAAATGATGTAATAAAATATGGATGGCAAACGAATAATATCTAAGAAAGTTTTGTTTTGATGATATTTTGAAAAGGGATGCCACCTGTAATTTTTTCAAAACTTCTTTAAAGTATTATAATGTGGCTGTTAGTCGAAATTGGGATGAGTAAGCTTTGTTTCGAAAATATGTTTTAAGTGTGTAGCCAGCTATTTAAAAACAAGTTTAAATTAAATCAATGAATTAATTGAGACACTACAAAATGATTTTAAGTTAAACAAAGTTGTTTAAAAGACTTTATTTCGTAAATATTTTTTAAATGGGTTGCCACCTGTTTAAAATTCGAATTAAATTTCATTAGTTACTTTATGAAATGTATGGATACCAAACGAAACATGTTCAGAAAAGCTTAATTTCGAAATTATTTTGAAGAGGATTGCCACCTAATAAATCTTAAGTATACTTAAATGAAATATTATTATGTGGCTGTCAAACGAAAGATTTTTAACAAAGCTTTATTACGTAAACATTTTTAAAGAGTGTGTCTCCTTTAATTCAAAACAACATTTGAAAAATGGAATATCTTTCCATTTTAAAGCTAAGATTTGTTCATCATTTCCTTATTTGAATACTTCAAAAGAAATGCTTAAGTTAAATGAAATGATAGAAACAAAAAGTGTTTGTGTAAGCTTTAATTCAGACAAACATTTTAAAATAATTGCCATTGTACAATTTATGCTTACATTAAAGCCCGATAAACAAATTCAGAGATTTAACTCCAAGGCTGCGGATAAAATTTAAAGCTATTAATTTTAAAATATTTTTTTTAAACATGTCTTTAAATATTATTAAACCGCCATTAAATTATTTCCAAAATTTTTCCATTATCACAGAAATTGCTATTAGAACGTACAAACCAAAATTTTAGTTAAATATAAAATTGTATAAGCAAGTAATAGACACATAAAAAATACATACGCCGAGAACTAAGTTAGTTGCATACGTTTGGGTTTACTATATTACAATGAAAAAGTTACCCTTTTTTTAGATTTATTTCTGCCGCACATACAATTTTTAATTGTTAAAATATTCATGCACTAAAGTTGCTCACAGCGATAAAATTAATTAATTTAGCATTTTTTTGTGTGTTTTCATTTTGACAAACTATAGCAAATCCGCCAATTTCAGTTTGCAGCATTGGACACTCATACGCCATGTGGTGCTGCGCGAAAGCGTCATTGAATATGCATAAACTTTATTTATATAGCTACCCAGCAATGAAGAGACAATCTGCCAAAAAGAAACAATAAATTCTACTTTACTAACTAGTAAAAAACCGGATACAAAGGCTAGTCAGTTACTTCGTTTTTTTTACTATGCTGATGCAAAGATTCGCGAGTTATAGAGGAAGCATCTATAGCCGGAAACTTTAAGGAAAAGTTACCCCTAAGGGATCATCACAAATGTATTCGAATATTTTTATTTAACTTAATAGACACGATGACCGCTAAACGTCAAGAGGTTTTGAGGCAGCAGTATTCGTCATATAAAAGCCATGCATCCATGTTGAATGGTCGCAATATCAAGCAAGGAGTTTTGTTGTCGCAATGGCCGAGTGAGCGGAGCACTGGCATGCCATTCGATAGATCCGGGGTAGCGGAATTTTCTTTATAACTATTTTTATTTAATTTACTTCGAATTTTTTGATTTTATTTTTTGAAAAAAAAGTAAAATTAAGTATTGCTAATTTTATTTACTTATTTAGATTTTATTTGATTAAAGTTTCTTTTAATTTTTAGATATTATTTTTTAAAACGAAATATACTTTTTAAATTTCAAATCATATTTAGAAACTTATTTTTTTCATTTTTAATATAATTTTCGTTTAGTCTTTTAATTTTATGTTTTAAAAAGAAACAAAACTTTTTAATGTCGTTAAATTTTTAGAAATTTATTTTTTAAATTTTTTATTTTCTCGTTTTTCTTTTTTTAATCTAATTTAATTAAGATTAATCTAATTTTTGGATTTTAATCTTTAAAAATATATATATATATATATATATATATATATATATATTTTCTTATTTCATTTAATGTTTAGGAACTTATTTTATTTATATCTTTCGTTAATTACATTTTTGTCTCCATTTTAAATTAAATCTTATTCTTTTTCAATTAAGTTTTCATTAAGATTCTAGCTTTTGTAGATTTAAGAAGAAAAATATTTCTTTTTGGAATTTATTAACTTTTTTTTTATTTATTTTCCTTAATTAATGTGTTTTCTTTTTTACATACTTAATACTTTTTTAAATTTTAAAATTATATGGTTTAAAAAAAACCAAGTTTTATTTTATTTTATCATTTAATTTTTAGAAAGTTATTTTATTTACATTTTTTCTGTTTCTACTTAATTTTCTACTAATTTTTCATTTTTATTGTTTTAAATAGAAAAGAATATCGTCTCCTCAATTCATAAAGGTGCTAACCAACAAATTTTTGATAACCGAGCGCACTTGTGCACAAGGGTATATTAATTTTGTTCACATAACGGTTGTTTGTAACAGCCAAAACGAATCGAGATAGATATAGACAAATGTATACATAAATGATCAGGATGAAAAAAGAAATTGATTAAGCCGTGTCTGTCTGTCCGTCCGTCTGTCCATCTGTCCGTCCGTCCGTGTACACGATAACTCGAGCAAAATTGAGATATCTCAACGAAATTTGGTATGTAGGTTTCCCTTAATCCAAGGTAGGTTGGTATTAAAAATGGGCGAAATCGGACTGTAACCACGACCACTTCCCATATAACGGTAATTTCCAGAAATACGAAAACTGCGATATTTTAGTAACTACTGACATACTTCACTCAAAATTGATATTTACAATAATTTTTAGACGAAAAATAAGAATATTATACATTTTTGGAAAATGGGCGTATCCACGCCCACTTATGGTTACATGTATATATCTTAGGAACCGCTTTACCAATTTCTTTCAAACTTTGCACAGTTGTTGGCCTTCGTACAACATAGCAAATCGCGGAAAATTTTTAAAATCGCTCAATAACCACGCCTACTTCCCATATAACGGTAATTTTCAGAAATACGAAAACTGCGATATTTTAGTAACTACTGGAGATTCTTCTTCTTCTTCTTATTTGGCGCTGTAACCGCCTAAGCGATTTTGGCCGAGTCCAAAACAGCACGCCAGTCATTTCTCTTCTGTGCTAACTGACGCCAATTGAAAATGCCAAGTGAAGCCAAGTCCTTCTCCACCTGGTCTTTCCAACGCAGAGGAGGCCTTCCTCTTCCTCTGTTACCAGCATCGCGGCCCGCGTTGAATATTTACTGGAGATTATTCACTCAAAATTAATATTTATAATAAGTTTTAGACGAAAAATAAGAATATTATAAATTTTTGGAAAATGGGCACTTATGGTTACATGTTTATAGCTTGGTAACCGCTGCACCAATTTCTTCCAAACTTGGCACAGTTGTAGGCTTTCGCACAACATACCAAATGGCCGAAAATTTTTTAAGTCGCTCAATAACCACGCCTACTTCCCATATAACGGTAATTTTCAGAAATACGAAAACTGCGGTATTTTAGTAACTACTGGAGATTATTCACTCAAAATTGATATTTACAATAATTTTTAGACGAAAAATAATAATATTATAAATTTTTGGAAAATGGGCGTAGCCACGCCCACTTATGGTTACATGTGTATATCTTGGTAACCGCTGCACCAATTTCTTCCAAACTTGGCACAGTTGTTGGCCTTGGCACAGCATAAAAAATCGCCGAAACTTTTTAAAATCGGACAATAACCACGCCCACATCCCATATAACGGTAATTTAGAGAAATACAAAATCTTCGATAAATCAGTAAATATTGAAGCTAATTTATTCAAAATGGATATTTGCAACAATTCTTTACCAAGAAATACGATTATGGTAAAACTTTGGAAAATGGGCGTGGCACCGCCCACTTATGATCTCATATATGTATATCGGTAACCGTTCTACCAATTTGTACCAAACTCGGTGTGGTTATTGTGCTTGCCACATATAAGCGAAACGTTGAAAATTATTGAAATCGGACTAAAATAACGGCCGCTTCTCATATAACGGTAAATTTCAGAAATGCTTGAAACTTCAATATTTCGAAATTGAAGGACGCTAATTTACTCAAAATTGATACACCCCGGCTTACCATCAAGCGGAAGGTTTCGGAACGGTGAAAAACATATATTTAATACTTGCGCCGGGTATTTAATGTTCGGCTTCGCCCGAACTTAGACTTTCTTACTTGTTATTTTACAGAAGAAGCAACAAGCATTATAACAAGTAATTTTTAAGCAAAAAGCAAAACCGACTTCAATCCTCATATAAAAATTTAAGATTATCGTTATTCTCTTTATGATCCAATGACCGGATTTAAAACAAATGAGAATGGGACCACCTGTGAGGTAACACTTTTAAAAAAATAATTATAGAAATCGGTTAACGTGGCCCAAAGTTATGAGGTATCATACATAAAAAAAAAAATATTCCTGCGAATTGATAACCTTCCTCGTTTTTGTGAAGTCGGTTAAAAAGAGTACCAAAAATAGTTAGGGCTTTTTAAAAAGTGGCATGTAACTTCGCTGTTTTTGCCACTAACACTTAAAAATTTTTATTAAAGGTGTTTTTTATTTAATACATCCTACCAAAATTCGTGAAAAACGCAGTTTCGAAAAAGAAAAAAGTATTGGTTAGGGCCTTTGTGAATCAAGGTAACGGTATGCATTTATTATTGCTAAGGACAAACAGAATGACTCTAAGACCTCTCGTTAGCGAACCCTAACGGCCGTGTTTGACGGCGTTGACGAATTAGGGAAAAACTCGGCAGTATTGTCTCAGATATAATATTATCGCATTTCTTTCGTGTGGTGTGACTGGTAGGTCCGCAGCCTAAGCCTACAAGCTGCTAGTGCATTGCTCACGAAAAGATCTAAGCCCACTCTGGATTGGATTACACTTGAAGAGCAGTGCTTGAATCGTCTAGATAGCTCAAATATTAAATTTCTTACATATGTTGTTGGGACAAGGATCATTTTTTGTTGAGCAATAGTTTCTGCTCAGACGTGGGGTTTTAGGTCGTAAGTTAGGCTTTTCTAGTTTGGTGGGCAAAAACATTTAAGTTATGAAAGTTGTAACGTAGCAATTCACTACGAAACAATAGTACACAGCACGTTGAAGTACATACGCACCCCACCGTACATACATATCCCACTATACATACATACAGACACCGCTGTACACACATAACAACGCATATACATACCTTCCGATACATATCGACAACGTACAAACGAAGCATACACACTCCACTGCACATATATATACCACCGTACATACGCGACAATGTACATATGTACTCTTCGGCACACTCATACAGCATCAGGCAAAACACTGCTAGCAGCATACCAACCACTTCGTTCGCCAGCTACCATCGGGACAGCGCACACGACGAATTCTCAAACGAAATACACAGCAACGGGTATAAAAAGCTGAACAAGTGCGCAGTCGAGTCAGTCTCGCTAGGTAAGCGTTGGGCTTGACTAGTCGGTTGGCGCCTAGTGGTGTGTCCTCGGACGCACTAAATCGTCTCTGACTAGTCAACCCAAACATTGCTTGACCAGCCGGTTGGCGCCTAGTGGTGTGCCTTCGGACGCACTAAATCGTCTCCGGCTGGTTAATCCAAGCACGGCTCGACCAATCGGTTGGCGCCTAGTGGTGCGTTTTCGGACGCACTAAATCGTCTCCGGTTGGCCGAGCCACGGCTACCGCCGCCCCCATTCCAGCCCCTACTCATGTAGTGTGCAATTATGGGAGCGGCGGTGCCTGACCAGTCTCGCTAGTCTTGCTAGGTCGCTCCGCTCCATCGGTTGCTACCGCATCCCGCTAGACAACCTCCTCCCAACCCTACCTGAAGTGTTACGCGGGAAGGCTCTACAATGGTTCCGCGTACGAAAACCACAGCTACATTCGTGGGCAGCGTTTCGTGCAGAAATAGAGCGGTTCTTCCTCCCACGGCGACACATGAGTCAGCTCGAAGAAGCCATCCGGCAGCGACGCCAACAAAGCCGAGAGAAGGCCAAGGATTACATCTTGGCATTACAAACTCTTATACGCCAACACCCGACCATGTGTGGAGAGGATCACTTGGAACGCATCTACGATGGTCTACGTGTGGAGTATCGTCTCTTCGTCAAGCGAGGGGAGTTTAAAACGATCGAGGAGCTGATGGATCTCACCGACGAATTTGAGCTTCTGAAGGGCGAAGAGGCCAGAAACAGTCGACAAGCAGCACACAGCCTAGCTCCCCTAGAAGAAAGGTACAGCAGAGAGGAATCCTGCTGGCGTTGCAAAGGACGCGGTCACCTCCGCTTCCGATGCCGAAGGACAAAAAGGCTGTTCTGCTCTAGATGCGGCCGAGATAACGTCCTCTCCCGGGATTATCCGTGCAACACTGCCACCGCTAAGCCGCCCCGCAAAATACGCAGCACGGGAACAGCTCCGATCGCCGCTGTCCCTGTAGACACTAACACCCAACAAGGAGGAAAAGCAGATGGTCGCTACTACATCAATGTGAGCGTAGAAGGTATGAGCGTACGGGCACTATTGGACACCGGCGCAACGCTCACCTACATTGACGAGTCCATACGTCAACACATGGAAGAGAGGAAAATCCAGCATCGACCCAATCACCGAAACGTACAACTGGCCGATCAAACATGCGTCTCCAGCTTGTACACTTATCCAGTAAGGATAATGTACAACAAGCGAGCCACAACCACCCTGGCTTCGGCACTCCCAAATCTTGCCAAACGCATGATCCTGGGGATGGATTTCCTTAGCGACAGAGAGGCCATCCTTACCCTAGACGGGCAACCACTGCCCGCACCCACCCCGCGAACAACGGATGCACCCGCCCAGCTATACACATTAACCGAGAGAGAGCATCTGAACGGAGAACAGAATAAGCAGCTGGCCGAATTCCTGGCACACCACCAGCAGACCTTCAGTGGGATTAACGGACCAAGCACCGCCGCTGAGCATGTGATCACCCTTAAGCATAACCGGCCGCTGAAACAGCGTTACTACCCCCGCAATCCAGCCATGCAACAGGTGATCAATGCTGAAGTCGATGAGTTACTGGCAGCTAAGAGGATCGAACCATCAAAGAGCGCGTACAGCTCGCCGATTGTCCTGGTTCGTAAGAAGCAAGGAAGTTGGAGGATGTGCATAGACTACCGCCAGCTCAACGCCGCCAGCGAACAAGACGCACACCCGCTGCCCCAGATTGGAGCGATCCTCGACCAGCTCAGAGAAGCGAAGTACATATCCACGATTGATTTGAAGAATGGGTACTGGCAGATACCCCTAGCCAAAGGATCACGGCCGTACACCGCCTTCACCGTCCCAGGAAGAGGGCTGTTCCAGTGGAGAGTCATGCCGTTCGGGTTACACTCCGCGCCAGCGACATTCCAGCGCGCTCTCGACGCGATCCTCGGCCCCGAGCTACAGCCGAAAGTATTCGCGTATCTAGACGACATAATCATCCTGGGGACACCTTCGAGGAACATATGAGCAATCTACGCGAAGTGTTCGAGCGACTCCAAAGGAAGAGGATGCAGGTGAACTTCGACAAATGTAGGTTTGTGCAACAGAGGCTCCACTACCTCGGCCACATTGTTAGTTCAGAGGGGATACACACTGATCCTGCAAAAATATCTGCCGTACGAGAGATGCCAGCGCCTCAGAATATCCGAGAGCTTCGTCGATTCCTCGGTCTTGCATCATGGTACCGTCGCTTCGTCGCCGATTTCTCCACAGTTGCGGCACCACTCAACCAATTACTGAAGAAAGGCCAGACTTGGGTATGGGACGCACCGCAAGCAAACGCGTTCCTGGCATTAAAACAAAAGCTGACGACCGCGCCAGTACTCTGCTGCCCCGACTTCAACCGCCCCTTCTTCCTCCAGACCGACGCCAGCGGAGAAGGACTCGGAGTGGTCCTGTTTCAACGCCACTCCGACCACGAGAGAGTCGTAGCGTATGCCAGCCGAAGCCTGAACGACCTGGAGAAGCGTTATTCAGCCACCGAACAAGAGTGCCTCGCCGTGCTGTGGGGAATCCGCAAGATGAGACCGTACCTGGAAGGATACCACTTCACGGTAATTACCGACCATCACTCATTGAAGTGGCTACACTCACTGCAGAACCCATCCGGACGACTGGCGAGATGGGCGCTCGAACTCCAACAGTACAATTTTGACATCGAATATCGAAAGGGAGCGCTGAACGTAGTAGCAGACGCACTCTCACGATGTCCCCTGGCAACAACCGATGATGGAACAGACACACTCTACACCGTGGAAATCAGCACCAGCGATTGGTACGAAAGAAAACTAAAGACAGTACAGCAACAGCCTAGCCGCCACCCGGACTACCAAATCATCGACAATAGATTGTTCCGCCACATCGCGCCGCGCAACAAGCTCTCCCGTGCGCCTCAATGGAAGCTCTGCATCCCCACCAGTCGCAGACCAGATATCCTGCAAGAGGTAGATGACGCCGCGGCAGCCGGACACCTAGGCGTCAAGAAAACTCTCAAACGAGCACAGCAGAACTACTACTGGCCTGGGATGTACCGTGACGTACTCAAGCACGTACGAAGGTGCCTGTCCTGCGCCGAGTACAAGGTGGAACAAAGACGACCAGCAGGATTAATGGCCACCATGCAGTGCTCGCAACCATGGGAAATCGTCACGGCCGACTTCGTAGGACCACTTCCACGCTCCAAACAAGGAAACACGTGCCTCCTCGTCCTGGTCGACAAATTTTCTAAATGGGTTGAGTTAGTTCCCGTTCGCCAAGCCACCACCGCCAACGTCATCAAGGCACTCCGGGAGAGAATCATTTACCGGTTTGGCTGCCCAGCCATCTTTCTCAGCGACAACGGAAAGCAGTTTGTGGGTAAAGCCCTAGCGGAATTTCTCAGCGAGCACCGCATAGAGCACAAATTCACCGCAGCCTACGCTCCTCATGAAAACCCGACCGAACGAACCAATCGGGTAGTTAAAACCATGATAGCACAACGTTCAAGGACAGATCATCGTACCTGGGATCAGGAGCTTTCCCAGATCGCCTTTGCCATCAATACGGCCCAGCACGAATCAACGCGAGCATCCGCCGCGGAGATCAACTTCGGACGCAATCCAGCGGCGCCACGGCAGATGCGCACCGAAGGGGAAGTACCCGAGGAACATCCCATGGCATCCCCAGCCATCACCGAGCTATGGGCAGAGATAAAGGGGCACCTCGCCGCGGCGGCCAAACAGCAAAAACGGTACTACGACCTACGCAGACGGCCGTGGAAACCTAGAGTAGGAGAGAAGGTGATGAAGCGAGATCACCCCCTCTCCTCGCTCGCGCCGAAATTCTCAGGCCCATATACGATCACCAAATACATCTCCTCCAACACGGTGACACTCGTAAACCCCGAGCGGCCCGACAAACAACCAACGCACGCGCACCTGCAGGACCTGAAGCCGTTCAACGCATAACAACAGAAACCCGTTCTCTATCTTATCATTTCAGATTACCCCGCCAGTCACGTCAGATACACCGAAGTGATGAGTCGCAGAAATCGCCACCCAGCTCCGCCGGATGAACCACAACGCGTCCAACCATGGCGTCCGCCGTTCGAAAGCGTACCCTGGCCACCCAACAAAGCCAGGATTCAGCGGGTCCAAATCTTTCGAGGGCCACCACTCCTGGCGGCAGCCGCCGCACCGGGCGAACCGCTTGGCGCAATCGTGGAAGCGCCCGCCAACAACGAGCGATCACCCAGCCCCGCCAGGCCACGAGCACCCGAATGCGAACCCAGCATCGTAGGCACGGAAACAGGCGGACCGCCAAACAATGGGGACACCGCCGAAAATAGCTGCACCCCCGGCGAAGAAGTTAACCCCCCGGACGCGCGTGACCACGCGCTAGCACTGCTCGACGAGGAAATAAAAGACTTCGTCAATAACTTCCGACTGAAACGGCCAAAAGTCACAAATAGAACGCGGTGGATGGTCAAATATAAAAACCGAACTGGCCTAGTGTCACGCCACGGCCCTGATCGCGCCAGCGTAAGGTATCGCGGACTGCGGTACAACGTAACATTCTGCGACTGAGCAACAACCTCCAGAATAAACTGTACATTCCGTAGAAGTCATGATTTTGTT
>NW_023458560.1:32800129-32804232 GCF_013731165.1 Rhagoletis pomonella
ACACCAGGTCCCGTCTTATTCGCAAAACCCTTGTAGACCAGTGTTTTCTTTGTTCGTTTGTTTCTAGCATAGTCGTCGTAGCATAGAAAATGTGGGAAAATGACTAGCGAATGAGTGAGTTAACTAGCTAGCAGGCGAAGTAAATCCGTTGAAGCAATTTGCAGATTTAACGTTGTGAAACGTGTTGTTGGAACTAAATAAGCGGTGACGAGGAAATGAATGACAACAAAAGGTTAATAGCGGAGCACGCAAGCGGAAAAAACTATTATTGTAACAACAAGAGCAGCTGGTGCAAAAATTTAATGATCAGCAGCTGCATGGAAATTCGCAGAAAGGCAAACGTTGTAACGGCGAAAAATATTTTTTGAAAGTTAGGAATTTAGTTGCAAGCTATTCATTAGCGCTATGTAGATCAAACTATTTAGCATGAAAATATCGGCGAAAAATTTCTAAATCAAAATGCTCGAATCGAGTGTTAGTATGTAAAAGTCAGTTTTGCAACTCAGCTGAGCAGTGATGTGAAAAATATGCAACGTTATGGGCCGCTGGCTTCCACACTGCCGGCACTCAGCCTTGACCAGTGCAATAGTGGCATACTTTTATATTGAATTTCTAGTTTGATTTTTAACTTTTTATTTTCCTTTGATTCCATTTCCAAAAGTGCAATGAAAGTTTGTTATTACTATTGCAATATGCAATATACGAAAATTTATTAGTTTGTATTTTGCATATTGCTGCAAAAGCTGCATTTTAAAAAGTTATACATTACATGTCTGCAAATGTATGCCGATATACATATACATGTGTTGCTCGTATGGGAATTAGCCTAAAATTTTTAGTAAACCCTGCTGGGCAAACAATTAATCTTTTTAAGCTTTTAACGTTGCAAATATTTTCGAAGATATAAATCGGTTGTAGTTGCTTTAATATCAAAAGTGTACGTTGCTAAAATCCGCACTCTCGAGTTTTAAATCCAACAAATCCAGCATAAACTAAAGGCATAATGCATTTTGTAACCATAGCAGGCAGTCGATTTAAAATTCCGTAGCATATGAAAAGGCGCAAATGCAATTTTAATGTAATTGGCTGCTTGTATGCGCATACATTTGTACGTACGTATGTTTGTACATTAGGGTGGTCCAAAACGAGTAGAGTCCGAATTGTAATGCTCTCACCCCCTAGGATTGTTCTATATCGAAAAAAGTATACCCCTATTTTTTATTTTGAAATCAAAAAATAGGCATATATTTTTTTGGTATGGAACAATCCTAGGGGGTGAGAGCATAAAAATTCCGACTTTACTTATTCACATGCATTTTTGGACCACCCTAATGTTCGTACGACAGTTCTGCAGTAAATATTCATTTGCGTATCTAATACTTTTGCTTTGTAGTGCTCCCAATGGCAGAAACCATTTTAAATTTTTGTACGTATCTTTGCTGAAATTGGGCATTTTCTATGCACATATGTACAGGCATATGTATGTATGTATGTGTATATCTACTCAGTGCCTTAGTACTTCTAGAGCTTGCTAATTTGTAAATGCTTTGCGAATATCCTACCTATGTACATACGTATGAAAGTTAACATATGAAGACTCGAGTAGTGAATGCAAATTTGTTCTCCTATGCAACTAGCATTTAATATATAGTCGTTATGCATACATACGTACACTAGGCGACAAGTGAAGGTGTACACCTGGTTCTAAGATAATATTCACATTATTTTCATAAACAATTTTTAGCGTTAATTATTTTTGAGTTATGAATTATTAAGGTAAAAGTAGCGTTATACATTGAACTATAGAAAGCAGCAAGTAGTCTGGTTAAAAAATGCTACCAAAAGTGTTTGGAGCGCAGTCACCCATAATCTGGATATCTTAACAGAAAGTACATACTTAGATGAGTTCATCTCCTCACATTCCGGACAGCCACTCCGGCAAGACCTAATCAGGCCCTACTAGTAACTGGCAATCAAGCTGCCGGACGGACGGACTTACAACGACAGTGAATTAGAAAGTGCACATGCTCTAATATGTGCACATTATCCGGACTCATTCAATCACGACAGTCGGGTCTACGTAACCGGAACGACCCAGATATATATCTGGCCAAGGACTGCCACTCCAGCAACACTCCCTAAAATCTCTTTGGGGAATTTGTATGCTGTTACAACAATAACAACAACAACCAGACTGCGGAGAGAAATGATCGAACATTAGCAAGGAGTATTTTCTCGCGATGCCAGTCCCCTGGAATGGATGGAATTCTTCCGGTATTAATGCAACAAACACCAGATATAGTCACCTTCTTCTTCTTCTTCTTTATTGGCACTGTACCTGCCTAAGCGATTTTGGCCGAGTCGAAAACAGCGCCCCGGTATTTTTTTCTCTGTGCTATCTGACGCCCATTCAAAATGACAAGTGAAACCAAGTCTTTCTCCATCTATTCTTTCGAACGCAGTCGTCTGCGGAATTCGCCATCGCCATCGCCAACGCATAAAGGCCAGTAAATCTTTCGCAGAATCTTTCTCTCAAAAACTGCAAGAGCCACTTCATCAGACATAAACCAGCACAGGCACGATGAGTGACTTATAGAATGTGATTTTTGTATGACGAGAGAGGACTTTTTTTTCTCAATTCCCTACTCAGTCCAAAGTAGCACTTGTTGGCAAGAATTATTCTGCGTTGGATTTCCATGCTAACAATGTTATCGGTGTTAATGCTGCTTCACAAGTAAACAAAATTCTCTACCTTCTCGAAACTATAACTGTCAACAGTGACATGGATGCCAAGGCGCGAATGCGTTTCGTTTTCTCCTCGTTCACCACCAGACCCATTCGCTTTGCTTCTCTAGTTGTAGTAGTTGGCGCATATGGCGGGATTACCTTTCTTGTCGATTGGGCAGAGCACACTTAAATTCCAGTCATGGGGCATGCATTTATCTGACCACAATCCGGCGGTGGAACATCGACTTCATCGTCAACGACTGCGAGCTCGGGTTCATCTGCTCCACTACTTTCCGTGCTGCTGCCATTCAATACGGTGCAAAAGTGTTCCCTCCATAATTTAAGTATTTTCAGGACATCGGTCACTAGGTCGCCATAGTTGTGCTACAGGAGTTCTTCCTGGTATTAAACCTTCCGAAAGACACTCTTAAACTTTTGGTATAGAATTTTTGTGCATTTCTACTGCCAGCCAGCATGGTGGAAATTACTACATGGATGATTACCAAAGATCGTGATCACCACAGTTGGAACTGATATGAGGTAAATACGGCTAAATTAAAAAAAAATAAAAATCAGGTTAGTCCAGAAATTCAAACATTAGAGCGCTGTTCTTCCCAAATTGGCCACATAGTAGGTACGTACATATGTATGCAGATATATATGTGCATAAATACTCGAACTATATCCACTTAGTATATACAGCTACCTTTTATTCTGCAACATATTTGTGTAAATTAAAAAATGCGTGGTAAAGTAAGTAGAATTGTACACAGATTTGTTAATTCTGTCGTGATTTGTTGGAAAAATAATGCGTATGAAGTGACCACAAATATTTTTGTATGCCACAAACCAAAAATGTTGTACGGAAAAAAGGTTTGCAAATAGTAGTAAAATACGCAAAATGCAAGCACAGTAAGGGACATACATATATACTTATATAAGTATGTAAAGAGACTAAATATTTTAGCCTTATTTATGCTAGTTGTTGTTGCGGACAGTGTACCGGTATGATGTAGTATTTGGAAATGAATGCCTAAATATATTTTTGTCTTTTCGTTATTTACTAGAATGCGAGTAAATATGGGTTTGTGTAAAAAATACATACATACATATGTGCATGCGTTCTTCGGTGTGTGCGCATGCTTTCATTTTTGCGGCCATTTGCGAGTTATTTATATCAAACATTTACATAAAAATGCCATTTGCGGTATTTATGTGGTTGCTGTTTATCAAATATACGTGCATACGTGTTTTTTCAGATGTAGAAAAATAGTATGACTCAAACTTTAATTTCATTCAAGCCGCAGATTACGGTCGTTTTTTTTTTTATTTTGAATGAAAGCAGTTATTTACTCTTAAATAAATGTTGATTATAC
>NW_023458560.1:32804332-32812605 GCF_013731165.1 Rhagoletis pomonella
GTATAATCAACATTTATTTAAGAGTAAATAACTGCTTTCATTCAAAAAAAAAACGACCGTAATCTGCGGCTTGAATGATATTAAAGTTTGAGTCATACTATTTTTCTACATCTGAACAAACACGTATGCACGTACATATATTTGATAAACAGCAACCACATAAATACCGCAAATGGCATTTTTATGTAAATGTTTGATATAAATAACTCGCAAATGGCCGCAAAAATTAAAGCATGCGCACACACCGAAGAACGCATGCACATACATACGTACGCAGGCAAAGTAGGCAATGGAAATTTTTTAGTATCTTTTTTACACAAACCCATATTTACTCGCATTCTAAATTAAAGGCGGAAATTCATTTCAAAATATGTACTACATCATACCCGTACTCTGTCCGCAACAACAACTAGCATAAATAAGGCTAAAATATTTAGTCCCTTTACATACTTACATAAGTATATATGTATGTCCTTTACTGTGCTTGCATTTTGCGTATTTTACTACAATTTGCAAACCTTTTTTCCGTACAACATTTTTGGTTTGTGACATACAAAAATATTAGTGGTCACTTCATACGCATTATTTTTCCAACAAATCACGACAGAATTAACAAATCTGTGTACAATTCTACTTACTTTACCACGCATTTTTTAATTTACACAAATATGTTGCAGAATAAAAGGTAGCTGTATATACTAAGTGGGTATAGTTCGAGTATTTATGCACATATACATCTGCATACATATGTACGTACTTACTATGTGGCCAATTTGGGAAGAACAGCGCTCTAATGTTTGAATTTCTGGACTAACCTGATTTTTTTTTAGTTTAGCCGTATTTACCTGATAGCAGTTCCAACTGTGGTGATCACGATCTTTGGTAATCATCCATGTAGTAATTTCCACCATGCTGGCTGGCAGTAGAAATGCACAAAAATTCTATACCAAAAGTTTAAAAGTGTCTTTCGGAAGGTTCATTACCAGGAATAACTCCTGTAGCACAACTATGGCGACCTAGTGACCGATGTCCGGAAAATACTTAAATTATTGAGGGAACACTTTTGCACCGTATTGAATGGCAGCAGCACGGAAAGTAGTGGAGCAGACGAACCCGAGCTCGCAGTCGTTGACGTTGAAGTCGATGTTCCACCGCCGGATTATGGTCAAATAAATGCATGCCCGACGACTGGAATTTAAGTGTGCTCTGCCCAATCCACAAGAAAGGTAATCCCTCCATATGCGCCAACTACCGCGGGATCAGCCTTCTAAGCATAGGTTACAAGGTCTTATCGAGCGTATTGTGTGAAAGACTGAAGCCCACCACCAATGAACTTATTGGACCTTATCAGTGTGGCTTTAGACCTGACAAATACACCGTAGACCAAGTACTTATAACGCGCCAAATCTTGGAAAAGACTTGCGAGAAAAGTATCGACACACACCACCTATTTATCGGCTTCAAAGCTGTTTCCGACAGCATGGAAAGAAGTGGTCTTTATGCCGCGATGTCTGCGTTTGGTATACCCGCGAAACTAATACGGCTGTGTAAAATAACGTTGAGCAATACCACGAACTTCATCAGAATTGGGAAGAACATCTGCGAGCTTTTTGATACCAAACGGGGTTTTAGACAAGTAGACTCCCTTTCGTGTGGTTTCCTTAATCTGATATTGGAGAAGCTAAAAAGAGCTACAGAAATGAACCGCTCAGGAATCATTTTAACAAAAGCGTGAAATTGCTGGCGTACGCCGATGACAGCGACATCATGGTTAAAAATAAAAGCTACGTCTGTTCTGCCTTCCCGGTATTAGATAGAGAAGCAAAGAGAATGGGTCTGGTGGTGAACGAGGAGAAAACGAAACGCATTCGCGCCTTGGCATCCATGTCACTGTTGACAGTTATAGTTTCGAGAAGGTAGAGAATTTTGTTTACTTGTGAAGCAGCATTAACACCGATAATATTGTTAGCATGGAAATCCAACGCAGAAAAATTCTTGCCAACAAGTGCTACTTTGGACTGAGTAGGGAATTGAGAAAAAAAGTCCTCTCTCGTCATACAAAAATCACATTCTATAAGTCACTCATCGTGCCTGTGCTGGTTTATGTCTGATGAAGGGGCTCTTGCAGTTTTCGAGAGAAAGATTCTGCGAAAGATTTACTGGCCTTTATGCGTTGGCGATGGCGATGGCGAATTCCCCAGACGACTGCGTTCGAAAGAATAGATGGAGAAAGACTTGGTTTCACTTGTCATTTTGAATGGGCGTCAGATAGCACAGAGAAAAAAATACTGGAGCGCTGTTTTCGACTCGGCCAAAATCGCTTAGGCAGGTACAGCGCCAATAAAGAAGAAGAAGAAGAAGAAGAAGGTGACTATATCTGGTGTTTGTTGCATTAATACCGGAAGAATTCCATCCATTCCAGGGCACTTGCATCGCGAGAAAATACTCCTCGCAGTCTGGTTGTTGTTGTTATTGTTGTAACAGCATACAAATTCCCCAAGGAGATTTTGGGGAGTGTTGCTGGAGTGGCAGTCCTTGGCCAGATATATATCTGGGTCGTTCCGGTTACGTAGACCCGACTGTCGTGGTTGAATGAGTGCGGATAATGTGCACATATTAGAGCATGTGCACTTTCTAATTCACTGTCGTTGTAAGTCCGTCCGTCCGGCAGCTTGATTGCCAGTTACTAGTAGGGCCTGATTAGGTCTTGCCGGAGTGGCTGTCCGGAATGTGAGGAGATGAACTCATCTAAGTATGTACTTTCTGTTAAGATATCCAGACTATGGGTGACTGCGCTCCAAACACTTTTGGTAGCATTTTTTAACCAGACTACTTGCTGCTTTCTATAGTTCAATATATAACGCTACTTTTACCTTAAAAATTCATAACTCAAAAATAATTAACGCTAAAAATTGTTTATCAAAATAATGTGAATATTATCTTAGAACCAGGTGAACACTTTCACTTATAGCCTAGTATATGTATGTATGCATAACGACTATATATTAAATGCTAGTTGCATAGGAGAACAAATTTGCATTCACTACTCGAGGGTTCATATGTTTACTTTCATACGTATGTACATAGGTAGGATATTCGCAAAGCATTTACAAATTAGCAAGCTCTAGAAGTACTAAGGCACTGAGTAGATATACACATACATACATACATATGCATGTACATATGCGCATAGAAAATGCCCAATTTCAGCAAAGATACGTACAAAAATTTAAAATGGTTTCTGCCATTGGGAGCACTACAAAGCAAAAGTATTACATGCGCAAAAGAATATTTACTACAGAACTGTCGTACGAACATTAGGGTGGTCCAAAAATGCGTGTGAATAAGTAAAGTCGGAATTTTTATGCTCTCACCCCCTAGGCTCGTTCCATACCGAAAAAATATATGCCTATTTTTTTTTTTTTAAATCAAAAAATATTTAGAGGTCGCTCAAAGCGCAAGAAGTCTTCCATGTATTTTATATGGGGAAAAACAACTTTGCGTAGAAACGGTACATAATTCCTAAAAATTAATATTTTTCTACCGAAAAACTCTGGTTCTCTTCAAAAGACTTTCAGTAATAATACCCAATTGTTTATTTAAAAATAAAAAAATAGGGGTATACTTTTTTCGATATAGAACAATCCTAGGGGTGAGAGCATTACAATTCCGACTCTACTGTTTTTGTACCACCCTAATGTACGTACATAAGCTACCAATTACATTAAAATTGCATTTGCGACTTAGCATATGCTACAGCATTTTAAATCGACTGCGTGCTTTGGTTACAAAATGCACTATGCCTTTAGTTTATGCCGGATTTGTTGGATTTAAAACTCGAGAGTGCGGATTTTAGCAACGTACACTTTTGATATTAAAGCAACTACAACCGATTTATATCTTCGAAAATATTTGCAACGTTAAACGCTTAAAAAGATTAATTGTTTGCCCAGCAGGGTGTACTTAAAATTTTAGGCTAATTCCCATACGAGCAACACAATATGTATATCGGCATGCATTTGCAGACATGTAATGTATAACTTTTTAAAATGCAGCTTTTGCAGCAATATGCAAAATACAAACTAATAAATTTTCGTATATTGCATATTGCAATAGTAATAACAAACTTTCATTGCACTTTTGGAAATGGAACTAAGGGGAAAAAAGTTAAAAATCAAACTAGAAATTCAATATAAAAGTATGTCACTGTTACACTTGTCAAGGATGAGTGGCGGCAATGTGCAAGCCAGCTGCCCATAACGTTGCATATTTTTCACATCACTGCTCAGCTGAGTTGCAAAACTGACTTGCATACTAGCACTCGATTCGAGCATTTTGATTTAGAAATTTTTCGCCGATATTTTCATGCTAAATAGTTTGATCTACATAGCGCTAATGAATAGCTTGCACCTAAATTCCTTACTTTCAAAATATTTTTCGCCTTTACAACGTTTGTCTTTCTGCGAATTTCCATGCAGCTGCTGATCATTAAACTTTTGCACCAGCTGCTCTTGTTGTTACAATAATAGTTTTTCCGCTTGCGTGCTCCGCTATTAACCTTTTGTTGTCATTCACTTCCTCGTCACCGCTTATTTAGTTCCAACAACACGTTTCACACGTTAAATCTGCAAACTGCTTCAACGGATTTACTTCGCCTGCTAGTTAACTCACTCATTCGCTAGTCATTTTCCCACATTTTCTATGCTATGACTATGCTAGAAACAAACGAACAAAGAAAATTAATGAAGCTGCGTAACGGTCAGGAAGCGTTGGCTTTGAAGAGAAATGATAAGAATTTTCTGAAATAAGCAGATTCCGTAACGTATTTCCAGAACATGCACATCGATTGATCTTTAAATATTAAAGATAACACAAATGTTGACGCTTTGCTAAGGTGGCTATCGAGCTGGTCTCGATTTTTCCTTTTCCTGGATATTCTCGCATACAAGTTATGCCATCGAATAACGTCAATATTTGTGCTTAACTTAAAAAAAAATCAGTCTTTCAGTATGATGATGAACTTTCGTTGACATTCTTCCTATGCACACTGGTCCAGCAGACTGCTTAAAACTGAGAAAACGTTCCTGCTTCTTACTTTTATAAGTACATTGATTTTTATGCCGCTGATTCTGAATTCGATATAAAAATTTCCAAAAATTAAGTGACGCATCCATTGTGCCAGACTAAATATAAAAAAAGTTTGGATTTTCGTACAAGATGATATATGGAGCTTTTTGATATTGTTAATTCCAAATTTAGTATTAGAATTAAAAAAAATGTAATTATAACAATTATTAAATTTTTGTGAAAATCGGAGGCAGCGACATCAAAATCCCCTTATGATATATATATATATATATATATATCACAACCAGTACATAACTGTGCGCAGCATTCCAAAAAGTAGGCTAACTTCGGGGAACCCATGAAACAAACATTGTACTTTCGGCGAATCAAGCTAATTTTAACGTTATTCACATAGGTGATTTCTTATGACACAAATACATACCCCGGTCTCAGAGACCGGCTTCCTTTTCATCAATTCTCTAGGCTGCGTCTTTGAAGTTATTGCAAATATCTGTTTCCTATTAGTGTACAAGTACATATTATTCAATTTATTAAAAATAGGAAATATATATATACACATATTTCAAACCATAGTAGTAGTTCTTATATTAGCTCTTTAAAATGATATATTTAAAATTGGACTTTTTGAAAAGCTCAAAAAAAAAAATTAAATAAATGAAAGAAATCTTTTATTTCTTTTGTTTTATTTTACTTACACTTCAAATAAATAAATGAAAATAGATTTTACTGCTTTAAAATTACAATATTTTTTTATGAAGCAATAAATCCTGAATATCGTTACTATTTTTTTTTTTATCTTTGACTAAGGTTAAATGTCGTGGGAAACTTACTGAAAAATGTTAAGTCGATTTTTAGATACACAGTTCGGCACAGATCAACACAGTTTGGCTCTTTTTAGCAATACTTGGAGTTTAAAATACCATTTCAGTTAGGTCTCTATTAATATTCGATCGCTAGATATTTGCTTTTATATATAATTTTTTTTTTTAGTTGAACTTTCTTGGAATTCAAGGTCGAGAAACTGTTTTTGAAGAATCTGAATAATTTTTCCGTATTCATCAATACTTGGGCTTTTTAATGCCGTTTAGTTCATGTCTCTATCTGGTTTGGATCGGAAGATATTTGATTTTGTCCATGTTTTCCCAAAACAGAACACAGTGCGTCGTCGTACAGTGCTTCCCTTCCATATAAAATGTGGGTAAAAATATAATTTCGGACGGATAGTGAAATTGAGGACGTTGAATTAAAAACTGTAATATGTTTTTCGATAACATTCATACTTTCACTGCAAATGCAATTTGAAGTTGAAATCTTGGGTTCTTGTAGTGTTTATTTACATATGTACAGTGGCGGATTTAAATATTTGCCGCCCCTAGGCAATTCATAACTTGCCGCCCTTTTTTCACGAAAAAAAAATATATATATATATCAAATATGATTGTTATTGTCAGTGCTTTATTACAATATAGTTCGTTAATAATGAAATACATAACGGAATTAACAAATTCGACATCAGCATGGATAAGGTATTCAACAAAAACCCTCTTTCAAACACTTCTTTTTTCACAGTTCTTTACGTCTTGATTTTTCAGCTGCGAATTCGCGGATAATATCTTCACAATCGATAGATAGAAACAAATCTGACTCTATAGTCAGCAACGCAAGAGCATTCAGTTTGTTTTCGCTCAATGAAGATCTGAGATAGTTTTTCACGCGAAGCTGACCTTCAGATTATTCACGTTATGATACACTTATGAAAAACTGGTGGGCTTGGAATCAAGAATTTTCTCGAAAATGCACGCTCGTTTTTCGGCAGTGTTGTCAAGTGTGGTAACCTTTTAGATGATTCTCGTTCTCGGGGCAGCGTGTCGGCTGTTTCTTTGCGTCACGCGCAGGCGCGCCGTCAGGTTTCTAAGCCGCGTGAATGAAAGTTAAATGGAAATTTCAACGACTGCTATACTAAGGAAAAATTCGCAGCGTAATTCTAATTTTGAATTGTATTGAATGAGATGAATCATTAATAATATTTTACAGACACAAACACAATTTCAAGTGCAGCTGAATCCAAATAAATTTTTTTCTTTTAATTTAGCTGTCTTAAATTTTGCCGCCCCTTAATTCTGCCGCCCTAGGCTTCAGCCTATGTTGCCTTTACGATAAATCCGCCACTGCATATGTATGTATATATAATTCGTTCTATTTTCAAAAGTGAGGTATCAAATTACAGGTCTTGGCCTGCAGATGTGGACTTAAGTTTTATTTTTTGAAAAAAGTTGCCACCTGTTGAAAATTGCATCAAAATTATTTTTATGATAAACGAATTAAATATTACCATATGGATATCAATCGAAATGTGTTTCAAAATCATTTACTTCTATTATTATATTATATTTAGAAGGGTTGCCACCTGTTTCAAAATTATAATTCAATTTAATTAAGGGAATTAGATAGCTGAAATATGTGTATCAGAGAAAAGAAAGAATTTGACATATTTAGCAGGAAATAAGTGAAGTGTAAGAACATTCCTGAAACTTAAAGTTAATGTAAGAGTCCAGTTAATTAAATGGAATTTCATCACAACAAATCACTCATTGATGAAATTAAATATTACTTAGCAAAAATGTGGAAACCCTTTTCAATATATTTTCTAGCTAAAACCGTGTTAAACCTCTGATTAAAATTCTTAGTATAACATTTGCTGACTTTAGAGGCTTTCAGGCGGCATATACATTATTTCATAGGGGAATTTCTGTTTAATTATTTTATTGGATAAATTACTTTTACAAAAATACCAAACACGTTCACATTGCAGACAACGAATTTTTCGATTTTTGCCCACTTAGGCGGCACTGTGCGTCGCCTAAGTTTAGCTAAGGCTGGGGGGCAATGGCAGAAGAAGTGTTCGACTTTGGCGAATTCTTCATCATGCTTACAACGGCAGCAATGCTTCCCTTCAGCTGTTGTGTATCCCTAGTGGCCAGTGATGACCTCCACAATTAGCCTAAGTCGTGGACATTCTAAATAAGAGGTGAAGGGCCTTGGACCTATTTGCTTATATTTAGTTATGTGCTACATATTTTTAGGTTCCGTTTTCTCCATAAACATCCGCAGGCTATTTATGAGTATAGTTTTCTTATAAAAAAAAACACAAATGAAGCTCGATTGTCCGAAAAAACTTATTACAC
>NW_023458560.1:32812705-32821600 GCF_013731165.1 Rhagoletis pomonella
CAGCACGAAAAATCCGTTCGGAAACACCAGGTCCCGTCTTATTCGCAGAAAAAAAGTTGAAATTTGTAGACCAGTGAAATTAATGAAGCTGCGTAACGGTCACTGTGTGTTGAAGGAAGCGTTGGCTTTGAAGAGAAATGATAAGAATTTTCTGAAATAAGCAGATTCCGTTAACGAAGGTATTTCCAGAACATGCACATCGATTGATCTTTAAATATTAAAGATAACACAAATGTTGACACTTTGCTAAGGTGGCTATCGAGCTGGTCTCGATTTTTCCTTTTCCTGGATATTCTCGCATACAAGTTATGCCATCGAATAACGTCAATATTTGTGCTTAATTTAAAAAAAAAAATCAGTCTTTCAGTATGATGATGAACTTTCGTTGATATTCTTCCTATGCACACTGGTCCAGCAGACTGCTTAAAACTGAGAAAACGTTCCTGCTTCTTACTTTTATAAGTACATTGATTTTGATGCCGCTGATTCTGAGTTCGATATACAAATTTCAAAAAAAGGTGACTAAATATAAAAAAGGTTGGATTTTCGAAAAAATTTATAGTCAATGAAAAAAAAATTGTATTTCTTTTGTTTTATTTTACTTTCACTTCAACTAAATACATGAAAATAGATTTTATGGTTTTAAAATTACGATATTTTTTTATGAAGTAATACATCCTGAATTCTACAATTTTTTTGTCTGTCGTTTAAGTAAATTTTTGGATACGGTGGCGAAAATGTAAATATGGAAGAGACATTTTATCAAGTTTTGGTTATATTTATTTGCTTGAATTATGTTTATTAATGTTTTATGAAAATATAACTTCCTGTCTAAAAAAAAACATGCAAATTTAAATTCCAAAGTTTTTCGAATACTTATAAAAAATTCGATGAATTTTAAGAAATGTTCATCACAATTTGAAAGTTTTAAATCAGGTATTATAACACAACTAAATCTTTTATAAAATTTCAAAAACATTGTGCTTGTTATGCACTAGTCGCTTTCGGTTCGCCATTTCTCTAGTCGCTTTGGGTCCGCTATTTCAGATTAATTAATACTTTTTACAAGAAAGCAATAAAAAGACCACCATGCAGAGATAATGGGAAGCTTAGATTGTAAAGGGTGGGGAGATCCTCATGCAGATGCTATATGAGGACACTCGTAGGCCAGGTGGCCCGTTGTGACACCGTTTTTACTCGTAGTTGATTGCAATCATATAACAAGAAATAGAACCGATTGGAAAGATTTATGAAACGTTGTAAATGGCAGACCTTCTTCCTTAAGTCTGACAGATCATGGAGTATTGCTGGGGACGTCGTCGCACAGTGCTTCCCTTCCATATAAAATGTGGGCAAAATAATTGCGGCCGGATTTATATGAATATATGTTCCTTAGTGAAATTGAGGACGTTGAATTCAAAACTGCAATATGTTTTTCGATAACTTTCATACTTTCACTGGAAATGTAGTTTGAAGTTGAAATCTTGAGATTTTGAGCGTTTACATAGGTATGTACATATAGTTCGTTCTGTTTTCAAAAGTGAGGTATCAAATTACCTGTAGATGTGGACTTAAGTTTTATTATTTGAAAAGAGTCGCCATCTGTTAAAAATTGCATTAAAATTATTTAATAAGTTAAATGAATGAAATATTATCATATGGGTATCAATCGAAATGTGTTTCAAAATCCTTTACTTCTATTACTATATTATATTTAGAAGGGTTGCCGCCTGTTTCAAAAATATAATTCAATTTAATTAAGGGAATTAGATAGCTGAAATATGTGTATCAGAGAAAAGAAAGAATTTGACATATTTAGCAGGAAATAAGTGAAGTGTAAGAACATTCCTGAAACTTAAAGTTAATGTAAGAGTCCAGTTAATTAAATGGAATTTCATCACCACAAATCACTCATTGGCAATGTATGTATGTATTTACATATTATAATAAAATATCAAATATGATGTCGTAGAACTTTCATTTGACACAGATATGTATTATTTTAATAAAATTTAATATGACTTAGCAAAAAGGTGGCAACCCTTTTCAATATATTTTCTAGCTAAAACCTTGTTAAACGTCTTTTGTCTGACACCCATATGGTGACGCCTATCTGTTTCAATTACCTTATTGCTTTAATTTAAATAGAATTTAATTTTTTAAACAGGGGGCAACCCTCCTATTTGTAATTAAGTAATAAACCCTTTCATACCCAATTCGATTGATACCCATTATTAAATAATATGAATTTATTTTTTTAACAGTTGGCAACTCTTTAAAAATAGACCCATTTTATCTACAGGTCAAGCTTTTTAATGCGACACCTCAGTTTTGAAAATCAAACGAGTCGGGCAGTTGTGATGGCACTGACAAAAAATTAGAAAATGATTTTCTGCATTAGCAAAAAACGTATTTCTTCAAAAAGCGCATAAATGAGCAGGTCCTTATTTTCTCCAACGAAAGCTTAAACCTGTACTAATAAATAAAACAATAAAAATTATATTATTATATTTTTTATTCTTCCATTAAAAATTATCATTTTTTGGAAATTTGGGTAAAAAAAAATTTTTTTCTGTTTTTAATTTTGTTCCAAAATTTTTATTCTGCTAGCTTTCTGCTATATATGTGGAAATAAAATGCGTCAAACCGACATTTTATTTCAATGAATGTGTTTTTGACATTTATTTCCGTAAAGAGCTTACGCATGGCTATGCTCTGATTAAAATTCTTAGTATAACATTTGCTGACTTTAGAGGATTTCAGGCGGCATATACATTATTTCATAGGGGTATTTCTGTTTAATTATTTTATTGGATAAATTACTTTTACAAAAATACCAAACACGTTCACAGTGCAGACAACGAATTTTTCGATTTTTGCCCACTTAGGCGCACTGTGCCGCGTCTCAGTTTAGCTAAGGCTGGGGGGCAATGGCAGAAGAAATGTTCGACTTTAGCGAATTCTTCATCATGCTTACAACGGCAGCAGTGCTTCCCTTCAGCTGTTGTGTATCCCTAGTGGCCAGTGATGACCTCCACAATTAGCCTAAGTCATGGACATTCTAAATAAGAGGTGAAGGGCCTTGGACCTATTTGCTACATATTTTTAGGTTTCGTTTTCTCCATAAACATCCGCAGTCTATATATAAGTATAGTTTTCTTATAAAAAAAACACAAATGAAGCTCGATTGTCCGAAAAAACTTATTACACATTTTATCGCACTGAACTATTTGTGGTAACCTAGCGCACTCGACTTGATTAACGCTTTAAAATGGAAACGAGTTTACAGGATACAATTCAGTTTTATTTGTTTTCATTTTATATTGTGTTATATTCGCCACGCCATCTCGTTCACCCCTAGCTCGCACCCTCCCTAGTACAGCCAGCAAACCAAATAACTGTTACATTAAAGTTTCTACGCTATAGTAAAAGTTCAAATGACCGAAACAGAACAATTGTCAGTTGAGAGTTGAAAAACTTTTCGCCTTTACGGTTGTCGCTCACATTACTACACACAGCTTCACGCACTGTCTTCGTACTAGAGGGCTGCATAAGTTGTTTTGAAAAGGTGTCCAAACCATTTGCTAATATTCGGTATATTTCACTGCACTTACTCACAGATGTTAAATACTACTACGGAGGCACATTTAAAAAGCCTATTGGAAGGACTACTTGGTGGCGACTACGGAAATTGTTTTGATAAATATGTAGTGTGAAATGCTCTAAAATGCTTTTAATTTATGAAATAAGTTGCCGCCTATTTAACAAATAAAAATTACAAAAAAGTATAACTAAGAAGGTGTAAAATAAAGACAATTGTCACCCATTTTTTTATTTAAGTGAATAAAACAAATAAGGAAAATAAAACTTAAATTATTGCCAACATACAAAAAAATTATTAGGTAAAATTTAATCCAAATAAGCATTTGAGTAGGCAACCCTTCCTGGTCTGAAATTGAAACTAGTGAATCGCTGAGTTGTTAGAATTGTAAACTACCACTTTGTAGGACCTGGGCTCGATCCCTGGTCCGAACACCATCAAAATTAGAATTTTTTTTTTCTAGCAACGTTCTTCCCCGGTACGCAATACCAAACCTACGAGTGTATTCTACCATTCTAATAAAACCACTTAACAATCCGGATGCGGCGTAAAATTTTTGTAGAATTTTAATTCATTCCAATTGCGTTACAACATCAGTATGTACACCACAAAATGGAGGAGAAGACCGGCCAAAAACTTAGAAAAAGTGTAAGCGCCAAAATATTATTAGTAAGTGAGATTTTATGTATATAAGTTAAAAAAGTCAGTCCACATGGTTTTCAACTAAAAATACCTACTTGTGGAAAAATAATAGAAACCTGTTTTAACAGAGTTTCCACCTGTCATAAATAAAAAAAAAAAAAAAAAATCAAAATAAGAATCTTATTCGTAGCACCACATATTTAGAAAAATGTCAAAAACTAACAACACATACTTATACATCTTTAACAGAGTTGCCACCCATTTTTAAATTAAAATAATATTACGAAATATTTTACAATACTGATGTTTTTTTTTTATTTAGATCCAAGCATGTTTTATAGAGTTGCCACATGCCAGAAAAGAAAAAAAGGTAAGTGCGCCTGGGCCACACTGAAGAAGTGAAACTTATGTTACATATCTCTTTTGTCTCATAACCAATATACATACATACATATGTACATACATACATACATCTCCTTTGCTTAAGGTTATATTTTTTGTCTTTTTTCTATCTAGATCCCTACCCTACCCCAGTTCGTTGTAATTACATTTTTGTTATTCTGTTTTCGTTTATCTTCATTTTTAGCTTTATATTCTATCGAAAACAAAATCAATAGTAACACCAACAAAACATCGATAAAGATATCGATGACAAAATCGATAAATAATCGATAACAAAATCGATAACAAAAATCAATTAGAAAATCGATAAAAATATCGACAGAAATATCGATAACAAAATCGATAAATAATCGATAACAAAATCTATATATAATTGACAACAAAACCGATAAATAATCGATAACAAAATCGATATATAATCAATAACAAAATCGATAAATGATCGGCAACAAAATCGATATAAAATCGATAACAAATTCGACAAATAATCGACGAAATGTCGATAGCAAAATTTATGACAAATTCGATAAAACTTTCAATAGCAAAATCGATAACAATACTGGTCGCAAAATCGATAACAATATCGATAAAAATTTCGATAACCAAACCCATAAAAATATCGATTATTATATCTATGTCCCGAGAATCCCGAAAATCTCTGAAATCCCAAAATAGTTTCCAAATTGAGTCTCTGTGTCTCTATCTAAATCCTTTTCTCTATAATTACCTTTATTTTAATCTTCCTTTCGCTATCTTCATTCTTACTTTTGACGGTATCGTCATCCTCACCTTTTTCCTTATAATTATCTTTGTTTTATGTTTATCATTTTCTTCATTTACATATTCCCTTTCACCTTTGCCCTTATACATATAAGTAAAGTGTTTAAATTTACCTTGGCCTTCATTTTTGTCTTTATCTTTACGCATGTTTGTTTTTGTTTTTATTTTTACCTTTGCCTTTATCCTTTTATTTATCTATCTACGTACTAACCTTTACTTTCATTCTTGTATTGGTATTTTTCTAAGTTTTATTCTTTAACCTTTTATTAGCAAGTTTGTGTTAAATTAATACCAGGTGCATACACTCAAGAAGCACTTGTTTCAGCCCCAACCATTTCCGTTGCATCATTTCCGTTGCACCATTTCTGTGTGCAATTTCCGTTGATGGATGAGTTAAAAAATCGTATAATATTGTTATCACATGAAAAATAGGAAATATTTCTCTTTTCATTCTGAGCACTTATGTATACATTTGTCTATATCTATCCCGATTAGTTTTGGCTGTTACAAACAACCGTTATGCGAACAAAGTTAATATACCCTTGTGCACCAAGTGCGCACGGATATAAAAATATTCCGACGAACTGATAACCTCCTCCTTTTTTGGAAGTCGGTTAAAAATTAAATCAAATTAAAAATATTTATAGATACTTTCCTTTTCAAAAAATAAAATCGAACAATTTTAAGAAAATTAAACTAAACAAGTAAGACAAGTAAGTCTAAGTTCGGGCGGAGCCGAACATTAAATACCCGGCGCAAGTATTAAATATATGACTTTCACCTTCCGAAAGCTACCGCTACTCAATTTTGAGTAAATTAGCGTCCTTAAATTTCGAAATATTGAAGTTTCAAGTATTTCTGAAATTTACCGTTATATGAAACACATTTCAGTCCGATTTCAATAATTTTCAACGTTTTGCTTTTATGTGGCAAACACAACTACCACACCGAGTTTGGTACAAATTGGTAGAACGGTTACCGAGATACAAATATGTGATCATAATTGGGCGGTGCCACACCCATTTTTTGTCATAAACGTATTTCTTGGTAAAGAATTGTTGCAAGCATCAATTTTGACTAAATTCGTTTTAATATTTACTGATTTATCGAAGATTTCGTAAGTCTAAAAATAACCGTTATATAAGATGTGGGCGTGGTTATTGTCCGATTTTAAAAGTTTTCGGCCATTTGATATACTGTAGCAAGGCTAAAAACTGTGCCAAGTTTGGAAGAAATTGGTGCCGCGGTTACATGTAACCATAAGTGTATAGTGTAAGTGGCTACGCCCATTTTCCAAAAATTAATAAAATATTCTTATTTTTCGTCTAAAAATTATTGTAAATATCAATCTGGAGTGAATCATCTTCAGTAGTTACTAAAATATCGCAGTTTTCGTATATATGAAAATTACCGTTATATGGGAGGTAGGCGTGGTTATTGTCCGATTTTCAACACCATCCGTCCTACGCCCGAAAGAAGTGCACGTATAAAAGTTTCGTTAAGATACACAGCTATCTTCGTCAGAATTTCCCTGTTACTTTACTATACTGCAATAGAGCTTTGGCAAAGTAAAACGTAAACCATTTAGGCAGCTCTCTACTGCTTACCCAAATCGTTACGCGAAACGCCAACAATTGCATGAGTACGAGTTCTACTTGACGTCTACAGCATTTAGTTTGTGTTTTGTTACAGAATGGTTACCTCTTTGGAATGTTAAATAAGCTGCGTGAAAATCTCTCTCTCTCTCACAATTGCTGCGTGCGAATAAGTAAATAAGAAGTGTAAGAGAGGGTGCGAGGCGCAAAATATACCTCCAAGGGTATGGTTCGCTAATTTTGGCCAAAAGGTGTTGTGCTTGAGTTTATTACGATTTCTTGTTTGCCTGTTTTTTTTGCACTTTCTTGGAAATTTCGTGAATTTCTGTCGGCATTATGCAGCAATTTGTTTACTTAAATATACACATACATAGATATACAAATTCGGCAGTAGTTTTGTTAAATAAAGGCTGAGTTGAAAGAAGGTACTAATTTTCTGTTTTTTTTTTTCAAAAGGGAAAACTTGAAGTTTCTTGAATTGAATTTGGTTTCTTTGCAGGCTAAAGGAATACTAATTAAATTGATTCGTGGGTATGTATAGATGAATATCCAGCTAAGTTTGCTGTTGCATCCATTTATTTTCAGCGCTCCTTCTCTTCTCTTCTTCACAAACAGTTAAACACCGCCTGTCGAAGTGTCAAAGTTGGACAATTTCGAACGTTGATAACACAATTCGCTACAGACGCGCACTCTTAACTGCGACTTCAAGTGCGACTTTTGCGACTTTCTTATCTTCTTTAAGGAACACAAAATGTAGACAGTTAAAAAATCTATGTGACAGCTGTTTCGCAACATTTTCTCATTTCGTTCAGTCCTTAACTTTCGCATCTTAAACATTAAAAATTTAATATTTGTCTTAAACTTGCGTAATTTTTTTCGATACTAATAGTACCTAAGTCAATTTCAGCACAAGCGCGAAAGTAATTTCTTTGAGAAGTCAATGCGTCTACATAAAACTAAATGCCTACTTACATAGCAAAATCATTGAAAAATTTAAGTAGGTATAAGTAAGTTACATACAAACATATTTTCACTGTGTCTGTGTTTGTGCATATGTTACCGTATTGCTTTTCGTCTCATTTTTCGCTATTCGATTAGGCTCTGCAACTTTTTGTGCTTTACTGTGCGGTGAACCTTTGTGTCTAATGGAATGAATTGAAAAATTTCATTTCAGCTGCAGGTGTGACTTTTTAATCAAAATCCGTAGGGTGCCATCATAAAAAGTTGCCAGAATTACAAGTGAGTACTCAAAGGCAGAAGAGTACATACACACTAATATACGGGTCATTCCATCCAAAATTTACATTCAAACATTTTTTTCGTGTGAAACATTTTTTTTTGTTCGTATACTGGGAGCGCGGAGGTTGAAGTTAAACAATTTATTGCGGACGTAGTTTTTAATGGCCCATTCTCAAATTTATACAGTCGTGATGTACATTTTTCAATAAAAATAACTGAATAAAAGTAGTTCAAAATTGAAAAAAAGTAAGTGCGCCTGGGCCACGCTGGAGAAGCGAAACTTACGTTACATACATATCTATTTGGTCTCATAACACATATACACATATGTACATACATATATCTGCTTAAGGTTATATTTATTGTCTTTTTTCTATGTAGATCCCTACCTCTGCCCCTGTTCGTTCTAATTACATTTAGGTTATTTGTTTTCCTTTATCTTCATTTTTTATCTATATACTCTGTCGATATCAAAATCGGAAGTAACATCCAATAAAATATCGATAAAAAAACCGATAAAAATTTCGATAGCAAAATCGATAATAATATTGGTAGCAAAATCTTTTCGAAACTCGATAAAAATGTCCATAACAAAATCGATAAAAATATCGATAAAAATATCCATAATCGATAAAA
>NW_023458560.1:32821610-32825262 GCF_013731165.1 Rhagoletis pomonella
AATAACAAATCGATAAAAAAATCAATAAATATCGCTAACAGAATCGATAATAAAATCGATAAATATCGATAACAAAATCGATAGCAAAATCGATAGATATCGACAACAAAATCGATAAATATCGATAACAAAATCGATAAAAAATCGATAACCAAATCGATAAATATCGATAACAAAATTGGTAAAGATATCCATAACAAAATCGATAAATATCGCTAACAAAATCGATAAATATCTATAACCAAATCGATAAATCTATCGATAAAAAATATCGCTAACAAAGTAGTTAAAAATATCGATTACAAAATCGATAACAAGTCGATAAAAATATCGATAGCAAAACCGATAGAAATATCGATTATTTTATCGATAAGTCCCGGGAATCCCGAAAATCTCTAAAATCCCAAAACCGTTCCCAGATTGAGTCTCTGTGTCTCTCTCTCTATATCCTTTCCCTTTTAATTAAGTTTATTTTAATCTTTCTTCCCCTATCTTCATGTTTACTTTTATCGGTATCCTCATCCTCCTCTTTGTCTTTACTTTTATGTTTATCATTTTCTTCATCTACATATTCCCCTTTATCTTTGCCCTTATATATATATATAAGTAAAATGTTTAAATTTACCTTGGTCTTAATTTTTGTCTTTATCTTTACGCATCTTTGTTTTTGTTTTATTTTTACTTTTGCCTTTATCCTTTTCTTTATCTATGTACGTAGTTACCTTTACCTTCATTCTTGTATTTGTTTTTTTCCAAGTGTTATTCTTTAACCTTTTATTAGCAACTTTTGAAAATGAAATGAAAAGAGAAATCGATTAAGCGGTGACTGTCTGTCCGTCCGTCCGCCTGTGCACACGATAACTCAAGTAAAAATTGAGATATCTTAACGAAACTTGGTACGTGCACTTCTTTCTGGCGTAGGACGGATGGTATTGAAAATGGGAAAAATCGGACAATAACCACGCCTACCTCCCATATAACGGTAATTTTCAGAAATACGAAAACTGCGATATTTTAGTAACTACTGAAGATTATTCACCCAAAATTGATATTTACAATAAGTTTTAGACGACAAATAAGAGTATTATAAATTTTTGGAAAATGGGCGTAGCCACGCCCACTTATGGTTACATGTGTATATCTTGGTAACCACTACACCAATTTCTTCCAAACTTGGCACAGTTGTTGGCCTTGGTATAACATACAAAATGGGCGAAAATTTTTAAAATCGAACAATAACCCACATCCCATACAACGGTAATTTAGAGAAATACGAAATCTTCGATAAATCAGTAAATAATAAAGCTAATTTATTCAAAATTGATGCTTGAAACAATTCTTTACCAAGAAATACGTTTATAATAAAATTTTGGAAAATGGCACCGCCCACTTATGATCATATATATGTCTGTATGTATGTATATGCATGTCAGTAACCGTTCGAGCAATTTGAACCAAACTCGGTATGGTTATTGTGCTTGCCACATAAAAGCAAAGCGTTGAAAATTATTGAAATCGGACTTAAATTATGACCGCTTTTCATATAACGGTATATTTCAGAAATGCTTGAAACTGCAATATTTCGAAATTTAAGGACGCTAATTTACTTAAAATTTATACACCCCGGCTTATCGTGTAGCGGTAGCTTTCGGAAAGGTAGAAAACATATATTTAATAATTGCGCCGGGTATTTAATGTTCGGCTCCGCCCGAACTTAGACTTTCTTACTTGTTTTATGTAAATTTTGGATGGAATGACCCATACATATGTATAGGTGACTTTTAAAGCGACGATGTATTATGTACTTACAGATACCCAGTGGGAATATGAATGACAAATATTGCACTAAGGAAAATACGTTGAAAATAGTTGAACAGTCGACATTGAAGTCATATACATACATATGTACCTCTGGATTAGAGATGCGCGATACCGATACGATATTCAATATATCAATATCGTTGGTCAGTATATCGGTTAATTTATTGCGATAACAGGAGCTGCGATATGATATCAATTAAATAAATATTTTGTTTCGATATCTGAAATACCCGAAACTTTTTTATGAGCTTTTGGATTGAAAATAAAATTGAGTAGTATGTTTATTCTGTTACGAGTGTTCTACTGAACTAATCTAAAGCAAGCATTTAGTTTTTGTTAAAGCCATATAAAATTATATATAGTAAGCCTTTATATAATAATATATTTTTCAGTCCTGTTCAGTAAAAATAATATTAGTTAACCAAGCCCAACCAGAATTGCTGTATTGGCATTTTAGGCTTAAGCAGATCCAATTGTTCATGAAATACGGAACAAAAACTCAAAAATATTTTTTTTTTAATTCTTTTGTTAAATCAATCATGAAGGTTATATTTATACTTTACATTTGGATACCGTGCATGGAAATATATACATATTCTTTAGATAGTACTAGACCTCTTATCAAGTAATTTAATTCTTCTTGGGAGAGGTTTTGACTTTGTAGACACTTTTCCCTCGACATCACTGTGACAGCTCACTTCCTTAAAGATTTCTTCTAATGACTGGTCACGGATAGACTTCCACATTAGTAAAAGATCTCCTAGCCGATCCAAAGCCTGTCTCAAGTTAACAAAAAGTTTGGGGGGTTTCATACAAAATTTTGGATTGCAAGTAGGAAAAATTTTCTTAAAAACTTCCTTTCTCTTTAACCGTTTACTCAACACAAAGGTGACAAAATATATTTGGTTCAGGAAGAAAACTTCTACGCGATGCAGGCTTGCTAATAAAGTCAATTTATACATACAAACGTTCCGGAAAGACTTCTCTGATTTTCGGTCAGTGTTGTCATCGAATATTCTCTTAGTCCGAGTTAAGTTTGGGAATTAACTCTAGGCATTAATCCGGATCAACTGCGGTTGATTCCCGAGATAATTCCGAATTAACGAGTTGATCCAGATCAACGCTGCCGTCTGTTTATGCTTACTACTTAAAATTCTTAACGTACTAATGTTTCCTACTTAGTACATTTACCAACCCTAAATAATTCCACACGGCATACTGTCAGCGCTGGGGAATGCTTTATAAATGTCAGCACGTCAAAGTAGCTCTTTTAACGCGACAGAATGGCCGTAAATGTCTGGAAGGAATACAAGCGAAATAAGTTTAAATGAAGATTTTAATAGAAAAGTGTACGAAACTAAATTTAATGTAAAAGAAATGGAACTAAAAAACTGTTTAGTAACTAAAAGCTTTAAAGTATAAATTTTCTATTATTGCCCCTTAGCTGGGCAATTTGATATGATTCAACTGGCTGAGGTGAGCAAAATCGCTAAAATGGGTAGAACGTTTGAAAAATTGGCCAGCTTTTATGGGTTTTCTTTCTTGTCACATACAAATCTAATTTAGCTACGATGTGATTTTTCTTGTAGCACAAAGCGCTTTCCTACTCCACTAGGTTATATAAAGTGAAATATTTTGCCATCCTTAAAATATTTGTACACTGAATTTAAGCGAGACGGCAATGGCGGTCGTCCACACATGACAACATTTCGTTCCTTTCGTATATATTTTTATTTAATCAATGGCAGTCATATTTTCTGCCTGATATCCTAATATGTACATACATACATATGTATGTATGTTGATAAATTGTGTGAAGCCAATCAATTTG
>NW_023458560.1:32825362-32839643 GCF_013731165.1 Rhagoletis pomonella
GTGCAGCTGTTTCTGAGTGAAGAGCAGTCTCGCATAGTGCATGTTGCTATAACAAAAGTTCGTAATTAAAAAAATAAAACTTTATCATACATCTACAGGCTAAGGTCTCCAAGTTGACCTCTCATTTTTTAAATTCCTTTTCGAAATTATTCTCAAACTAAAATCTTCTGACATTGTAATACCCATGTATTTAAATAAACTGTTGAATTAATTCGAATTCGAACAAATGGCAACCCTCCTACGTAAAGGTCAGGAATAAATCCCTTTCAAACCCATTTCGATGTATACTGAATAATTTGAATGCAACTTTTTAAACACGTGGCATCACTTTTCAAACATTGAATTAGTTAGTTGAGTTAGACCTTTCACACAGGTGGCAGCCCTTTTCAAAAGTATTTTCAAGCTTAATCATTGTTAACTCTCCTTCGCCGGACACTGCGATACATATTTTAATTAACTGATGAATTAAGTGGAATTTTAAATTTCAATTTCGATTGATACCCATATTTTAATAGTTCATTTAACTTATAAAGTAATTTCAATTTAACTTTTCAAACAGGTGGCAACCCTCTTCCAACACCTCAAAAATATTCTTAGGGTTCAAAATAAAGATTTCTTAACACTCCTTCGCTTGACATCCATATTTTTATATTTCGTATAACTTGTGTACGTATAAGTACACTAAATTCGCAATTTCAAGTAGGTGGCAACCCTCTACCCAATATTATTAAATACTACTTTCTGAAACCTCTTTCGTTAGGCACCCATATGGTGATACATATTTGTCTTACCTGATATGATTTTTTAAACAGGTGGCAATCCTCTTATAGGTTAGCTAAGAAACAAAGATTTTCAAAACCAATTCGATTGATACCCAGGTTGTAATAATTGATTTATTTTATTTTTTTTAATAATTTGAACATAATTTTTTTAAGGTGGTAACTCTTTTCAAAAAAGTAAAACCCTATTGTAAATCCCTATTCCCAAAGCTTTTATTTCGACACCTCACATTGGAAAATCGAACGAACGGTGCGGATTTAATGGCATTGATTACACAGGTCCACAAAAAAAAAATCGATGAAAGGTTTCATTTTTATTTTCTTTTTAAATTATTATTATTTTCTTTCTTTGTTTATTATACCCGAGCGCACTTGTGCACAAGGGTATATTAATTTTGTTCACATAACGGCTGTTTGTAACAGCCACAACGAATCGAGATAGATATAGACAAATGTGTACATAAATGCTCAGAATGAATAGAGAAGTCGATTAAGCCATGTCTGTCTGTCTGTCCGTCTGTCCGTCCGCCCGTGTACACGATAACTCGAGCAAAAATTTAGATATCTCAACGAAATTTGGTATGTAGGTTTCCGTTAATCCAAGGTAGGTTGCTATTGAAAATGGGCGAAATCGGACAGTAACCACGCCCACTTCCCATATAACGGTAATTTCCAGAAATACGAAAACTGCGATATTTTAGTAACTACTGAAGATAATTCACTCCAAATTGATATTTACAATAATTTTCAGACGAAAAATAAGAATGTTATAAAGTTTTGGAAAATGGGCGTAGCCACGCCCACTTATGGTAACATGTGTATATCTTGGCAACCGCTGTACCAATTTCTTCCAAACTTGGCACAGTTGTTGACCTTGAAACAGCATACTAAATGGCTGAAAATTTAAAAAATCGGACAATAACCACGCCTACATCCCATATAACGGTAATTTTCAGAAATACCAAAACTGCGATATTTTAGTAACTACGGAAGATAATTCACTCAAAATTGACATTTACAATAAATTTCAAACAAAAAATAAGAATATTAGAAATGTTTAGAAAATGGGGGTAGCCACGCCTACTTATGGTTACATATGCATATCTTGGTAACCGCTGCACCAATTTCTTCCAAACTTGGCACAGTTGTTGGCCTGGGTACAGCATACTAACTGGCCGAAAATTTAAAAAATGGGGCAATAACCACGCCCACATCCCATATAACGGTAATTTAGAGAAACACAAAATCTTCGATAAATCAGAAAATATTAAAGCTAATTTATTCAAAATTGATGCTTGGAACAATTCTTTACCAAGAAATACGTTTATGGTAAAATTTTGGAAAATGGGCGTGGCACCGCCCACTTATGATCACATATATGTATATCGGTAACCGTTATACCAATTTATACCAAACTCGGTATTTTTATTGTTCTTGCAACAAAACGTTGAAAATTATTGAAATCGGACTAAAATTACGGCCGCTTTTCATATAACGGTAAATTTCAGAAATGCTTGAAACTGCAATATTTCGAAATTTAAGGATGCTAATTTACTCAAAATTGATACACCCCGTCTTACCTTCTAGCGGTAGCTTTCGGAAAGGTGAAAACACATATATTTAATACTTGCGCCGGGTATTTAATGTTCGGCTCCGCCCGAACTTAGACTTTCTTATTTGTTTTTTTTTTTTTAATTTATAAATATTATTTTTTTGCAACGAAGAATATTTTTCTTAATTTCATTTAACTTTTTGCAACTTATTTTATGTATTTTTTCCTTTTTAATTTAATCTATTTTCTTTCTTAATTTAACTTTCTTTTAATTTTGAGATATTCTTCTTTTAAAGAGGATAATATTTTTTTTTAATACCATTTATTTTTTAAGAACTTATTTAATTATTTTTTTGTCTTCCTTTAATTTAATTTTCTTTCCATTTTTAGATTTTATTGTTTCAAAATATTTTTTCATTTAATTTTCAGAAAATCATTTTATTTATATTTTTAAATTCGATCGCACTTGTGCACACATATCGACAATTGTATACACATGTGTTCAGAATGAAAAAAGAAATCCATTTAACGGTGACTGTCCGTCCGTCTGTGCACTCCATAACTCCATAACTCGAGTAAAAATTAAGATATCTTAACGAAACTTGGTACGTTTACTTCTGTTCAGTGTAGGACGGTACCGAAAATGGGCAAAATCGGACAATAACTACGCTTACCTCCCATCTAACGGTAGTTTTCAGAAATATGAAAACTGCGATATTTTAGTAACTACTGAAGCTTATTCACTCGAAATTGATATTTACAGTGATTTTTATAGGAAAAATAAGAACATTGTACATTTTTGGGAAATGGGCGAAGCCACGCTTACTTATGATTAAATGTGTATATCATTGTAAACGCTCCACCAATTTCTCCCCAACTAGGCACAGTTAATGGCCTTAGTGCAACAAACCAAACGGCTGAATATTTTTCAAATCGGACAATAACCACGGCCACATCCTATGTAACGTTAATTTAGATAAATATGATATCTTCGATATGTAATTAAATACAGAAACTATTTTATTCAAAATTGATATTTTATATCATTCTTTACCAAAAAACATATTTATGATCAAATTTTGGAAAATGGAAGTGGCACCGCCCACTGAGCACATATGTGTATCTCGGTAACCTTTCGACCAATATGTGCCAAACTCGGTGTGATTATTGTGTTTGAACACAATTTGTTGAAAGCGGACTAAAATTACGCACACTCTTCATATAACGGTACATTTCAGAAGTGCCTGAAACTTCGATATTTCGAAATTTTAGGACGATAATTTACACAAAATCCCTTGACAATATTTAAAAATACCTTGAAATAAAAAAAATGTAAGTGCGCCTGGGCCTCACTGGAGAAGTGAAACTTACGTTACATATCTATTTTGTCTCATAACCAATATACATACATACATATGTCCATCTGCTTTTGCATAAGGTTATTACTTTTGTCTTTTTTCTATGTAGATCCCTACCTCTGCCCCTGTTCGTTCTAATTACATTTATGTTATTCTGTTTTCCTTTATCTTTGTTTTTTTATCTTTATACTCTATAGATAACAAAATCGATACTAACATCCAACAAAATATCGTTAACAAAACCGATAAAAATATCGATAACAAAACCGATGATAAAATCAATAAAGATTTCGATAGCAAAATCGATAATAATAATGGTAGCAAAATCGATAAAAATATCGATAACAAACTCGATAAAAGTATCGATAAAAATATCGATAACAAAATCTATAACAATATCGATAACAAAACCAATAACAATATCGATAGAAAAATCGTTAAAAATATCGATAACAAAATCCATACAAATTTCGATTATTTTATCGATAAGTTCCGAAGATATCGATATCAAAATCTGTAACAATATCGATACAAATTTCGATAATAAAACCGATAAAAATATCGATAACAAAACCGATAAAAATATCGGTAGTTATATCGATAAGTCCCGAGGATCCCGAAAATCTCTAAGATCCCAAAATAATTCACAGATTGAGTCTCTGGGTCTCCATCTATATCCTTTTCTCTATAATTACCTTTATTTTAGTCTTTCTTCCTCTATCTCCATCTTTACTTTTATCGGTATCCTCATCCTCATCTCTTTCTTTATATTTATCTTTGTTTTTTTTACTTTTAAATTTACCTTGATCTTCAATTTTTCCTTTATCTTTACACATCTTTGTTCCTGCTTTTAACCGACTTCCAAAAAATGAGGAGGTTTTCAGTTCGTCGGAATATTTTTTATTTTTTATTTTTTTTTTATGTATGTTGCCGCATAACTTTGGACTACGTCAACCGATTTCTTTTTGCATCGGACAGGTAGTATCTCAGAGGTGGTCCCGTACTAATCCGGTTTAGATCCGATCATTGGATCATGAGATATCTATATGTGACCTGGTCTACGAAAAGGGAGCTTACGTGCGAAAACTAGTTTTCTGTGAAAAAGCTGTTAAAAGTAAGCAACTCGTTTCGTCAGTTTCTCATTATCTCGTTAATTGTTCTCCGCGCCGGACGTCCAGTAAGTGTTGTTGTTGGTCCAGTAAGTGTTGTTGTTGGTCCAGTAAGTGTTGTTGTTGGTCCAGTAAGTGTTGTTGGTCGGAATATTATTATATCGTGTAAGTTGCTAGTGTGGAACATTTAAAAAAGTAACACTGAAGAAGTGACGTTTACTGTTTCTGTTGATTATCGTCTTCGCATTTCGCATGAAATGAAACATGAGTGTTGATGAGGAGTTCAGTGCCGTATACTGACAATATTTCCATGAAAAGGATGATGAAAACGATGATGAAAACTATGAAGAGAGCGATGATGATGAAGACGAAGTATGTGTATCTCAGGCAGAAGATGATACCGAACAAACTTTTGTTAAGATGGACCTGTATGTTGTTGATGTAAAGGAGGAGGAGCTGGTAACAAAATTTCTGTCAAAAGATTGTTGTTGGAAATGATCGAGAGTACGCGGAACAATTGTTTAGAGATGTCGAAAAATGTATTTTGTTCATTACCAATAAATTATATTTTGTCGTATTTTTACTCTTCTTTCTCTACATTTTTAGTACACTTCTGAGCAAGTTAGGATTTTCTGCTTTTCACCACGTGAAAAAGCATCTCATCTTCCATCCGAATCAACCAAAAAGTGAAAATTGATTTTTTAACACCTAAGCCCCCTTTCCGTAGACCAGGTCACATATATATATAGATTTTTATATGAGAATTGAATTCGTTTCTTTTTTGCTAAAAATTACTTGTTATTTTTACTTTTGCCTTTATTCTTTTCTTTATCTTTGTAAGTACCCACCTTTACTTTCATTTTTGTATTGGTCTTTTTCTAAGTGTTATTCTTTAATCTTTTATTAGCGAGTTTTTGTTAAATTAATAATATGTGCATACACTCAAGAAGCACTTGTTTCAACCCCAACCATTTCCGTTGCATCATTTCCGTGTGCAATTTCCCGTTGAATTTGCCATTTACTCCCAACCAACCAACCGCCGCTTAAGAAGTTTCACTTCAATAAGAATGAATAAGTTTATCTAATTATGTCTAACTGAGCGTTCTATCGAAAATGTTTGAAATAGGGATAAAACCACCCCTGCTTACCATGTGGCGGTAGTTTTCGGAAAGGTGAGAAAACTATATTTATTACTTGCGCCAGGTATATAATTTTCGGCTCCGCCCGAACTTAGACTTTCTTACTTGTTTATTTATGTGTCGTTTTGAAAGCACAAGGGGTGCTGTAGAAGTTCTCATACAACATAGAGATGCTTTCCCGATGCTCATATTCGAATATCGTCACCAAAAGTAGGCTATGACCTGCTGGCATATACTCTGAAGTCTTAAATATTTTTGCTAAATACAGTTTTTCAAAGAAGGGCATAATGGACTTTGCATTCACGCTAAGTAGCAACTTAATTATGAATGTCAGTGGCAAAAATACATCGATGTTTTCATTCGCATTCATAGCTCATAAAATCTGAGTATAACGAAGTGCAAGTCAGCCAAAAAAAAAAAATATTAAAAACACTGGATCACAAATTTTAATTTGGTTTTTGTTCTCCAGACGCCACTATCCAATTTGTATGTAGAATTGAACGCTGATTCTAAAAATCGAGTTCATTTTTTATTCTATGGACACGTTTTCAATTACCGTTATTCAGCTTAGAACAAAAGGTGGTTCCACTTAGTCACTTATATCTCATGAACCAATTTAACAAACTTAAAATGGAAAAAATAAAAATAAAAAAATAAAACTTTAGCAGGAGAAAAACTAAAAACCTAACAGGTTCTGTGTCAAATTCTTGCAGTTGTGCTAAAGCCTGTTCTTTTACAAACAAATCAAGTTGCTAATGAAGCAATGGTCAAATGAAAATGCACAAAGAGTTTTTGTATGAGAAATGAGCCGTAAAATTAATGCGCCATGTACACCTAAGTAGAACGCTTTAATGCTCATATTTCATACAAAAAATTTTTGCCCATTTTCATTTGACCACTCATTACTTCTTTATTTATCCATCGAGTTTCTTCATTGTCCAGTGGGAAAATGTAATGTATAGTAATCGAAAAAATAATCAGTAAAACAACCCTTTTCCCATTCGAAAATGCATTTTTTCGCCAGGACGATGTCCTAAGAAAAGTGGGGCATTCAATTTTGCATTACCTAGTATCGAGAAATGAATGTGTTTTAATATGAGATTTTTGGACCTTTTTGAATACATTAGAATGCTGATTATATAGTTAGCAGTAATATAATCGAGAACTCATAAGAAATACATTATATTATATATCACGCATGTAATGCATTACTACTTTTCCGACTGGGTAGTAACTTGATTTTTTTGTTACCCAACAGGCTTTAGGACAGAAACAAAAATTTGACACAGAACATGTTATTTTTTAATATTTTCATCAAAAATAAAATCTAGAATGATTAATTAATTTGTCAGAAACTATCAGACCTATCGATGATGATGTATATACGGTCTACGCAGGATTTGCCGTATTTCATATTATGATTGTTAAATTCATTCGTAAAATATACGTAATTAAGTTTAATCACTTTTTGTTTTAAGCTGAATAACGGTAAATTGAAAATATCTTGAAAACTTATCCATAGAATAAAAAAATAAGTAAATTTTTGGAATAAGCGAGCAATTCTTTATAGGGATTGGATTGGGATGCCTCTATGCATCGACTATTTATACATCGAGTGGAGAATCTTCGAGTCTTGCTTTCGCATAAATGTAATCAAAGTCCTCTTTTGTAACGAAGACGGTGCTTAGTGTGAATTCTCTAAATGTAAGCAATTTAGAGGGCGATATATGGATTATATGCGCGCATATATGTACTTATTGAGTGTGACCATCTAGCAGACTTTTCAAAATCTTGCGAAGAAAAGAGCTAAAGCGTATTAGTTAAAGATCATCTGAGCCAACATGCAAAACATCACGCTCTGACTGCATTTAGGATACGCTAAGCTTAGTGGGCTTCTTCGAGATGTGACAGGTGTTGAGGCATGCTTTGAAATATTACAAACTTACGAGTTTATGATGATTTCGGCTGTCAACATACAAATCCAAGTATCATCGCTTCTTACCTGTCATCATACGGACAGCTACGGCTTAAAAGAATAACGGTGAAAAAATCTCACTGGCAATGGAGCAACTGCAGCGGATATGTTCATGCGATACATCATTGAGATGGTGTCAAAATCACATTTCCACATAGCTACTGACGTGCTCATAAATCTGCACGCGAGAGCTGAACATAAATAAAAACAAAATAAGATGATGTAGTGGAATTAACGAAAAGAAAACAAAGGATGCATATGAAAGGCGATGATGGCTGTGCTTCACAGCCTACAATATTGAAAAGCAATATTTACTGGTACACGCAAAGCAACTGGCTGCAATATCAACACCGTTAATAACATTTGACAAGCCAATGTACGGATATGTACATATATTGTAGACATATATATAGTCATACATATGTACGTATGTATGTTTTTTAAGAGCAACAACATGCCAATTTTCTTGTGAAAGCAAACGTCAACGTGGCAGCAGACATACTCGTAAGCATACAGACACCACGTGCCGGATGCAGATGTTGTCATACGTGACTTATGTTTGAAAAAATTTTTACTTGGTAGAAGCAAAGATGTTTTTTTTTAGCTATACTTGGTGGGCGCATTCATCTATTCAGGTATTTGCTTTCGCATTTCTAGCCCCAGTAGCAAGCCATTTTGTGCGACGAAATAACAGTATGCTGCCAAAAGAAAAAGAATTGGAGTTTCGGCAAGGATATATGGGAGAGTTGAAATGATTGAATAGCAAAAATTGTGCAAATGAAATTGCATGCATGTAGTTACATACATTCCTACATATACATAGATGCGAATTTCAATGAAATACGAAAGTCACCCAGTCATCTTAGTAAATCGGAAATCGACAACTTTAAGGCTTTCGATGACATGATAGTACATTTTTATCAACATCTGGGTCACGCAGCTAGTATGTCAAGCGCAATTGTCAACATTCATCTGCTGGCAAGTACATATATAACAGAATATAAAAAAATTATATTGTGCTGCATAGAAACTGCATAGATATAGTGAATGTTGAGTGGTGACCAATTCGACTAGTACGATGGGTCAGGCTTAGTTAGTCTAGACTTAGTTTACGTAACCTAATAGTTTGACCAAGGAGATGTATTTTTGTCCACGAATTTTTTGATGTGGCTTATAGGCAACAATGAGCTGAAAAGGAAAATACAAAAACAAAATATTTCCGCTTCTGGCTAAGTTGGCATGTTGAGTAAGCATTGAAGGTTTCTTACGTAAATAAAGTTAAGTCTAGACTAACTGAGCTTTAAGTTTCATACTGTTGTGAATAGCTAGGACTGCCATCTCACTACATAATGACATTCTAATCTATCTATTTTCTTAGAATCCATTATTTTAGAGTTAGAATCTGTTCGAACATTCTACTAATATTATAATTATAAAGTTTGTGTGTGATGTGGGTGTCAAACGAAAAGACTTCCAAAAGGATTTTTTCCAAACGAACGATATATAAAAAAGCTTTATTACGAAAGCATTTTTAAGAGGATTGCCATTTATTAAGAATTTTTATTAAATCTTATCAATAAGTAGTACTTTTTTACAATAAGGGTTGCCAGCGAATAAGTATTATGAAAATTTTATTTTGAAAATGGTTTCCACCTGTTTAAAAGCCAAATCCTTTTTTTCATAAGTTAATTTAAGTACTACATGCGAAACAGGTATGAAAAAGCTATGTTTCGAAAGTATTTTGAAATAGAGTTGTCACCTTTTTAAAATTGAATTTTAATTATATCAGTACGCCATATCGAACATTACAAGATGATGTCAAGTAAAATAAAAGAAGTTTAAGAAGGATTCACTTCAAAAATAATTTTAAAAGGGGTTGCCACCTGCTAAAAGCCAAATCCCATTTCTTCGTAAGTTAAATTATTTATTACATGTGAAATAGGTATGAGAAAGCTGTGTTTTGAAAATATTTTTGAATAGGGTTGCCATCTTTTTAAAATCGAGTTTCAATTACATGAATACAACAAATCAAATAAATACAAGATGATGCCCTGTCAAATACAATAATTCCAAAAATTTTTCATTTCGGAAATATTTTTAAAAAGGGTTGCCACCTGTTTAAAAGTCTAATTGAGTTTAATCAGTTACTTTAATAATTTACTTGTTACATTATGGTTGTCGAACTAAATTGGTGAAAAGAGCTTTAATTGGAAAAGGGATGCCACCTGTTTAAATGTTAAATTAAATTTAATGAAACATTGCAATATGGATTTTAAACGAAAGATATTCGAGAAAGCTGTGGTACGAAATTAGTTTTGACTACGGTGTCACCTGTTGAAAAGAAATTGAAGAGATCAATTGCAAAATGAAATATTTTTCGCGTTTCCTGAACAGATTTTCTACCTCTCCCAAATTTCGATCTACTTGTTCTGCTTAAGCTAAATGAAGTATAACATTCAAACAAAAAGGGTTGGTGTATGATTTTATTCAGACACAGTTTTTAAGGAATTGCTCCTATAAAAAACTTAAAAAATGTACATATATCGTTCAAAGACTACCTACGAAACGTAAATGGGTTTTATACTGAAATTGCCACTTTAGTTGAATTACAACACATTGGTCGTGCCGTGGAACCTCAATACATTAAGAAAGTTTTTAGGCTAAATTTATTATTTTTGGTGATATAATTTATATTATTTTTGGCTACATTTAAAAGCAACTAGTATAATTATGAATTTATAGGTTTATATATTTTAAATAATAGACCAAGGTTCGGTTATCAAAAAATGGTTATTGTTTTTGCTGCTGCTGCTCCAGAATCTCCCATCTACCTCTTTAGGCTCCGCAAGCCTAAGGTTGGGTTGGAGGTGCATGCGAAGCGCTGTTGGGTGCTTGTGTGAACCTTGTCCGCATACCTGGCAAATGTTTGCCACTTTTGTATTCAGCCGAAAGAGATAGCTATAGAGCAGATGACCCCTCAACGGAGTTCTGTTAGACTGCAACTGGTCTCCATCGACAGTTCTGCTTCTTCAGTGTTGATGGGCAGCGGCCGACCTCCTATCACGATGTTGTCTGTACGGGTATTCAGATTCGCGCTGATGAAATCGTTGTATGCACCGCTCTGTATCCGGCTGCGTCGAATGGACGGCCAATATACGACCCGATGTCTGCTCTGCAGTAGTATAGGTGCCGTCTTACGTATAGGGGCGATTTCACGCAAAGGCTGTCGATCGTACAATTATTAGCGTAGTTACGCCAGCTAGCAACGGATGTTTTTCTAGGTAGAGATTAAATAATTTCAGGGAGAGTACGCCACCTAGAGGGATCTGTTTAATTCTACGTGACATAAACTTGGCGTTACAAAATTAACCTAGTCACGCGTCTACAATGCCTTCGATAGTTGAGCTGCGACGAGGACCGTCTTACCACATGGCCAAGATAGGTGCAGAATGCTGTCCATCTTCCGAAATCGGTGTTGATGTTTGACTAGTTTAAGGTACTTCGCCAGGCTGGAGAAATTGGTATGTATGAGTCCCCTCTGTCTACCTTTTGCTCTGGCTTAAGAAGGATAATGATCTCACCTACTTTCTAAATATTTGGGATAATTAGAGTAGACAACGCCAAGTTGAATGCGGATATATGGAAATTGAATCAGAAGCTAACGCATTAGATGTCTGGGCGTTGGTGACAGCCGCCCATTTCCCTGCCGCTGTGAAGCAAACTTCGGTGAGCTTTGTCTCTCTCTGGGTGGGCAATGAGTTGTCTACTACAGATACGTCTTTTTAAGGAGAAGAACAGAGGTAGAAAGTGGCGAAAGTAAGTAGACGAAGATGGAAATCCGCTAACAGACGTCTTTAATATTCTTGAGATATTTAGGGAGCGATTTGCAACGCTTCACAATAAATTAAAAGTCTTCGTATTAGGACAAACGTCAGCTTGTTAGTTGCAATTTTTGTCTACCTGGGGATCCTGCAAACACCGTAAATAGTGCCAACGTGGAGATAAAGGGAAGTTCAACAATAACCAAAGATCTTACTAGCGAGAAGCATTTGAAAGCATTGACCTTTCTTGGCGAACCAAAGTTTCTCTCTACAAATTCCTATCATGCCAGTTTTTTATATGGCGCAGAACCGTGAACGAAGTCGGATGTCGAAGAAGATGCTCTGACGAAATGTATTATATTTTCAGTGACATGGACATAAAAAGTATATGCATAAAAGTACCGCAATTCCGCCGACTTAGACATGACATAGTATCGATGATAGTGTTTTGGTCAATGAATACAATGTAACGAAAAAAATTCAAAAGCAACTTTCTACGCTTGGTGCAAATAACACTGGCTTACCGCAAAAATTTTCTATGGATGCCACTATCCAATTCACATGTAGAATTCGTCGGTGATTCCGAAAATCGAGATCACTTTTTTTCTACGGATAACTTTTCGAGATATATGCAATTTACCGTTACTCTTTACGCTTACGCTTTAAAAAATAGTATCTTACGAACCAATTGCATAATCGTAATTCGAGATACGGGAAATGAAAGAAAATGAAATTCTCCATAAACTGTATATATATATCACTTTTCGATTGCCCTGATAGTTTCTGAGAAAATAATTAATCATTTCTGACACCTCTTGTTTTCGATGCAAACACACTACGTGGCGTATGAGTAACACTCTCTTCTGTAGATATTTCATACAAGAAATCCTTGCGCATTTTCATTTAACCAATCATATGTTATTTATATATCGATTTTCTTCATTGGTAGCTTAGTTTTTTTCTAAAGGAACAGGCTTTAACAAAAGTGCAAATTATTTACACACAAACTGTTATTTTTAGACTTTTTTCCCTGTTAAAGTTTGAATTTTTTGCATTTTTCCATTAAAAAAAAACAAAAAATCTGGAATGATTATCTAATTTCTCAGAAACTATAGGCCTATCGAAAAGTTATGTATATACAGTTTATGAAGAACTATATTATCTATCATTTGTCGTACCTCGTATTACGATTATTTAATTGGTTCGTAAGATATACCTGATTAATTGCAACCACTCTTTTTTTTAAGCTGAATAACGGTAAATTGCAAATATCTCGAAAACGTATCCTTATAGAAAAAAAAAAAATAACTCGATTTTCGGAATCAGCCAGTGATTTTAAATACAAATTGGGTAGTCTGTAGAACAAAATCAAAAATAAAATTTGTGATCCAGTGTAAGTGACGTAACGTTAAAAAGAAGGGAGCCAATTGACGAAATATTTTACCATCGGCTCGAGCCAACAATACTTACTAATACTATAAAAGCGAAAGTGAGTATGTTTATTTGTTACGCTTTCACGTTTTAACTACTCAACCGATCATCATGAAATTTTGTACGCTGGTGTAATTTAGCCCAACTTAAAATATAGGATAGATTTAATGACGATTGTACCACACAAACGGAATTTTTCATACTGTATATCGCAAGGAATATTTATGATAGAGTACTGGAATTTGGTATGGAGTTATATAAAATCAATTCTACACTCATAGAGGAGGGCTGACACCTGTTTAAAAAATCAAATTCGACTTGAATTAAGGGAAATAATTATTTGAAACTTATGTATAAAAAAATGAATGTCAATTGGCTTAAAACGGTAGCAGTTTGAAAATAGTTTGAAAGCGATTGCTTTCTATTTTAAAATTCGAATTTATATTAATTATTCGCAAGCTATCTGAGAAATTAAAATATGGGTGTCAAACGAAAGATTGCTATGAACCTTCAGATTGAATATTAAGAATATTATTAAGGTTTTTTACTAAGCTTGCCACATGATTAAAAATTAAATTCAATTAATTTAAATGAATTACTGCAAATGGGTGTCACTTGAAATATTTTTGAGAAGGGTTTAAATTATAAACTACATAAAGAACGGTTACCACCTGTTTGAAAAATGCAATTCTAATGGAATTGAGGGAATTAGATAATTGGAATATGTGTCACAATATGGGTGTCATAACAAAGGAGTTTAATATGGTTTTAGTTGGAAAATAATTTGGAGAGGTTTACCACCTGTTTTAGAAGTCGAATTTAAATTAGTTATACTCAAATTAAAGTGTCACACATAAGAGAGTTAAGAAATGTTCAGCTTGAAAATGTAGAATCTTCTGTGGTATTTGAAGAGGGTTACCACCTCTTTTAAAATTTAATTCAAATGTAATTATATTATAAGTTAAATGAGTTATTGCAGTATAGATTTTAATCAAAACAGTCTTAAAAAGTCTTTATTTCTAGGCTACATATGTATGTGAGATGTTGATTTATTCAATTCAATTTATTATAGTATGGGATTGGGATTTAAAGCGAATAGTATTCTCAAAAATATAGA
>NW_023458560.1:32839743-32869780 GCF_013731165.1 Rhagoletis pomonella
TATTTGTGTGCTTGTAAATTATACGAAATGGGGAAATGTACATATGTATGTCTGTATTTATGCAACTTAATGCGGCTCATACTCGCGTGTGGAAGAACATATGTATGTATGTCAATATTTTGAGTAATTTCAAACGAGTTGTTGGCGAACCAGGAAGTAATAACTCGCTATCAACTCTTGCGGATTTCACACTGTAGCACATCAATTACATGTATGCCTGCCTACACATGAATGTAGGTATTTAAATTAATTAATGACCTGGTTTTGTTCGCTGACATATGCGCTAAAATAGGAGATTTTCATTTTAATTTGCATAAATAAGTGCCATAAATCAAACGAGCGTTTATGTTGGTATATGTAAGTGTCGTATGGATATTGGTAAAAGTAAATTTGATTTGGTATAACTTTTTCAATCTGAAAAAAATTTCTCTTAACTAAGTTACGATTTACCAGCTTCAGATAGCACAAGCGCCACTTCTGCGTAGTTAGGTCAAATTTAGCTAGAAAACAATCTCCTTTGGCGCTCTCTTCTACATTATTAAATTTAGACTATAGTTAGGATCCACCTCAATAAGTGTAGAATTACTAGTTTTCTCCTTGTCATAAAACCATCAGAGAAGGTGCATTGCGGTATACTTCTGGAGATACCTCTAAAGCAGTGATACACACAACAGCAAACTATTGGATTCCCTAGTATTATAAATAGTACTTAATTTGGGTAATAGAGAAAGAAGAAGTTCCACTGCAGTCGCGCGTGGGATCCACACTCAACTGGCGGGCAATTGCTTTCATACAAGCCTTCTCCTTACAACTAAAACTACAAAAAAAAACAAGCAAAGACTGAACTTTATATACCCGGCGCAGGTATCAAATATCTTCGTTTCAACTTTCTTTAACTGCATTTGCATGATAAGCAGGGGGGTTTTCCCCGATTTCAAACTTTTGCTGAATTTGACTTAATTAAATAATTGAACCAAATTTGGTAGAAATCTATAAAGCGGTTACCTAGATACACCTTGTAGTCATAAAGTGGGCGGTGCCACGCCCAATTCCTAAAAGTCTATAGCAGTCTTATTTTTAGTTAAGAGATTGTTGTAACTATTAACTCGGAGTAAATTAGCGTCCCCAGTTACTGACATATCGGAGTTTTCGGATGTCTGAAGTTTACCGTTATACGGGAAGTGGGTGTAATTTTAGTCCGATTTGAATAATTTTCAACGAATTTTTTTCTTGTACTAAGATTGTTGAGTGCTTCGAGTTTGGTAGAAATTGATGAATCGGTTTCTGCTAAGTGGTTATTGTAATTATCGATCTTGAGTCAATTAGCTTCTGTAGTAACTGATTTATCGCAGTTTTTGTGTTTCTCTAAGTTGCCGTTAAGTTAGAGGTGGTTATTGCCCGATTTCAAAGATTTTCAATTGATTTCTTAGCTAGGCGCTAGGCAAGGCTCATTCCGAGTTTGGTAAGGATTGGTGAAGCGGCTACTGAGATACAGCATTTCATCATAAGTGGGCGGGGTCACGCCCGTTTTCCAAAAATTTCATAATAATAGAATTTCTTACCAAAATTCTACTTCACATACTAATTTTCAACAATTTGGATCCAATATTTATATATAGTAGTTTTTGAATTTTTCGAAAATACCGTTATATGGGAAGTGGGCGTGGTTATAGTCCAATTTCGCCCATTTTACATACCAACCTACCTTGGATACCTACCGAATTTCATTGAGATATCTAAATTTTTTCTCGAGTTATCGTGTACACGGACGGACGGACAGACGGACAGACAGCCATGCTTAATCGACTTCTCTATTCATTCTGGGCATCTATGTATACATTTGTCTATATCTATCTCGATTCATTTTGGCTGTTACAAACAACCGTTATGTGAACAAAGTTAATATACCCTTGTGCACAAGTACGCTCGGCTATAAAAAGAATGAGGCAAATCGGTCAAAGTCGTTCTATAGTTATACGACTACACACATACTTACATACATACATATGTAGATGTTTCGAAAATTTTTGTATTCACAAATAAGATAATTTAATGCCTGTAATGTAATGCAAATGCATAATTAACAGCCTATTGAATTTTGAATCTCGAAAGTGCATTGCTTATTAATTTATAGCTACTTGCCATCTAGCTTCTCAAATTATTCACACTCTTGTGGCACTCTTAAAATATTTCTGAAAATTGAAATTTGAATTCATTTTAATTGAAAACTCTTTAAGACATCACCTGAGTTTATAACAAAATAAATGTTAGAATGACATAACTCGAAAGTACAAACTTTCTTATGAAGCTAGAATAAACACTTTCTTATAAAGTTCCTAAATTTAACTTAGATATAATTTTAACGAAATGAAGTTTTGAGTTCCAACACTTCAAATTTTAACACATTTGACTTGAAATTTGGATATGCATTTAGACGTGTATATGTGTTTATAAGAGAGTTTCATTTAAGCTAAAATCATGTGCAATAAAACAAATTTCGCCATTAGTTACGTATAAACCATAACTAGGCTTTGCCGTAAATGCTACCAATTAATAAAATGTTAAAGGAAATATCGAATCAGTTATCGTACATACGTACATATTATCTATGCAGGTAAAGCAAAAGTACGTTCCAGCTATGCTTGCATTGGGAGGCCACTTAAAATTGATTTCATCGATATATGTACTATATATATACATACATATTTCGAGAAGATAAAACCAAATGGTGGCCACAACTTTAATCTTTTCAAAAAAAGATATTCGATAGCATTGTGTGCAGCCTATCATGTACATATGTATGTACATACATATGTGTGTATGTGTGTTGATACAAATGATGTCCTCAAAAGTCAACAACATGAAGTAGCAAAGTAATTAAACGAACTTTTAATGAAGTTGACATTTCTAAAACCCCAGATTATTTACTGCCAAACAACTCTTTTCTCTTTCACTAAATTTTTATTTTTTTTGCTTTATACATACAAAAATATATTAGCTGTGCGGCAAGACCATGAACAGCATGCATACTAACATACAGACGTTTGGTATACTTACATATCTACTTATCTAAAAGTGTTCGCATTTGACGGCATTCTGTTTTGCATATTCTAGTGCTGAATATTTAATGAGTTGATGTTGTCGTTGACAACCAGTTTGACCGTCAAAGCCGATTGTGGCCATCAGCAGGCCATTAAAATTCTGAAACTTAAGTAATAGCTAATTTTTGAAAAAACCAATCACATTTTAACAATAAAGATGTAATGATTTAAAGAGCTTTACAATAATTACACCACAAGGTTTGAGTTGTCATTAAATGCGACTGAAATCCGCTAATGCGAGTAACTGGAATGGCATAAGTGAATCTCGGATAGTATGGGGATGACTGGAATAATATCCTCTGAAACCCCGGTCACCTTAGTTCCAGGATTAAACTGCACCCTGGCAATTGGTTTATATTGTAAAACTTGGAAAAGACCCGCGATAAAACGATAGACACTCACCACGTATTTGTCGACCTCAAAGCCACTTTCGACAGCAGTAAAAGGTGTTTCCTACACAGCACGATGTCTGAATTTGGTATCCCGGCCAAGCTGGTACGGCTGTGTAAAATGTCACTGAGAAATACCACCAGCTTCGTCAGAATTGGGGAAAGACCTTTCCCAGCCGTTTACCACCAAAAGGGGTTTCAGACAAGGCGATTTCCTTACGTGTGACTTCTTTAATCTCATGTTGGAGAATATAATAAGAGCTGCTGAACTGAAGCGCTCAGGAACAATATACTCAAGAATGTCTGGCTGGGAAGAATGGCTAGGTCAAGATGAAAAAAAAAATAATTTTAATCATCGAGCTGCATTCTCTTTTACATACATGGTGCATATAGCTATCCTCGGGGATTTCTCCCATATAGGCGCATCGTTTTTTGCACCAAAGCAAGTTAGAACGGTGTACAAAACCCGTCAACTGATGACTCAGGGGAACATTCTTCTTTTGCTCGCTTAGGAGATCTCCCATTTAACTCCTAAGCGAGTTAAATGGAGGTCAAAGCCTCACATTGGAAGATTTCCCTTCAAGTTCAAGTGGGAACTTCTGGTTACCTCACAGATTTCTACTTCCATACCAGCTCTACACCTTTTCTTCCTTGAAATGAGTAAAGCCAGTTTTAGACTACTTTATCAAGAAAATTCTTATTCTTTGTCACTTCCAGGTTGGGAGATACATATTAATGACACGGCGCTATCTACTCCATAGCCTAAATAAATACTTTCATAAGTTTTATATATTGTGAATACAAGTAGGCACTCAAAAATCACGAACAAAGTAAGAGTGAAATAAAAAAAGCAAAATTTAAAAGAAAAAATAATAACTTTAACTCTAAAGAACAAAAAAAAAATAAATGGCGCGACTCAAAGCGCTTATTCCGACATTTTGAATTCTACAGGATTCTGAGTGTAAACTTGACTTATACACTCATACAACTGAGTTTTTATACGTGTATATATTTACGTTTATTCCTTTGCATTTTCTCTTCGATGCAACAGCGCGTTCACGGTCTTTAATTAAAGTGTCAAGTATTCGCCCAAAAGGCATCTGAAATCGCTGCTATTCAGCTGCACGTGGTACACGTAGGCGTATGAGTGACATGCTTTGCAAAGCAAATTATCTGCTTCAAACAGTGTACTTAATTTTGGATTTTTTTTTCTTTTTTTTTATAATGGTCATTTGTATGCATGCATTTATAAATGAAGGTAAAGAGTGATGTGAAAGCAACATCAGTATGTATGTGTATTAGGCAGTACCACCTCTCTTACATGTAAGCAAAAACATTGGACCTACACCAGAGTTTAAAGTATTTTAACAATGCAATTGCGAAAACAATTATTTTTTTTTGCCGAACCAAGGAGTCGCCCTTTTTCCATTTTTCAGTGTTACCTACATTCGGCAATGAAAAAATTGGGAGTAGTGCACTAAATTTTCAGTTTACACTAAAATCTAGTGATGCTTAGTGCAAAATTTTAAACTACTGCTGTTGACGCTTTGAATATCAGCCTCACCATAAAATAGCGAAATAAAAGAATGTTCCACCAAAATTAAAATTCAAAGAGTGAAACAAAATGTTCTTCAGCCTCATGAAACATGTTTTTTTCACTAAAATTGGCAGTGTGTGGTAGAACACAGAAACTTTTCAATAGAAATAAATTTGGTTAACGCGTTATATGAAAGAAAATTGCCAATAGCTTTGACCAAAAAAAAAAAAAGTAAAACATCAACAGTAATTTTTAGCGATTTAAAACTTATACTTTATTATACTAGAATTGGTCTTAAAAACTGCGTACTCCAAAATTTTCTAAAAATTTCTTCAGGTTTTAATGAAAATTTAATTAAATTTGGTGAACATTTTGTAAGCTCTGAAACTTTTATTTACATGGATGGATTTTAAGTGAAAATTATTACAAATAAATTAATTAACATAAGTTGCAAACAATATCATTTTAAATTTTGCACCTATTCTTTGGACAATGAGTGTGCATGCGGCATAAAATTTTACGTTTCGAAAAATTTCGTAAGCTTTAATTTTTGAAATCTTGGTAAAAACATTTTACAAGCAGCTTATATGTAAGTATTGGCTGTTCAAATATTGCACAATTAAGCTTAATGCAAATTTGCTCACTATTATTTAGTTCAGTTATATGTTGTGGAAGCAAATAGCACATTCACTAAAGTTTTTAGTGGTCGTGAAGAAATTTTCCACTATCACTAAGCTGTTGCTAACCAATTGCCTGCAGTAATTCTGGTCGGACTAAGACCTATGCCGCTATGGAAGGATCGCCTTTCCGGCCACGCTCCTTTATTTCACATTGTAGGTAGTTATAACCAAAAAATCGATTACTCCGTCCCTAAGCCCACCTAAGAGAGGCTCTTTAAGGCAAACACTACATCAAGAAAAGAGTGACAAACACCAAAACTATGGAGAAGGGGGAATTATTTTTTTAAACGGATGGATCCCAGCTAAATAATAGGTTTGGCTACGGATTTTTCTCTAAGGACCAGAATTATCCGTCAGAATTCCGGACCACTGCAACGTTTTTCAGACAGAGGTTTTAGCTATAAGGGATGTGTGTGTGTACCTTAGTACGCATGCCGTAACGAAGACTACGACTAACATCTTCTCGGACAGGCGGCCATCAAATCAATGAATGACCGCTTATGCTAAGATCAACTGTTGCAGAGGAATGTCTGGCAGCTTTAAAGATATTAGCAACCGTCTTGAAGGTCAGCTTCATATGGGTCCCGGGGCATGGAGTTATTGAAGAAAATTGTATTACCCATGCGCTAGCCAAGAAAGGTACTAATTTCCCACTCCGTGAAAAACTGCGACAAAATTCGGATACCAATGGCAACCTGCAAATTAAGAATTAGAAATAATATTAGTCAAGAAGCTCAGGACGAGATATAAGGGCATTTTTAAAATAAATAGGCTACTGCTGAAAATTGATGGAAAAAAAACGAAAGAACTGCTCAGCTTCTCAAGAGACATTTCGATGGTTATGGCTTGGGTAACCGGTCATTGGCTATTTGGTAGGTACTTTTCGGGATTAAGAATATTTTCCCATGAATACTGGGAGAGTTGTAGTTATGAGTAAGAGGAGGAAACAGTCGAGCACTTCTTCTGCAATTGTCCAGCTTTAGCCAATAGTAGACAGCGTGGTTGTTGTTGTCAATTCTATACATCCATTTGCTTGTTTTGCTTTTTTGTATAGTTTCAGGCAGGCTCAATTTGTCCTAATAAACAATCGTGGTACAAAGCTCAATAAAAATATTAAAAGTATTTGTTTTTGTTTTTGTGCTGTAAATTTTTTAAAAATCTATTAATCAAGCTCAAATTTCATACTTTGTTTTTTGTTTATGTTTATGCATCAACCCAAAAAATTTCAACCAAATCAAACACATGAAATGTGAACCCCGTTCGTTCGGATATGGAACGCCCCATATATATTGCAAATGCAATTTTTTTTTACATATGTAGTTAGTGCTAGTGAAAAGCTTAGCGCAGTAAAAATTTAGTGAACTACCCCTAACTCTGACTGGAATATCAAAAAACTTCCTTAGCATCAGTTTCATGATTTTTTTTTTAGACATTAGTGTGGTTCGGTAGGGTGCTAGGAACTGAGATCTTGTGATTAAGTACTATAGCGGGGAACTTGCGGTCAATGAACTTTGATAGAAGAAAAATTTTCCACTCGGCACAAGATCCGACTGTAAATGCCGAGGATATGACGAAAAATGAGAAAAGGCGGCGCTACGTTCGGCAAAAAAAAATAAATATATATTTTCGAAATTGCCTTGCAAAACTATTTACGTTAGACTCACGAAAGAACGGCGAACTCTTTTTTCTGGTGCGGTCTAATGAGCATATATCTTTATCTATATATATATATATATATATATATATGTATATATTCGCTTATTTTGTATTTGTACATTTAGACTTGCCAAAGCGTATATTTGCTTCTTTATGAGCACCTTAGCTTTTATATTTGTGCGCTGGCGTGGCTTGCTCATTTTGGCATCGTTATGTTATACAAATTATGCTAATTACGCTTTTATATTTAACGCTTGGTTGTCTCTACAAAAAAAGCTCTTTCATATTTTAAAGTTTTTTTTTGTTGCTTTTTGATATTTTGCATGTATATACATGTGCATACATATAAATGTGCATATGCTTATGTATGTATGTATAATATGTATGTATTGTATATTCATAAATAAATATGTTTACTTTGTTGAAAGGCGCATGTTTTTGTTATTTTGATATTTTCTGGTATGAAAGTATTTTCAGGCTGACAAATTTATCGCTTTACTTTTATCTGGCCTTTAATGATGCTTTCGTTTCAATTACAAATATTTTTGTACGTACATACCTACATACATACTTACAAACGTGATTATACAACTTAAAAGAGAGATATACTTGAGTGAGCAAAGCGATGTTATGCTTACATAACGAAGGGTTTTCAAATTTGCATTTTTGCGAATTCAGACCACAGAAATATTTGACTTTCAGTTATAGTAAGATCATTCTGATGTGTGGAACATCACTTTAAACCTGATATAGTATTAATATTGTAAAATTTTTTTGTATCACAATTATACGTAAATGGATTTTGAATAATAATATTTAAGTAAAATAAACTCATAACAAATAAAGTAGTATAAGTTCGGTCGTAATAAATATCGGGTTTGCATCTTTCTGTAAACTGAGTGGTAAGCAAATGGTTTTTTCCAATTTTAAACAGAAGCGATGATGGGCTAAATTAGACTTAATGAAAAATAATTCGACCAAGTTTGCTAGATCGATAAGGCGCCTTCCGATATAATTTTTTTCGAACGGACTTTATATTTATTTTTTAATTGAATATTCTATTTCGAAAAGGGTAAATCTCAAATATGTACCTATACATTTTTTCACAAATACAAAAACCATTTTTTTTTTCTATGTAAGTGCTTATCTGTATTTATTAAGCTTGAAAAGCAATTCCAACGTAGAGGTAATGGCAAGCACAGAATAATTTTGAAAAAATCACAACTATAGGAAAAGTAAATAGTTTTTTCTTTTCCTTAATAATTGAAATTTTCAGACATTGTGCCTTATGAATAAAAAACAAGCAATTGCTTTTTCTTAAAATCTCAGACTTTTTGCTCGATTTATGCAAACAAATGTAAGTAAAAGGTCTGAAAGCGCTAACCACGCCTCGGGTGATATGTATGTATATTATTATCTTTAAAATTTACGCTTACATTAAATTCAATTGATGGAGATATGGAAAATGAATTAAAACAGCAATAACAATTAAAGTTTGTTAGAGCTATCCTTAAAATAGTATGTAAAAACATTGAAATTTTAAGTTGTGATCATCGCTTAGAAATTTATTATGATGTTTGAAATAATATACAAAGTGCCTGCGAGTGGATACAGACTGGTTGTAAAACTATGGTTTCGGGTTGATTAACTTAGTAAATAAAAGTTCAGGTTGTACCATTAAATGCTTTTAAGTTACTTATAATACGTTTTTCAAATAATTCTGTGAATGATTTTATGAGAGAAGATTGCTTTATTTTCGCCCTTCTGGTACTTAGTGTTGCTGGCATAATCTTCTGTGGTGTGGTATGTGGCACAATCATAACAAGGGTAGTCTTGGAGCAGGTGGTGCATTTCATATAATAATAAGTTTCAAATAAGTTTTGTTGAACCAATGACCAGTAAAAAGCTGCATCATTTCAAATGACATTCCGAATATTTCACGATATAGATTCGCATCGTCAATCGTGGCGAAGAAATCTTTAGTGCCAGAGCCAGTTGTTTCTTCATGGTATTCACGCTGCTATTCTGCGAGCGTCTCTAACTGTATTAACCGCTTGGGATAGCATATTGGGTATGCGGAGTATGAGAATTCAGCTGTTGGACTTACGGCTCCTTTTTCGTGCTGGTCGGCAAGCTCATTTCCTTCAATACCGACGAGCGATTTAGCCCAGTTGAATTTTACTTCATGGCTTTGACGAAGACCATGTAAACGCCGGTGCATCGAGACAACGAGTGGCATAGAATTGCTACGATCTCGGATAGCTTCGAGACACGATATTCTATCACCGTATAGATACAGCTTACGCTTTGTAAGCTTATTTTGGGCCCATTCGGAATGCGGAATCAATTGCATGGGCCTCAGCCTGGTAAACAGTACAGGCAGTGTGTAGGATGAACTTGAAAGGCTCCCAAACTGCATCTGGATGACGGATGACAAACGCCGCGCCGCATCCCCTAATTTGTAGTTTGCTTCCATCAGTGTATATATCTGTGTGGCGTCATTGGTACTTGTGGACTCTAATAGCTCCTGTGACTCTATGCATTCATATATAATTGTTTGCCGTTATGCGGGATGCAATTGATCTCGAGGCGGAACATGGTGCTGAAGAGTCGCGAGGTCAGGTGTTTCATGATACGATCGCGTTGCTTTCACATTCTCTATCTGGATGATTTCATGGATCTTTAGATGAAGTGGAACGAAGCCTGCAAGAGCCAAGACTGATGTGGCCGATACTGTGTGGAACGATCGTATAGCTCGTATGGCAAAGTTTCGTTGGACCGATCGCAAAAGTCGACGAATATAAACGTATTTTATGGCTCTTCAACATATACCTGCCGCGTACATAATAGTGGGTTCAACAACTTGTCTGTAGATTGTTATAACGTGCTCAGGATGCAACACTCCAAGTAGGCCTTACGTACTTGCATAGGTTGTCATAGATTCGTTGGACCTTTGCTAATACATATTTCATGTGATTGGTGAACTTGACGAGATTTTCGCTCCGTCTAGAAGAGTGAGTTCACCAAGTGTTCCTCTCAAGCCAATCTAATGCATATTAGCCTAACGAAACCGAGCTGTTTTGATGGAGTCGCATCAAAAAGCAGTTGGGCTCTTATCGCGCTACACATGGAGTAAAATTTGGCGAGAATATGGCTTGTCCTTCGATCAATTTCATTTAAGTTATGTCAATGGCTCGCCTGGACGAGTTTCCTGAGATGTTTACTGATTTTACTAAGAGGAATCATGGTTGTCAACATGTACTTAATTTAAGAACCTTTTAGGCTCTGTGACAATTGCAATTTCGTCTGTGGGTAAACTCTCGATGTTGTTTGGTTAGGCTATGTTTATGACTTTGTGATTGATTTCTTGTCCACATTTTCGTTAGAGCTGAAACGAAACACAGCTGTAAAATTTCAAATTATACAGATTCAGTTGATGTTTCAGAGATATCGTTGATAACTGCACTAATAAATGTTCATATTTATAACTATGTATGTGCAGGTGAACGCCATAAAGCAACTAAATGAAGCACTTTAAATGCAAAGCATACGAAAGTGCGACAAGCTCTGTCAACTGAGTTGCTACTCATGCCTACTGTCGACTGTCGACTGTCGACTGTTGACCACCACCAACCGCATGGCTGACCAGCCATCTAGATATGAATTTATGTGTAGGTATACAGTCAGCGTCAAAATTATGCATACACTGTCGTTTCCATTTAAAATTTTTCGTACTTTTTTTTTATAAAAATAAGTATATCGAGGGCTTACATTCAATACCCTCCACCTGGTTTTTTCACAAAAACTACTTTGTACTGTAAGATCACATCTGGGGCTTACCAGTCATCACTGATGTTAGTTCTGACTTTGCAATTTAATAGTAAATCCTTCTGTCAAGCGTTATACAAGATCAGCATTAATATCACCGATAGTCTTAGGTGTATTTTTATATCAAAATCTCATTTTTGAGAAAAGTGCAGATAGAGGGTACCTATTGAATATAATACCTCGAAATGGTTTAGTTCATTGAACAGTAAAACAACAATAATAATTTTTTTTGTTATCATAGAGAACTCAATTTCTTGATTTTCAAAAAAATTTGAGAATGCAGTTTTTTAGCATATTAAATTTTAGTGTAATAAAGTATAAGTTTTAAGTCGCTAAAAATTACCGTTGATTTTTTTAAATTTTTTTCGTTGAGGTTGCTGCGTACCTCCTTTCATATAGGTTAGATTTTTGTTCACGCTTTATATGGCAGCTAATTTGGTATGGAAAATATATGTACATAAATAAAATCGTCAAAACGTCAAGGTACGCTTATTTTTGACGCTGACTGTATATGTATGTACACTTATATGTAAATGCCTATTTATGGAAAATACACATTTATGGCGAAAACAAATATCTTATTGCTGTTGAAAAGCAGTTTGCTGCGCCACTTAACGTAAAGCTCGTGGCTATTTCAATTTTGATTTATGGCAACAACGCAAAATGCATTTGATACATAGTATCTACCTATGCAAATGTGACTCGTCTGCTCTGTAGTGGCATACCACAGACGAGTGTCGATGGTTCATGCATTTTCAAATGAAAATTAACTTTTAACGAGTGAAACACCGCAGAAAAGCAACTCTGCACGATGAATGTTTTGCAGTAAAAAATCTCAATTCAAATATGCAGCTTTTCTGAGACTTACATAGCCTAGACAGTTTTTCAGAGGCTATAAAATACGAATTGCAAACGAGTCAAGTGGCGAAGAGCTGAAAAGACTACAATTTTAATAAACCGGAGTGACCACATCAGCCAGTGCATGAAACCACTTATCTATGTACATATTTGTATATGTGTATGCAGTTATGTAGTATGTATGCACGGATGTGGAGTCACCTGCCATACACTGCCTGCGTCACATATGTACGTACATATTCTATTTAGAGCTTTGCAAATATATAGATTTTTTTTTCTTTCAAATCATGCTTGGTGTACACTGGCGTGTAAATAATTTGCTTCTAATGGACACAATCGCATTTGGTACGTGTCATTCGGACACGTACATGACCTCATTAATGACATACGTGACACTTAAGTGCCAAATGAGTGTTTGACAAACTTCACAAGCTATGAGTGTATCACATGCACTCACACACACACACTCATATCTTGTTGGAAGCTTTTTCAGTGCAACGGCGAGGAGCTTACAAATGTCTTAGGCATTGCCGCAGCAGCTGACGAAATTCAATGGAGTCGACAGCAAATCATTTGGGAAAACCAAAGTTAAAACTTTAGCTCAGACGAAAAGTGCAGGCAAAGAACATCATTATGGAAAAGTTGTTTCACGTTTTCGAATTTTTTAGTAGGGCGCAGGAGGACAAGGTGTGCCGAAAAGTGAGTGTATGTGTGCGTTTGCAATAAGTGCTCATACCTGTACAGTTGACTGTACTGCTTAGCTCAAAACTTTTGATGCATAGTGAGAGAGCACAAACAGCTTCCCCATTGACACAAGCGCATAGTCGAATTAACTTAAGTTGAAAACAGAATACTGCAGTGGTGTGTGGATAATTTTTATTTTTATTTTTTGGTTTCTCATTCTGTTTATTGCTGCTGCATTTTTAGGTATTATAAGGTTAAGCACTTGGATAACTTCTGGCTTTAACAATCGCACAACACTTGAGAAATTTTTTTGACTAAATTACTTACTAACTTAAGCTTTATCTAAGCTAAACATAAGAGCTGTATTGTTTTATATGGCGAGGAGATGGACTACGTAATTCGAAATAAGCAGACAGTGAGAACTTTACTTTTGTTGAGAACATCTTCGGCATCCCGGCTTGCGGATAGTCACCCCCTCTAAATCCCATCTCGCTAACGCCCCTGTCCCTATGGACAGACCCCGTCGAGGCTGAACGCTTCCTGGGGCTACCGCTAGTAGAGCTAGACGACAACGATTGAGGGACTAACTGTTCTGGGCGGGATTGTTGTAGCAGCTACAACAACAACAACAACAACAACTTTACTTTTGAAGTTGGGAAGCCCTCCAACTCTCTCCAGACTAGTTCGACAATGTATATCGCGGCCAAATGATGGCAGAAAACATAGCGAACTTGTTCTCATGCAGAATATGTGTTAAGTCTTGGTATGCTCAGATTTTATAATTGTAATTTTTAGAGCTTCACCAAAACGCTAACTGGACGTCAAGTAATAAAGCGATTTTTTTTTAACATACGGCATTTTAACGAAAAGACTTCAACCTTACCAGTACAGTTATCTGAATAAATAATAACTTCAGTTTCTGTCACAGAATTGGCGCGAAATATTAGCTTGTTTTAGGGTTAATCTGAGGCTTTAAAATGCACTGGTAACTTAGATTTTGCACTTACCACTACCAATTATTACCATTACCAACTCCATTATTATCATTACCATTATGAGTACCATTACCATTACAACTACATTGCCATTATCATTACTATTACGGGTACCATTACCATTACAACTACCATTACCATTACCATTACCAGTATCACTACCATAACCAAAATATCATTACCATTACCACTACCGTTCTCCATTGCCATTATTATTCCGTCCCTGCAAAAATCGTTGGACCATGTAGTCTATTTGTGGTAAATTGGAGTACTTACAAAAGTGTTTCTCTGTCATGCTGTAGCGGACCAACTCGTGTCTCTGCGCCAGCTTATTGTTTGTAACCCGACCACTGCTCGTGTTTTAACGAAATGTGATTGAAGTTGAGCATTTGAAAGCACATTTGCATGTCTGGCTGTTGCTGAACGTGTAGAGATGCTCGCTGTTAGTTGTTAGCTCCCAGCATGTTTGGGATCGACTGCCGTCAGAGGCAACATATAATTTTTAATTTTCGTTTTTGGTTTTTATTAATTACGAAAAAGCATCTGAGAAGTGAAGAACAAAAGCGTGTATAAACTTAAAAAGCAAGTGCGCCTGGGCCACACTGGAGAAACGAAACTTCCGTTACATACATATCTATTTTGTCTCATAACCAATATACATACATACATATGTAAATACATACATACATCTGCCTTTGCTTAAGGTTGTATGTTTTGTCTTTTATCTAGATCCCTACCTATACACTTGTTCGTTCTAATTACATTTATGTTATTCTGTTTTCCTTTATCTTTGTTTTTATCTTTATACTCTATTGATAACAAAATCGATAGTAACATCCAATAAAATATCGATAACAAAACCGATAATAATATTGGTAGCAAAATCTATTAGAAACTCGATAAAAATCTCCATAACAAAATCGATAAAAATATCCATAACAAAATCTATAAATATCGATAATAAAATCGATAAAACTATCCATAATAAAATCTATAAATATCGATAACAAAATCGATAAATATCGATAACAAAATCGATAACTAAATCGAGAAATATCGATAACAAATCGATAAATATCGATAACAAAATCGATAAATAACGCTAACAAAATCGTTAATATCAATAACAAAATCGATAAAAATATCGATAAATATCAATAACAAAATCGATTAAAAAATCGATAAGAAATATCGCTAACAAAATAGTTGAAAATAAGGATTACAAATTACAATTACAAATCGATAAAAATATCGATAAGAAAATAGATAAAAATATCGACCATTATATCGATAAGTTCCGAAAATATCGATAGCAAAATTGATAGCAATATCGATAAAAATTTCGATGAAAAAATCTATAAAAATATCGACAACAAAACCGATAAAAAATATCGATTACTTTATCGATAAGGCCCGAGAATCCCGAAAATCTCTAAAATCCCAAAACATTTGCCAGATTGAGTCTCTGAGTCTCTCTCTATATCCTTTCCTCTTTAATTACCTTTACTTTAATCTTTCTTCCCCTATCTTCATCTTTACTTTTATGTTTATCATTTCATATCTCATCTACATATGTATATATAAGTAAAGTGTTTAAATTTACCTTGGTCTTCATTATTGCCTTTGTCTTTACGCATCTTTGTTTTTGTTTTTATTTTTACCTTACCTTTATCCTTCTCTTCATCTATGTACGTAGTCACCTTTACTTTCACTCTTGTATTGGTCTTTTTCTAAGTGTTATTCTTTAACCTTTTATTAGCAAATTTTTGTTAAATTAATAGCATATTCATACACACAAAAAGCACTTGTTTCAGCCCCAACCATCTCCGTTGCATCATTTCCGTTTCACCATTTCCGTGTGCAATTTCCGTTGAATTTGCCAATTTACTCCCAACCAACCAACCGCCGCTAAAGAAGTTTCACTTCATAAATATAACAACAATGCCATTGTTAATATGTTGGAGTTGTTTTGTGCTGCTCTGCTGTAATGCAGGGATGGAGTATATGGTCCTGCCCTAGGACATCGCAATGTTAATCGGACCATATTTTTTATATGAATTGTGGTTAGTGATGTTCCGATACGAGTACATATGAGTAAATACTCGAGTACCTCTACCAAGTACCGAGTATTTTTTGTACTTCGATACATGTGACCAAGTACTTGGTGGGTATCGAGTACATTGTGCAATTTTATGCAAATTTATGCAGCTCTAGTTAAATTAGTAAAGTCGCCACAAGTTGGATATATGAAGTTTGACACGTACAATTGTGTTCGATTTCTAGCATGCATGTATCCCCGCCGCATCCCATCTGCTGAAGCTTTATTTCATACAACAATAGCCTGCGTTACGCAGGAAAAATACGTATATACACTGAGGAAAAAACGCGTTGTAAAAATGAAAATTTTTTATTCGATTACCGCTTAAAAATTTTCGGATTTTAATCAAGTGAAAAGTGTTCAAAATTGAATATTTCCAATATACATACACTACACTATAATGGAAATATTCAATTCAAATACGCCCATATTAAAGCATTTTTCACTGCACGGGTGGCGTTTTGCACGTCTCGCATGCTTTCTCATATGTAATTAAGAAAGTATACGTATACAAAGCATCCACAGCGGTGACTACATATACACACATACATGGTACATGTTTATCTATACAAATGCACTAATCGCGCGCTGTGATGTTGATTCAAAATCAACATTTGAAAACACATTTACATATATGGCTGTAGCTGAGTGTGAAAAGACGCTTGATACAATTGGTTGCCGCCAAGAGGGCTCGGGTTCAATTACCATCAGACGGAACATAAAAAATAATTTTTTTTTCTTCTTAATTACGCAAAATCATCTGTACACTTCACAGCGACATATTTTATAACGTACATACTCAAATTTAAAACAAGTTGGGTTGGTGCTCTTTCATATGCGTATTTTTTTAAATTTAGCACGTTTTTTTTAAGTCTAACATTTTTTCCCCTCAGTGTACAAATTTATGTTAAAGATAAGCATATAAATATTTTCATATTCAAAAACCCATTTCTGAATTAAATTATATCTTTGTAACTAACATACAAAATTTGCGAGAATATGTCTTTGCCTATATGTATGTATATATTAAAAAATAGGCATATATTTTCATATTAAAAAGCCTTTTTGCATTAAATTATATCTTTGTAACACATAAAATATGGTTTTGTTTATTAAAATAAAAATTGCAAAACTGTTTTGAAATATTTCGTCTGAGTACTTTTGAGTACCAGTAGAATCGAGTATTTTCTAGCGATACTTTGAGTAGCATCGATTACCCCCTTCGATGTTCTAAAATGAGTACTGGTATCGAGTAAATGGTGGTATCGGACGAACACTAATCGTGGTTAATTTTGGAGTACTCCTTGGTCCTTAGGGAGTACTTTTTACACGCATGCATGGAGTAGTCGTGACTTTTGCAGGGGTACGATGTCAAATACTAAATAGAGCTCTTACCAAGTAGTGTGCGTAGGTAAGTTTGATACTCAAAAATGCCATCAACGATCTGGAAACGTGGAATTGACTGTGGACTTAGTATCGTTCTAAACGCCGAATCGCGATCTTCAGAGATGGCACCAAACTGGTCACTGACGTCTTTCCTCAGAAGCTATCTTTGAGTGCGTACTATGGACTCCTAAATTACTGCAGCGTAATTGGGTTTGAACATGTATGTACATGCGATTGACATAACGGCGAAGCTTTATCCGAACCTGTTTTCGTTGTGGGCAGTCGAGCTGCTATCAAAGAACTAGGGTCGGTAACTACTACTTAACCTTATATGCATTTAGGTATAAAATAAAAGGTGTTGAGCTTAACATAAACTTGTTATTCGGTAAAGAAATAATTTTTCTGTATGCTAACACTAATTTTACCTCTTCAACGATTTTGGACGAATCCAACAAAGCACGCCAGCTGCTTCTTTTCTGTGCCAATTAGAAATGCCAAGTGAAGCCAAGTTTTTCTCCACTTGGTTTTTCCATCGTCATTTGGGGACCTCCCTCTTACTCTGCTACCACCAGCGGGTTCAGAGTTGAATACTTTCCATTCGAACGACATGGCCAAGCCAGTGCAGCCGCTGTATTTTAATTCGGTGCACTATGTCCATTTTGCCTCTATTAAAAATAAATATAATCTGTGGTTAATGAACAAATTCTTTTGTAATTTATTTCGTAGCTCCATTTAAAATAACCAATAAAAATGTGAAATACTGGTGTTGCCGCAAAATGTTGACGAAAAATACATACATATGTATGCCTACACACACACACACGCACACTAACCTGTCAAATGCGTGTACATACACTGCCGGAACAAAGTATTGGCACAGGAAGTTTTTCACAATATATGCAACAATTTTTATTCTAATATTTTTCTGCCAATTTTGTAAAAAATATGATTCGTTCACAATAAAAAACATAAAAATATAATTCTTAAACTTTGTGCAAAACTGGCGAAAATTAAGCAAATTTTCATACAAATGTTCAACTTTTTGATAGGATTTTTTAGAATTTGTTTGAGTATACAGTTTTGAAGCCCATCAAATTTCAGTAAAAATGCAAGTTCGGAGTTATTGAAAAATCGGATTGATTTTTGAGAGTTTTTTTTTGTTGAAGGTGTTTTACATTTGTTCCATATAAAAAAATTTGTGTATGGAAGAGACTGCGTGAAAAAAATTTCCAAAAATCAACGGTAATTCCTAGCTACCTGAGACTTGTACTTTATTATGATAAAATTGATTGGGCTACAATACAAATCTGCATATCCAAAGAAATTCTAAAAACTCTGATTAAAAAGTGGAAAATTTGCAAGGAAATTTGATGAATTATATTTTTATGCAAAATTGGCGGAAAAATATTACAATAAAAATTGTTGCATATACATATTGTGAATAATTTGCTGTGCCAATACATTGTTCCGGCAGTGTACGTGTGAGTTTATGACTACTCGTTTGCTATTCATAACCTGCAGCGTTATTGTTTGCGTTGATTGCTTACCAACGCTGGCGGGGTTGACTCGTTCGATGCTGATGAGGTGAGCAGCGAATACATACATATGTCTCAAGCGAACGCCCCTTTCGCGTTGGGTAGTTGACCGGGCGGCCACTTGCCTGCCTATTTGAATACATATATCCTACGGCACTACAAACGTTGTTTATTATACCAAAGTTTTATTAAGAATTTTATTGTTCAGTGAATCGCTGCTCAAGCGGAAATCGATGCCGAAGTTCGCGATATACTCAACACAGGGACCACAATGCTAATGTATGTATGTGCAATGCCAGATTACTTTATCAATGTGGTTGATGGTGGGAAGAATCACATGCATACATATGTACATACATAAATACACACACACAAAAAATACATATGTATGTATATTCAAATATTCTGAAACGTACCAAGTGCGGCAGTTCGTTAACAGACATTTATCGGTGGCTTCCTGCGCTCCATGGCCGTTTATTGACAAGCATATTGAAAAAATCGTCTGAAATTACACGAGCGAAAAAAAGTTAAAACATAATAATTGAGAATGAAATCTATAAATAATAAAATGAAAAAAGTTAAACGCACACGGGCAAATTGCAAAAGCAACAACAAAACTGTGTATGAGCAAAGTGAGCAAAAGTATCAACTCTATATATATGTAAGTAGTATCTTTACATACAAATTTCTGTAGCAATCATTGGCAGCACTGCTTGTTTTTTTTCGTAGAAGTGAAAGAGAAATTGTGAAAAGACAGGGAAAAATAAGTAAAACATCAATTTGATGGTCATCGTTCTTGCTGATGCCGCCTTTGTCGTCAATGATGATGTGGCTCGTTACTGGAAAAATTCGTCCATGCAATATATATGTACATACATACATACATACTCGTATAAGGAATGACAGTTTGTTGTCATTTCCATTATCACTCCAGTGGACATCTTATTTTAAGCAGACACCTTTTTGCATTTTCAATCGACTCATGTTGTTTTTTTTTTGTTTTCTATAATACTTGTTCTTGGCAATCAATGCTCCAAAAATATTTTGATGTCATCACGTAATTTGTTTAATCAAGATTGTATTGTTTTGCTATGAAGTACAATTTTTTAGGTATTCCAAGCTTGTATACTTCTGAAAAACATGAACACATATGTATTAGGGATGCCAAAATATCAGGAAAATTGGGATCCCGGGATTTCGGGATACTTTTTAGGTAATCCCGGGATCCTGGGATTTATCCCGGGATTCAAATTGAGTCATAAATTTTATGAATATGAGTAAAAATTCAATATCCGAAAGCATTTAAACATACCATTAAAAAAATCATATTTTGATATAGGAGGCTAGATAAATTAAATTTGCATCGTTTCGAAAAGGGTAAGGGTCCTTGTTTTATGTTTTCTCGTTTATATTCAATGAAAGGAAAATTTGCTAAGGCCAAAAAAAGCTCCGAAAATTCGATACGGCCAAAAAAGTTCGAAATCTTTTAATAAATATCGAATCCCTCCGATTCGTATGGAGTTTTGCTTTGCTTTAAACAGGCAAAATGTTGTATTCAAAGTTTTGCGAAATATTTGAAGAAAATGGCTATACGAAGTTTTTCCTCTCCTGTACAATTTTTAAATTGGGACTTAGCAACTTTGCACTCTACGCTAGCGATATTTATTAAATCAGACAAATTTTAAAGTAAAACATTTTTTTTATTGTATTTAAAAAACCATGTGATTGAGGAACGTATACATCACAAATAATAATGTAAATACCATTTACTTTTGAAAGTGACGATTAATAAAAAAAACATAAAACAAAAATATACAAAAACAATTTCTATAAACATGTTTATTCTACTCCATAAAGAAATGGCGAATGGAGAATTTTTTGCCACCTTTTTCGCAATTTACTAGAAATTTTGAAGGTGTACGAGTCAAACGGATCTCAGAGTCGGATTCAGCGGGTCGAAATACATGTTGGTAGTTGGGTCTGGTTAAAATCAAATACAAAATATTAAATATTGTAATATGAACTTTACAATGGGATAGGTCTCCTAAGGAGGCAAGATGGCAGGAGACTCTAAATCACCTGCTTCAAGTGCATTTCTCAGGCTCTTCGATGAAGCATGACCAGAGGACCCATGTCTCTTCGGAACACAGGCTCCCTAGAGTGAGCAGTCAAAGCAGATTTGGCTCCATCTCTGGGAGGGGCAAGGCACTGTGGATGCCATAGTCTTCTGAACCATTCAAAGCAGCGGGTGGAAATAGGATCTTGCTACTTCAAAGATGTATCGATACATACCATATGCTTCGAGAAATGTGTTCGAGTTATTTATTCCTAAATCGGGCAAGAGGCCCCTTTACTTGGCTAAATTATACAGATTTATAAGCCTAACTTCCTTCACTCTCAAAATTTTAGAGAGACTGTTAGACCTCCTTATAAGGGAGAAATTCAACACTTCCACTCTCTTACAAAAGAGCCATTCCGCGGTCTCAGTATTCGAGAGCTATAGTTACAGAGTGGGTACACGTTGAACACCAGGCCAGGCTCCTCGGCTGAGCTTTCACAGGAAGAATATTATTTTAGAAAACAAAAATGATATCACGCTACTTTCTAAGTACCTGACTGGTCACAACCGATTGCGATTTCACTTGCACCGAATAGGTGTGACCACAGACTCGGAATGGCGGCACTGCCTTGAAGATAAAGAAACTTCAGAGCATATTCTGTGTCGCTGTCCCGCTTTGGCCAGATAAAGATTGATTCATTTCAAAGTTTCGATATTCGAAATCTTCGGTAAAAGAATTCGCCTACGAAAGCCCTTTTAGGGTTCACTGGGTTATGGACTCTCTCTTTAAGAGAAACAAAATATCTTTCAGATCGCGGTGTCCAAGAACTAATTAACTAACCAATATTAGCTTAAGTCCCCGTATAATGGTAGTGGTTATGGTAATGGTAATGTAATCGTAATGGTAATCGTACCGGTAGTAGTAATGGTAATGGTAATCCAAATTATAGTGGGAAAAGTAAAGTAATTAGTAATGGTAATGGTAATTGTTATGGTATTAGTTACGGTAATGGCAATGGTTATGGTAAAGGTTGTGGTAATGGCAATGGTAATGCTAGCGGTAATGGTTATGTTAATGGTTATGGTAACGGTAATGTAAGCGGTAATGGTAATAGAAGTGGTAATTGTAATGGTAATGGAAATGGTAATGGTAAGGGGATCTGCCTTCGTATCCGTACCCAACTTCATCTTCAATTACGTGTTCGTATTCGGTTTTGTCTTCCCATTCGTTTTTGTGTTCGTCTGGGTATTCGTCTTCATTTTGGTATTCGTACTCGCCTTAGTCCTTGTTTTCGCAATACTCCTAAGTTTCGTATTCTTCATCGTTTCTATCCGTCTTTGTCCTCTTCATAGTCGAAATAATATGAATAAAAACGTAATAATTAGTTCTGTCGATTTTTGCAGATTTTATTACGGCTCTCTAAGTTTTATACGCATTTAGCTTTTATTTTTTTATCTTCAGCAATTAACAAGTGGTTTTGTTTGCCATTGTAATTGTTTCGCAATTGTTATTCCTTGCTTATATAAAATACAAAATTCATTGCAAGCTTTTAATTGCGCACCTTTTATTGCTTTCAAGCTATTTTTATTCAATTCAAACAATGAATTGACAATAAAATTGCTATAAAACCAGCTACTGTGATCACAAGCTTTAGCGTGAGCAAAAAAATAGAGAACCAAAAGTCCAAAACAATAAAAGTGACTACTTGATTTGAGCAGATGATTGCAAGTGCAATAAAATCCTAGCATAATAAGAATAACAATGCAAAAGCAGTAAGAATGGCAGTAACTATTTAAACAGATGTCGTTAATGGATTTCGCGTAAAGAATTTGCTGGTAGTAAAAGAAACCTCTGCTCACGGACAAATTGAGTAGACGAGTAGTGACATATTTAGGAATTTTAGTAGTAGTCAATGGCAGAAAGGCGAAGAAGTAAAAGTCCTAGATAAAATGCGTGCGAAATTTAGCAAAATGGTTGAGGGAAAACTGACGAATAATTCTGTGCACTGAGTGATTATTTACTCGAAGGCAGAGTAATGCGACAGAGTTGGAATGAGTTGTAAATGTGCAGCACGGCTTGACTGCTGAAAAGTTTCCCTCTGCTGCCTCACTTAAAAATAGCGCCATCGAACGAGTAAACAAAAGCTACTTATTTTCATCATTCGTTATTTGCATGCTACGCCAAGTGTAGCTGTTAACAAGTAATTTTTAGCAAAAAAAAAACCGACTTCAACTCTCATATAAAATATATATATATATATATATATATCTCATGATCCGCTGATCGGATCTTAACCATATTAGTATGGAAAAAAAAATAAAAAATATTCCGACGAACTGATAACCTCCTCCTTTTTTGGAAGTCGGTTAAAAAATATAGCTAATATTCGCATAGTTGATGAGCTAAATAAATTTAAATTATGCCACATGTCATAGCTTAATTCGGCAATGGTGATTTGTTATATTTCTGACAAAAATAAATAAAATGTTCGCTCAGAAAAGTGCAAATATTTTGTATCTCTCTATCACGTAGTTAACTAAAACAACGAAGGTTTGGAGGCAATATGAATCATCCATAAGATAATATATGGATAGGACTCCGTAATCCCGCTAATTTAAAAGCTGCCGACGTTAAAATTTTAAATTAAACGCCCCAGGGGTAACAGCTCAGTTTGTGCGCACCTTGGGCATATTTTTTACGGTCCTTTCTTCGGGATAATGGAAGAAAAGTATTGTGGAAAGAGAACCAAAGAGCAGCAAACTATTATGAGACTGCCCTACATAAGGTGGTATAGCAAAAAGGAATTCACACTTACATACATACTGTCGTTATCTCAAGTAACTTTTAAATTTATATGCCCTCAAACGCATTTTTTCAGGCCAAAGTGGTATATAAATATTTTTAAATTGGGGTAAGCATATCTGCTTGTAATCCAGGTTCTTGGCCATTGTGAATTTCTAGAGCTCGTCCTCGGACAATTCCACCTAACTGATAGTATGAAATAACTTCGGTTAGGGAGATGTGCTTCCTCCTGGCACTCAAAGAGCGCATTCTTATTGAGCAAAGAACTGCGACCAGGGGATCTATTTTGCCCTTTTGCTCCTTACAGCACCTGGGTCAGTCCTAGCTTCCCTAAGAAATACCATGAATTGCCGACAATAGGCCGCCGTCCTAATATTCCATAGTTGTAAAATGTATGGGAATCTTAAAGCTAAAATCGGCTTATAAGTCGGCGTTGGTTCCGTTAACCAATCCACTATTATTCACATTCAACCCTGCCCGTATACGTGCGTGCCCGAAATTGGTCTGCTTCCACAATTTTGAGTCTCTTCGTCCTTAGGCTCCTTTTGTTACTGCATAATTTTTAAGTGAGTCATTATAAATTTTCCACATAAAAAGTGAGTTAACAGCATTACTGGCAAACAAATTGAATATAAAATAGCCTTCAAATCTCTCCTTGGCTCTCTGACCGACTGACTGAGCATTATTGAAGTCCTTTTTAAATGTCAACTACCATTATGTACTTTAGGACGTACTCTCCGGTTTTCTCGAAAGTAGTAACCGGTATTAAAAACCCGCGTTTTTTTCAAAGTCGGTAACCGGTACAAAAAAAGTCTATTTTATTTTTGAAGGAGTAAAGTTTCCATAAATTATGACCACTTCTTGTATTTTTCCATATCTGTCCATTTGTGCGTCAGTGCTAGTAGCAGCGATAAGATAATTGTCAAAAGTTTTTAATTAATTGAAAATATTTCCTGTCAATGTAAAAGGCGGGTCATTTTCTAATTTTGATTAAAATATTTTTCTAAAAAGCATGGTACTATTTTCAACCTGTGCGGAATTTTATCCAGGTACGCCTAAAAATAAAGCCAAATTGACTGCGCTAGCCAAACAGAACATGCTTGAGGCAACGGATTTGGCAGGAATATCGCCCGAACCTAAGCTGTACATACAACTGAAATTTTATCTCCGTTATTGCGCTATTTTTTTACATTTTAATTAAATTAGAGTCTAATTCCTACAACATAAATCATTTTGAATTTTTTTGTCTAGATAAGTAAGACGAGAATTCCAACAATTCTGGTCAGTAGGTATAAACTCGGAATAATCTATATATAAATACGCCACAAGAAAATTTTGCAATCCCTTTTTCGAAGGCACCGCTCGCTCGATTTCAATGAAACATACACCGATTTAAAGGACATACCTTCCTCTAATCCAGAAAAGTTAATCCCGATATATAGGGGGCGTGGCATCTGACATATAGACTAAAATGCGAAAACCACTATATCTCTAAAACTTATTATGCTGGGGAACTGAAACTTAGCACGGATAAATAGATTGTAAATACCCTACTCACGGCGAAAAGTGGTAGATTTTGGAAAAGGGGGCGTGGCACCTCCCATACAAACTGAAAATCTCCTATGGCTTTTCTCTGGAACCGCTTATGCTGACGTCCTGAAATTTCACACAGCCATATATGCCATCAATACCGTACTTACGGCGAAAAGTGGTGAATAATGGAAAAGGGGGCGTGGCACCGCTCATACAAATTGAACTTCTCATATCGCTTATCTCTGGAACCGCTTATGCTGACGTCCTGAAATTTGACACAGCAATATATGTTATCAACAACGTACTTACGGCGAAAAGTGGTAGATTTTGGAAAAGGGGGCGTGGCACCGCCCATACAAACTGAAATTCTTATATCGCTTATCTCTGGAACTGCTTATGCTGGCATCCTTAAATTTGACTCAGCAACATGCGTTGTCAATACCGTACTTACGGCGAAGAGTGGTAGTTTTAGGAAAGGAGGGCGTGGCACCGCCCATTCAAACTGAAATTCTTATATCGCTTATCTACGGAACCGCCTATGCTGACGTCCTGAAATTTGACACAGCAGCATATGTTGTCAATACCATACTTACGCTTGACATATTAGTCAGTGATGAACATCTCATCTATACATACAAATACATATGCATATTTTTTATAAATAAAAATCGAGGTTCGTTTTTCGGTCTATTTTCAAAAGCTACTGAGGAGGAGACTTGGTAGAATTAGCATTATTCAATCCGGTATTAACGTTCATAATTCGATTTTGAGTTTGCCTGTAAATTCGCTATAAATCATGCTGATGCACTTCAAAATAGTAATTCGCATAAAGGACTTAGTATTGGTGACAGGTAAAATTCAAAATATGAAAAAAGATGTCGAATTTCGACAACTGGGCGATACTAGTAAATAATAATTTAAGAACTTACAAAAACTGATAAACTTAAAAAATTAGTAATTTTTAGCATATTAAGTATATATACTTATGACTAAGACTTTATCTTCAATGTCAATTAAAATCAAAATCAAAATCCAATCATATTTAGCAAGTTAGCTGTAGCTCAAAAACAAAATAGTCGAATACATAGCTGTGTGCCGGAGTGAGAAAGCAATGAATTCAAATCAAGCAAATTCGTTGCTCATAAAAGTCAAAAGGACGGCAATTAACGAGGCCAATGACGTTAAGCAAACAAAAGCACAAAGGCGAAACAATAAAATTGGCTCAAATAAAGCGAAACAACTGAGGAACAAAGGCGAGCAGCTAGGAGTTAACGGAGCGAGGATAATTATTATTGACAAACAATATGCGTATATGTGCATATACATACATATGTACATCCACGTCAAAGCAGATGCTGTCGGGAAAAGAGAGAAATAAATTAGATAAATTATTTCACTGAAGTATTTTTAAGCAAACAAGAAATTTTCAAGCAAGAAACAAAACCGACTTCAATTCTCATATACAAATTTAAGAGTACCGTTAATTTATTCATGATCCAATGATCGGATCAAAAGCAAATTAGTATTGAACCACCTCTGAGGTACCACTTTTCCTTAAAAAAAAAAAAGAATTATAGAAATCGGTTTATGTGGTCCAAAGTTATGCGGTAACATGCATAAAAATATATATATATATATATTCTGACGAATTGATAACCTTCTCCTTTTTTGAAGTTGGTTAAAAATATCAAAAATAAAATTATTTATTACAACTTTTTTTTTCATAATGATGTTGGCTAGATATGGGATCATGGAAAAATTCACTAAAGCATTTGAAACACCAGTACGTTGTACGCAACAAGTCTCAGTCAGCTTCAATTAGTGCACACATCACCTAAGTAAATTTATCAGTGCTGTTATATTGCCGATAATGAAGATTTATATTCGACTGCGCCCAATAAAATTACCCGCTACAAAAGCGAATTCAGCATTATCATGAGTTTCATTTCCCCCAACTGGTTCGCTTTTCACTTTTTGTTTCCGTGTATCTACCATGGGCGGATGAAAAATTTTCGGCTGAAATTTTTTTCGGGCGAAACTCAGGATAAGGCTGATTATGTGTTGAACCAGTTATCAGATTCTCAAAAACAAAAGCATTTTATTTTTAGAATTAGCCACAAATTCACAGAAACTGGTCGATATTTTATCTTCTTTCTAAATACCTTCATTAATAAGAATAAAGAATGCTCCACAAATCAAAAACTTGTCTGAAAATCTCACTTCATAAAGTCAGTGTCACACGCTTGGGCATTTCCCAAAATTTGGTGCAAATCGTATCCCAATTGTGCGAATGCACAAATATTTTTCTTTATCCCAATCACGGCAAACAACTTATACAAATTTCTCAATACAAGTTGGCTGTATTGTACCAATCGTGCGCCTACAAACAAATTGTGCTCCCAATTCTTTTTAATTTCGGACCAATAGCCCAATATAAGAAATGTACAAATCTGTAAAAATGTACCGATCATGTGACACCACCGTAGGCTCCTCTAAGCTTGTTGAAAAGTGCAGTCCCAAGTGTTTAGAATGAAGCCATTTAAATCGTCATCTTAAGAGGAAGTGTTGAAATAATTCCACTTTATTATCCTCCAAATAGCTGCGGCATTGATAGTCCGGTAGATCACAGTTTGATTTCGAATCGGGCAATGTTCCGTCACGCCTTTTGGAAACCACGTCACAGCTGGCTGTTATAAATTTGAAGTAGTGAAGTACTTTTTCTACTCAGAATATAGCATAAACCATATCACCAGAAACTTTAGCCTGAAATCAAGCGAAGAATAACTTTTGCCAACGGTGCTACTTCGCAGATATGCGAGAAAGCTTTGGGTGCTTTCGGGAGAACTATACTACGCCAGATCTACGGTCCTTTTCGCGTGGCCGACGGATTTCGAGGAAGATGAAATCGCGAACTTTGTGAGGTTTTTAACTGCATGGGAATAGTTAAGCGCAAAATCCAGAAGATTGAAAATTCCCAACGAAAATTTAATGTGCGAAATAACATGATATTTATTTCCACTCACTTCGCTATAAAAGCTTGGTGTACAGATCTTTACACTAACAGTAAATTAAGTTGTTTTGATGTAATTAGTTGGTCAATTGTTAAAAGTTTTCGAAGCATAGTTAAAAACTCGGTGGTTTTTGGGAATACTACATAGAAGCTTCCTGAGTAACGTTCAAGTCGTTCCAGAGGGGTCTAAGGTAAATATCTTACAACTTTTATGATTTTATTACACCGAGCGACAAAACCAAAAAAAAAAAAATAATCAAAACAAACGACACAATCAATATATTCACTACACTATGGGCCAAATACAGTAAAACTAAGTTTTTAGTTTTTCACTCCGACGTCAGGACTTTTTTAAAGCACCTGGAAATTTTAAAGACATGCTCAATAAAAAAAAAATAATAAAAATTATTTAAAAATAGCCTTGCAAGGAAGAATAACAATATGGGTACCGAATGAAAGAGAAAATTCTGTAAAATTTAAAAACATAAAAGTTTTCTGGTAAAAATTTGTTTTGAAAAGTCAGTTTTAATTAATTTTATTTTTTAAGCTAATAGAGTTAGAAGGACGAAATTCGATGGCCATGTCGAGTTTCTATAATTTTTTTTTAATAAATTTTGCAAATTTTCGAGAGTATTCAAGGACAAAATTTCATACCCATACGTCCTTATGCTGTAAAAAAATTTAATAGCTTTTAATTCTCCAGAATTTTCTCTGTTATTTTATACCCACATTGTTATTCTGCATACATTGCACTGAATTTTTTTAATAATTTTTTGAGCTAGTCATATTTTTGAAATATAAGTCCTTTTAAAAAAATAATGACGCCAGAGAGAACAACTAAATATGCAGTTGTACTACACTTTGCCCATAGTTTAGCGTACATATTGATTTTTTTTGTGTGTAAAATTTACTGTCGCCCGATGCTATAACACCGTGCGACAGTATATTTTACACACAAATAAAAAAATAAATACATATATTCGCGAAACTATGGGTAAATTATAGTAAAACTGCGTACTTAGTTTTTCTCTCTGATGTCAAGCTTTTTTTTAAGGACTCAGAAATTTAAAAAATATGATTATTTCAAAAAATTATTTAAAAAATTAAGTGCAATGTATCCTACAATATGTGCATCATACAAAATAAAAAATTCCGCAGAATTATAACAGAATAATTTTTTTGGTGCATAAGGACAAATGGGTATGGAAAATGTGCTTTACAAATTTTGTCCTTAAATATTGTTGAAAATTTGCAAATTTTTTTTTTTTATAATTGTTTGCGGACTAATATACGCACGACCTCATCATCGAATTTCGTCCTGCCAATTTTGTTAACTTAAAAAGATAAAATTTATTAAAAGCGGGTTTCCAATACCTATTCGTCCTTGTAAACCACACAACTTTATTGTTTTTAAATTCTACTGAATTTTCTCTCTCACTTGGTATCCATATTGTTATTCTACATTGCACTGATTTTTTTAAATATTTTTTTAAATTAATCATATCTTTAAAATTTCAGAGTCCTTTGAAACAAAATCCTGACGTCAGATTGAAAAACTAAAAACGCAGTTTTACTATATTTTTCCCATAGTTTCGTAAGTATATCGATTCTTTCGTGTGTTTTGAAAATTTTCTGTTTTTTGTCGCACGGTGTAATCATAACGATTTTTACGCCTTTGCAAGTTCTATTACAATTCTGCTCAAGAACCTTTCACAATAATAATAACAGCAAAGGTAGCATATGTATATATGTGTGTATACTCATAAATAAAAAAAAAAATGCCACCACGGAGGCAGACAACTGCTGATGAACTCATCAACATCTACATATGTATCTGCCAAATTGATTGGCTTCACACAATTTATCAACATACATACATATGTAT